>NW_028324312.1:8996269-9312519 GCF_058129835.1 Hydra viridissima | reverse complement strand
CATGAAAAAGGCTAAACAATTTCAGAATGTGGTGCATGAGCCCCTCTTGGATTTTTCTGACAATGCACTTGTTCTTGACATCATACCACCAATGGAGCTACATCTCCTTCTCGGTGTAGTGAACCATCTGTTCAAGGCACTAAAGGACTCCTGGCCTGAGGCTGAAGAATGGCCTAAAGCTCTTCATATCAAAGAACAGCCTTTTCACGGAGGGCAGTTTGCTGGGAATGAATGCCGCAAACTCCTCAAAAATGTTGACCTTCTTCAAAGACAAGCAGAGAATTGTTCAGCTTTTCATGTTTTTCCATTCATCAACACTTTGAGAAAGTTTGATGCAGTTGTGAATGCCTGCTTTGGAAATCATCTGGATTCAAACTACTCAAAGAAAATTGACCAATTTCAACTGGCTTTCCTCTCCTTGCCAAAAGTAAGTGTGACTCCAAAAGTCCACACTGTCTCCTTTCATGTCAAGGATTTCATTGATCGTCACAAAAAGTCTCTTGGACCATTCAGCGAACAGACAACAGAAGCCCTTCATCACAGTTTCCGAACCCACTGGGAGAGATACAAAAGGCCTCTGGGTCATCCAGACTATCCAGAAAAGTTGCTGAGTTGCATAGTAGATTTCAACAGCAAGCGTCTTTAATGCAAAGTTATCAAGAAAACATCGTCTCTTTGTTTCAGTTTATTTATGTTTTAGTTTTTCAAAAAAGCTTGACTAACTAACATTAAAGCTGCCCCCAACTCAATTTTTTAAAGAGTACATTGTTTTCTCACATTGTTTTCTCACATTATTTCTTTGTTATGTGTTCATAGAATAAAAAGAATAAAAGCAATCTACAGTGGACAATTGTTAAATCATTTTAAAAAAAATCAAAATTAAACTTGCTAAACAATCATTTTACTTTTGATTTTGAAGTTTTTTAAACATTTTAGTGACTTACCCATGCATCAGGGATCTGTTATGTAGTGTAGATCAATGTTTAGTGAATAAAAAATGTGTTTTCTTTTGATTGCAAAAAAATATTTTTTGTCGCAATTTCTTACATTTTAAAACTAAAATTTCTCGCTCGGACGGTCATGAAGGATTTCATTTTTTTCATTTTTCTAATCAGGAACATATGTAGATACTTCGCTCCAAAGGGTTTTTTCGGGAAGCTTCGGAGTAAATATTTCCCATTTTGGACAAGTGTGGTATCTAAACAAATTGCAGTATCATGAACAATAAATCCGAAAGCATTGTAGCAAGCATCCTGGAACTTAATGTGTACAGTTCCAATATCTTTGGTATATATTTTTTCCAAAACAATAGACACAGGTTTGTTTATATTGAAAAAATTCTAATAGAATTTCACAAATACATCCTTGTAGCTTAGGAACTTTCACTATTTTAAATGGCTGATTTTTACATTTCCTGTTACATTAGTAATAAATCTTATAATGTTATGAGTTAAAGGACTATTTAAATCATCCTCTATTGTTTTTACTTTATAAAATAAGCCACGCGAACAGATGAAATCTTTTTCTTCAATTTGGTCTTTACGAATAACATTCCAGTCTGCATTCTTTCGCAGAGAGTGTTTTCCTATTGCACGGACAAAGTTCAGAGAAGTGACACCAACATTTATGATTTTGGCAAGATAAATGTCATTTACATAATTTGTTACAGTGTCAGTTTCTGGATCAGGACCACCACATGGTACAAAAACACGAATAAAGAAGACTGAAAGTATTAGCAAGTAACGGGATAAGTAACGGCCTTTATTTACAAACATATTTTTTTTATCATCTATTTTAAGTGCATTAGCCGTTTGATTTGTACTATACCATGGCGTAATAATCCTTGTATTACTTCCTTCATGACATCGTAACAAAGATTGTTTACGAAATGTAGCCGCTGCACGTTCAACACTTACTATTTCAAAAAGGGGTGTGGAGTTTTGTGCATTTTTTACTTTCTTATTTTCTGCTGCAATGAAAAGATATCCATAAACCCCAGCAAAAAAAGAACTTTTGGATACCAATAATAAATATTTGTCTGTGGTTAGTTTTAACATAGCTGGATCGAAATATAGTAGCACCTTCACCTCAACTGTTTTTTTCAAGCTAATACAAGCATCCTTGAACATCGGTTACAGTTGATCCTGCAAGGGATAAATTTTAATAACAATTTTCTTAGCCATCTTTGCTTAACCCTTTCATGCACCAATTATTTTCCCATAACTAAAAAAAAATCCAAAATTTGTTTTTTTGAACTTTATTTATGCCAATATAACATTTAAAAAAAAAAAAAAAGAGGAAAAAATCATGTGATGATGTCATTTGAATTATTTTCCCATGGCTAAAAAAAATCCAAACTTTGTTTTTTTTGAACCTCATTTATGCCAATATGACATATAAAAAAAAAATTTAGGAAAAAATGATGTGAAGATGTCATTTGAATTTGTTGTTATAGAACATCACTGCCCGCCAATGGGTATTTTTAATAAACAAACAGTTTTGAGTTTTAGCAATCTTGATTCTTCACTACATTTGTTAAAACAGTAATGAAATTAAAATAACAAAACAGTCAAAGAGGGAGGTTAACAACAGTCAAAGAGGGATGCTGACAAATAACAAAAAATAACTGGTAGTGGGTTAAAACATGAAAATCTAACTTCTTTATTTTAAAAGACACAGGCTTATCTACCATTTCATACATTTAATAAAAGTAAAACCATTTCCACACTGCCTACAACGACTTAGTTTGTGTAATGTACATGATTAAGAAATTTATATGCTGAAGTCATTTTATTATTGATACTTTCATCATCAGAACTTTCATCTACACTAAACTCTGATTCTGAGCAAGTAAAATCACTGTACATGCACAAATCCTTTTCTATATTTGCATTCTCGAGATCACTATTATTATTATCACTATCCACATCACTATCGTCAAAATCTATGACAAAAGCTTCTTCAGAAACTAACTTTATAACTTTTTGTGTGTGTTTAGAAGAATAAAAAATTTTAAAATAAATTTAAAAATAAATAAGTGGCATCAAATTATACACACTTAGAAACAAATATATATAATATATATTATTTTATAAAGGAAAGTTGAAAAGGGCTGTAGAAAAAGTCTACTTTACTATTTCAGAGTACCACTGACATTTTGTAGATGATTTTTTATGGGTGATGTCGGTACTAGAAGCAGACAGCGAATACTACTAATTTAAAGGATTTATAATTCTGATCTTGTCGTGAAAAAAATATTTTATGTTAGTTTAGCATAGTACTGTTCATACTACTCATATTTTTGTTTATTTCTACCTTTTTGATTTAATAAACAAAACTAATTTGTTTGTTGTGGAACAACACTGCGCTCCAACGGTATAAAATCCCGTCCATTATTATTATTGTTTTATGCGATAAGATTTTTTAATTAAAATATTTTTTTTTATCATTTAATTGTTAAAATAAGTTTAAAGATTAAAATATTGTTATTATTATTATCATTTATAATATCATCATTCTTATTCCTATTTTTTAGTAAATATAATATTACTGTGAATGTGATTATATATGTTACTTTTGGTTATATTGAGTACAATGCTATATTATTTACTGTGTGTGCTTAGCACATGTTTATATACACACATAAATATTAGGGGTGTTCAAAAAAAAAAATTTCGAAAACGCGAATACACAACAAGCTAAATTTGGGGCAAATGTAAAAAAAATACGATTACAAAAAAAAAAGGTCAAAAATATTGAGATTTACCTTGTGCTCAAGCGTCAAAACCCCCCTAAAAACGCCCCAAATAGTACCCTCGTAGCAAGGCTTTGAGCACAAAGTAAATCTTAATATTTTTAATTTTTTTTTTTTTAATGTGCTCATAATAATCTATACTTTTTTTAAAATTGATGTGTATCCGTGATTTTTCTTAAAAGTTCTTTAAATTTAAAACGATTTTATGCAAAAAAAACGAAAGTATGAGCATTTAACAAAAAAGAATGCGCAATAATTCGTACTTATTTGTTTATATTCACATCGTTTGGTTTTTTAATTATTAATGTTCTTTTGTTATTTGATTTGTGTACTTTGTTTGCATTTTTCTTTTGTTCTCACTTAATAAACAATTTTATTACCTGTCTAAAACTTGTAAAAAGAAAAAACTGACAATTGGGTCATTCCATGCCAAGTGGTGCAAATTTTAATGAGGTCCCTCATGGACCATCTCAGATTTTATTGAAATTTTTTGATTTTGTACATATATATGTTAAAAGCATGTTTTGAAAATTTTAGATCAATATCTAATATGGTTCTTGAGAAAACGCTATTTAAGTAGTGGGCTATTTTGCATAAAATTTCACTCTACAAGAAAAAAGGGTTTTTTCATCATTTTTAACAGCCAATAACTTTTGAACAAGTTAGTTTTATACTTCAATTATTATAAGATAGCAAGTGTGCTGTGGATACTTTGAAAAAAGAAAAAAATATTATTTCTGGCATCTTAACTTTTTCCATAATGACGGGCTAAAGTTGATTTTTTTGTTTTAAGGATAAGTTTTTTTGTGATTTTAAAGACCTTAATCTTAAAAACTAGTTACAAAGTTAATACAAATCAAATTGCCTGCTGATCTACATGTGGTGGATAAACATTTTTAAAAAAATCAGTTGATTAAAGAGCTGCATTCAAAAGTTATAGGTCTCCAAAATGAGTCAGATCGAGATTTTCGTAAAACTGATCTGTGATGCAAAGCATCTGTTACCTAAGATGGCGCTTTTTTTTTTATAAAATTTTTTATACGCATCAATTAAAGACTGTTAACTAATAAAAACCAAAAAAATTAATGGGCGCTTATTTATAACCCCCAAAAGGTAGTCTCTAAAAGTCAGGTAAATTTTCCATAAAAAATTATTACTTTTTAAAAGTTTAGTTATTGTTTCATTTAATTCTTTATTACTTGTATGTCAATCTAAAAAGTACTAATAAAACCAAATAAATTGTCGTATTTTAGAACTAATTAATAATAAGTAATATGCCTGAGCTTTCTACTTGCTGTATTGGTAAAGCATTAAATGAACAGTGCTATCTATCTAATAAAAGTAAACGCTACCAAGAACTGTCTAAACTAAACCAAGAGCTTATTTCTTTGAGAAGCAAAATAAATCCCATAGATTTTATTTGTAGCTATCACGAGAAAGTTTACTTGTCGAGGTATGAGAATGAACATCGCAGGTATTGTTGTAATCCGTTGAACAAGCACGCAAAAAATGTGAAAAGTAAGTTTCAATATTTAATATCTTAACTTAATAAAAATACCTTAATAACACTAGATAAATAAAAAAAAATATATTTAATAATTATTTCCGTTATTTTTTAGATTCTCTTAGAGTTATCAGTCTTTCATATGCCAAAGATTTTGGTTTAATACCTGGTCAAAAAATTTGCACTAGTTGCAGAAACATTTTATTATTGAGAAAGTGAAACCAGCAATACCAAGTAACAAATTTGTTTTGAGCTTTTTTTAATTTTAAATATCTAGTTTAGGATATAAGATTATAGTTTATAATGTGAAATCTTATGACTGTAAGATTTCACATTGTACAAGAGCAAACTCAACCTGAATATTTTTGTTATTAACTTTAGTTGATCAACTGCCATCTGGATTAGATATTTTACAACACATAGCTTTTAATAAGTCGGCGCTTTCTAAAACATCAAAAAAGTCAATGATAATTGCATGCTCGGTAAAAAAATACGAGAGATGTGTTGAACTGCATTGTAGGTGTATTCTAAGCAAAATCAAGGGTCCCTGGCTTAAAGCTGGATTCCCTCTTCAATCAGATAATAACTTGATACAAAAGCTGAATAAGTTGAACAAAAAATATTTGAATTTGAAAAAAAACATGCACAGGAGGTCGCCTTTAGAATTAAAAAAGCAACAAGACTTTAGAAAGGATCTGGGAAAAATCTTTTGGGCAGGAATAGCTGACTTACAAAACTGGATAAAGAAAGACAAGAATAGATCAGACCAAGATAGGAAAGAGGACCTAGATTTTTTATAAGATCAAGAACACAACAGAAAGTTATTTCTAGGGCCTGAAGACAAAAAATATAGCGAGAAGGTATTATATATTATAATATAAATCCATATTATAAACCTTTTTTCTGAATTTAAAAACTCTCCTATCATTGCTCACTCTTCTCCAACTTTTCATTGGTTTTTATTTTGGGTACATTAATTTTCATTTTATAATGTATGCTGTTTAGATTTCGGAGAATACAAGAAAGAGAAATCCATCTATAAAAAATGCTGCTAAATCAGTAGAAATAAGTTCAGAGTTAGAATTTGGTACGGACACCAGCGAAGATTCATCCTCTGATTCCGATTTTGAACCAGGATATCGGCGTTCTATAGAGTCAAGTAGTCTTATAAAAGCTGAGATCCCAAAAGATATTATTTCTGGTAATGTTGCTCTAATTGCCACAATTACTGATGTTTCTCCTAACGTTTTGACAAAAGTTACTGCTGCAATCCTTGATAGTTCTGGGGTTGATCTTACAAATGTAAATTGCAGTAGGTCAACAGCATCTAGAAAGATGAAACAAACAGCTCATGAAATGGCAGTTATTGCTAAAGAAGATGTCGAACTTAGCATCCGAGCTTCTCCCTACCCATGCATTATACATTTTGACGGAAAGACACTTTTTGAAATTAATAATGGAAAAAAATTAAAGCATGATAGACTTGCTGTTCTGGCAACTATTGGTAATGACTCCCATCTTCTCGGAGTTACGCCATTACCCTCTTCATCTGGAGAAGATCAGTACAATGGTGTAATGAAAGTCCTAAAAGAGTACAATCTCGAATCAAAGATTGGATTACTTTGTTTTGATACCACATCAAGCAATACAGGAATACATAAAGGATCTTTAATAAGAATATCTACTGAGTTAAATAAGTATCTAATTCTTTTAGCTTGCAGACATCATGTTTCTGAGTTGAGAATCACACAATTTTGTGAGGCTATAACAAATGAAAAAACTACGGCCCCCGATAACCCTTTGTTTAAACATTTCAAAAACTTGTTTGAGCAGCCTAATTTTGAGTACAACCCATCTATGTTAGTAAAATTTGGTTGGGAAGAAATTAAAGGAACCGTTGTTGAAAAAGCTGCTACAGAATCTCTTGAGTATTGTAGATCTTACTTATTGAGAAATAATATTGTAAGGGAAGATAGAAAAGAACTTGCAGAGCTAGTGGTCAGCTATCTTTCTCCTTCTATCATTAAAATTCGAAAAACTGGAGCGGTTCATCATGCAAGATTTCTTGGCAAATCTATATATTATTTAAAAATGCAAATTCTTTCAACTCAAATTGATTTTGTTCAAAAAAATAGAGAACATATTAAGGTAATTACTGAATTTATAGCTTGTTTTTATGCAAAGTGGTACCTGCAATCAAATGATACAATCAAAGCTCCTTTTATGGATGTAACTGCTCTTCATCAAATGCATCAGTATAAAGCAGTATGTGCAGAACCATTTGCTGTTGATGCTGTGTTGAATTCTTTATTTAAACATACATGGTATCTTGACTCAACTCTGATTCCTTTAGCCTTGCTGGATGATGGTGTTGCACTCGAAGAAAAGAAAAAAATTGCTGCTGCAATATTATCATTTCCAAAACCTAAGTCATGTTACTTTAAAACTGAAAATAAGCAAAAAAAAGATATAGAAAAATGGTTGAAAATTGAACTTAACATTCATCAGCAAATTCCTAGCTCAGCTTCTTTGGTTGATGAGTTCTCCTGGTTAATGTTTGATATGATCGGAATAAAAGATCAGCGAATTGATGATTGGCTGACCTTGCCACCTCAGTATTGGCACACGCAATCAACATATAGATTATTTTTAAATTTTGCAAAAAGTATTGTTTGTGTAAACGATCACGCTGAAAGGGCAATTGGAATGATGCAACAATTTGTTCACCGCTACAAAGACGAGGAAGAAAAACAAAATAGGCTTATTGCTGTGGACAAAGTTCCCTCAATTTTTAAGGCATCAGGCAGTGAATCTTTATTAACCAAGAAACAAAATAACAAAGTTATAAGCAAGAAAAGAATCGCAAAGGGATTACTTAGCTTACGCTCCAAAATTCAGAAGATAGCTTGAACTTTAGTATTTACATAAAAAAAAAATTTTTTAAAGATACAAGTTGCACGTAATTTAAGTTTGTATTATTCAATCAGCCTTTAAAAAAATGTTTTTCTAAAAAGCTTAATACAAATAAAATGAAAACCAAACGATGTGAATATAAACAAATAAAATAAGTACGAATTATTGCGCATTCTTTTTTGTTAAATGCTCATATCTTCGTTTTTTTGCATAAAATCGTTTTAAATTTAAAGAACTTTTAAGAAAAATCACGGATACACATCAATTTAAAAAAAAAGTATAGATTATTATGAGCACATTAAAAAAAAAAAAAATTAAAAATATTAAGATTTACTTTGTGCTCAAAGCCTTGCTACGAGGGTACTATTTGGGGCGTTTTTAGGGGGGTTTTGACGCTTGAGCACAAGGTAAATCTCAATATTTTTGACTTTTTTTTTTTGTAATCGTATTTTTTTTACATTTGCCCCAAATTTAGCTTGTTGTGTATTCGCGTTTTCGAAATTTTTTTTTTTTGAACACCCCTAATATTTATGCGTGTATATATATCACTGTTCGATGCTTTTATGCTCCTTTCGTGTAGGTTTCGACTTCAGTTTTTTATCAAGTTCGTACACATTTAAGAACTTCCAGCACCCGTATCCAACATTATCCTTGATTTTTCACCATTTACTTTTCTAATCACTGTCGGGTGAATAGTTGTACTCGCATTAAGAATGGTTTCTTTTTTACTTTCCATTTTACCATCTAAATGAACGTGTGATGTTTCTTATTACACTTCCTGCATCCTTTGGTAATTACAAGTGATCTGATGAACATATTTGGCGTAATTTTTACTATGGTTGATTCAAAGGACTTAGTAAACACAGGAATAATTGATAGAATACCTCGTACTAAGGTCTTAGAAAATTCATTAATTATTCTCCTGTTGGAATAGAACACTTCCTAAATGATACTTTTTGTCAACACAAAGTTTTTGTAAACTTGACGATTTAACTGATATTAAAAGGAGTTCTCTATAGTAACCAAAGCTCTCAGCAGCATCAAGTTCAAATAATTGTAATGCCAATCCAAATAGTCTTTCTTTTTTCATTTTTGATGGCAAACTGATTGCACTGCAAATCACATCGTGTGTCAGTCTCAGTAGAATCTGTATCAGGATCATTAAGGGCCTGGTTTTAGTTTTGTCATAATTGCAGTTATTTTATTTGCATTCATCAAGATTGAATTTTCTTAGTAACAATAAAAATTTAATTTTTGTGAACTGTCTGAAAAAATTTGATTTGAACATAGTTTAAAAAAAAAAAAGTTACATTTTTGCTTTGGAAAAAAGATTATCCTTTATTCTTTAAAGTGCGCTTCTGACTTTTCTGCGCATTCTCTGCAATCAACTCTAAAATGTAAAGAAATTTCTTATTCGTTCAGTGTTAACGAGTCTTGGAGGAGCGTTGCTTCCAAAAACAAATATTTTAAACTGTAACTTTTCAATCTAAAGAATTTTCTACCATTGCTTAATCATCCAATATTGGTGTTTTGTACCCCCAAGCCAATCGTTTTATTTTATTTTATGGGCGTAACAGTGGTTAGGCAATTTAATACATGTTAATAACTTATGGGCAAGTTTCGACTTGGGTTTTGGTATAAAATCTAAGTTCTCAAGTCTGCATAAATTATCATAACTTGTCATAAATTATTCAACTCATTAAGGTTTCTATGCTTAAACCAAAATAGATTATTTCAACTCTAAAATACGTTTTTAAACCTGATGGGCCCCATATGCTCAAATTTTGTTAATCTTTGAATTTCGCAATTGTAATTCTTCTTCATTTCAGTAGGTAAATGATTCCGTCATCTTCTAAGGATTTTTTTTTCACATGTAACATCCATATTACTTATCTTGATTCTGTAAATGCTGAGATGATTGTCTTCATAGCGATGAAATTAAACAAGCAAGCTTTGGCTGATGAACCAATTAAAATTATAATAAATTAAGATAACAAAAAATTTAAATAATTCCGTACCAGGAAACCTGGGGTAAAAGTTAACTATCCATTCTTGAATATTAATTGTACAGAATTAAAAGAAACGAAAAGAGATGAATCCGAATTGGTTGAGAATGAACTCAAGCTTTCGAAATTCTCCTTCACATACAAAAAAAACTCTCCAAAAAAAAAAGAGGATCTCGATTGACTTACATTTAGAAGAAAATTTAATAAAAATTGTTTATAATTACTGTTATAACCATTTTATCTAATGAAATCAAGAAGTTTAAAAAAAGATAAAATATTCTCGGAGAAACCTCGGCATAAAAAAAAATGTCCTCTGCGAAGGTGAAACAGGCGTTCCTTTTACAAAAATTTCGTGTCATTGGGATTTTTATACTGGAAACCTATTGTAAACATCAACACGGCAGTAATGCATATCTTTAGGTTATCGAATCAGAGGGGAATAACATTAATTCAAAATATTGTAGTTACTAAACAGGTAGTTACCTATAATATATGCATAATCTATATACAGACACTGCTTTTAAAACGTCTTCTGTGTTTGTTTGCCTACTGTATGCTTGTTCTAGGATACATTGCATGTATGCAGAACATGCACGCAGAGGAGATTTTTTACTTAATATTTTTGGAAGTGAAGTAGTTGTTGCAAAATTAGTTTATAATGTGAAATATACGAACTGAAATTATAATGAGATAGTATAATATGTAAGTTTATTTGCTTCAGTTTAGTCAAGTTTATTTGCTTCAGTTTAGTCATGGTCTATTTAACAATTTAATACAAGTTAATTCCTACATGATTTCTTTTAACGACATTAGATTTGTGCGCAGAAAAGGCTACTATCACTGAGTCAAAAATTAAGTAAGTTTACAATTTTTGGTATTATAGCATTTAGATGTTCTATAGCTATTATTGCCTCACTTATGTTTAGAATAAAATCATATGATAATTAGATAATCTAAGAGTAATACTTTAATTTATCTATTTGGAAATTCTCTTTAAATTTCTATGTAAGTTTATTTTTTTTAATAGGATTTGTTGAAATTTCAATTAGCATTTTAGTTTTTGCAAACTAGCCAAATTCTTCCCTTACATATATGTCCTGGCTTTCATAATTTGTTTTATCCAGTTTGCAATTAGATTTCTGTCTGTCAAAACACTGATTAGTTTCCCTAAATTTAATCTAGTATGGTATAGAAAATGTTTTTGCCTATTAAAAAAAAATTCATGCTCAAAGAAATAAAAGTTAAATGTCTTTTGTAATTTTGTTTAAGTTTAATAAAGATTTCATGATCTTTGTAATTTGCACTATTTTGTTTATAAATTCAAAGTGTTGCTAAAACTAGTTCTAAACATCCCTCATGCGATTCAAATGCATTTAAATTGTGTTAATTGCTGGTACTTGCTTTTTTTAAATTATATCTTTTTTGTGTTTGAATCTTTTGATTATTTCATGTGCATATTTTTTAGATCAAGTCTCTTGCATTTATCGTAATGGTTATGCTGTTTTCACACTCCCCCTTCCTTCACGTCAAGAAGACTGTGAGTTTTCATTTCGACCTATCTCCCAAAGTGTGAAAGATCTTGTTTCTCATATTCAAGAAGAAGATAGAGGTGTTGATCGAGTTGTGGTATACTCAATGGATGGGAAACGGATTGCAAGTGCTACGCCTATTGACATGCTTATTCAGCAGAACTTCAAAATTAAAATTAATGATAAATCATTTGATGTTATTCCACCTAAACCAGGTAAGCTGGTTTTTTGTTGTTGTTCTTTTTCTGAAATAATATTTTTTCTTCCTAAAAGCTAGTGTCGTTACTTAGACTTGTACCAGCTATTTGATCTACCAACTATTTTTTAATTAAAATTGTTGTAATCAGTTGTTGTTCAAAACCAGTTTTTTCTGCAAAGGTGTGAAACTTGTCAGCACAAACTTCTTTAATGGTCTAATATTAACACATGAGAAAAAAGATTTTTTAGTAATATATTTTATATTAGAGTCAAGTTAACTCCCAGCTACTTAACTCTATTTCTCAAAGCAAGAGTTATATACTATATTATATCTGTGTGTATTAGGGTAGGATATTTTTCTTATGTCTTTAACTATATGGTACTAATAGCCATTTCTCTTTATTTTAACATTGAGTTTAATCATCCCTAAATGGCTCAAGTTAGATCCCTGACTATTAATATAACATCAGTTATTTGAAGAGAATAAACATAAGTATAGACACAGGTTGGATATTAAGTTTGAGATTGAATGAGAACAGAAGACAGAGATTATTTAATGATAAATTGAAAAGAAGAGGAATTGTTGGCTTTTTGATTTTTTGCAAATCTTTTTTGATTGGCACACAGGCATTAGTTCTCTGTGAGTAATTGCAGCCCTTATGAACATGCCTCTTGTCCCCATAGACATCCATAGAAGCTCTTGTAAGCTCTTTTGATGCATTCAATAGGATGACCATGGATAAGAAAGTTTGGTTTAATCATCGGATTGCCAAAAAACTGTATTATGTCTTCTTTAGTTGTTTTGTACAAACATTTCTTATCTGCAGACAATTAATTTAGCTCGAGGCAATATAATTCAGGGATTTTTTTTTTTTTTTTTTTAGAAAAAAAAGAGTTTTTGCTTTGTTAATCAGTTATCCAATTCTTCTTAAAAATCTATTTTTAGATGTATTTTTGTCATCCAAAGTTATCATTATTTCCCTGAGTAGCAACTTTTGGTATATAAAGTATAAATAATGTAGATTAGTTTGACTCCAAGTTTGTTTTCTAAATATTGAATAACTGTATACTTTTAACATAATATAATTTTGTACTCTTTAGTAAATTCAGCTATGCATACAATAAAAGTAAAGCTATTTAAAGGAATAAATGATAATAAAATCTGTATTAAGGTTGGTTGAACTCCACTAATTTCAACCAAATGGTTCTCAAGCTCTCAAGTTGAGCAATATGTTCAGCTGTGGTTGAATCTCCTTTTTCCTCTGGATTATCTAGAAAGTGAAGTAGATACTTTTCATCAGGCTCAGAAGAAATGCAATAATGATCTTCTAAGATCTACCTTTGTAATTTTAGACTTTAATTTTTTTTTACTTTTTTTTTTTTTTTTTCAGAAAATCACAAAACTAAATTGTATTGATGACCTAAGGGTTTTTCTGATAATATAGGTAAAAAAAAGTGATTTTAAATGAAACAGATCTCAAATTTTTTGTGTTTCTGCTATGGTATGAAGTAGAAGAAGTAAAATATGTCAAAAGTATTATAACGAACAAAAACTTGTTACTTTTATTTTTCCTTAGAAAATTGTTTGATCTTCTTGACAAAGAATTCTAAGAATTCTAAGAATTCTAAGAATATATTTTATTCATATTCTAATAATTTCATAAATCCCTCATAAGGAATTGTTACCTTATAATATGTTTGAAAACTTATTTGTTTCATTGACTTAGCAGTACTTAAACAGTATTAAATGTGCTTTAGCTTCAATAAAATCACCATATTTAAGAAAATATTTTCTACCTTATATATATAGCTATGAATGATCAATTCTGGATAGTGTCATACTGTTACTTTCACACATACACACACGTTATTGTTTCTATAATATGTATTTACCTTTTAACCTAACTCTAAATAGCTTTTAACTTAGTACGTTTTTATTAAAATTTGTTTTAATCATAATGAAGGTTTTTAAATGCAATTTTTTTAGAATTTAAAGTTAGTCAACTTATGTTTTAAAAATTAGTTTCACCTGAAATGATTGCTTGTAGTTTTTAAATTCAAAATCAGTTTTAATTGTAAAAAATTTTAATCGAAAGTTTTTTACTTGAAAATATCCCCAATAACTTTTTTCTTTTCTCTGTTTTAATATTCTGATTGTTTTTCCATACTTTTATTATAGAAAGCTTTCCAATCATTCCAACTGATAATTTATCAAATGTTAAGTCTTTGGTCAGCCAATTGTATAGTGACTTAAATATTCAAGACTATAAGGTTGATATTTTTCAGATGCAGTTTTCACTATTTAAGATGCTTTTGATCTGTATGTTGCTTGTTTGTTTAAAAGTGCATTAAATAGGTGTATCATTAAGTTCTTAAAGCAAATTAAAATATATTTTCTCACAATTTTGTTATAGAAAAATTTTTGAAAGCTTTTTTTTATTGTTGTTGCAGGAGCGACGTGAAAAGACGATTAATGAGTGCATAGAATCTCTTAAATTTGAGCTTGCCCCTCTTGAGGAAAAAAAAGCACTCATAGATGCAAAGGCTGCTAGAAAAACAGAACTACTCACTTGGTGTGGGTTAGGTAAGGTTTTATTTATCTTAATTGTAAATATAATTTACTAACTTGCCAGAGCTTGTATCTATATTGAAAAAATGAAAGTTAAAAATAAAAATAATTAATAAATAATTAATAATAAATAAGAAAAATTAATAATAGACATAGTAATGAAATAGTTTTTAAAGTATACGTGTTACAAGTCTAGCAAAACCATAATTAGAACCCAGTACTCTCTCAAATGGCTCAAAAGTATCATAGTGAATTTATTCATCTTTAACTATCAACTTTGTTATTTGCATCCTCTGAGATCCTACAGCTGGCAATTTTTCCAATATTCAGTTTTCAACTTGATCTTTTTCTCATCAGGTTATATGGCTCTACAGTTTGGGTTTCTCGCACGCTTGACTTGGTGGGAATACTCGTGGGACATCATGGAGCCTGTCACTTACTTTGTGACGTTCGGAAGTAGCATGATATTCTACGCGTATTTCGTGTTAACAAAACAGGTAAATTGCCTAACACATTTTTGCTGAACCTGTAGGTGTAAAAGATATGCGCGTCAGATTTAAACTCAGTTTTTTCCCTAGGTATGTTTTATCAACGCTAAATATTCATGTTTATAAATGAATGAAAAACTATAAAGACCCCAATAGACTATTTTTAGAATTTTTTTGAATTTTTTTTTCTCTCTTTTTCAGGAGTGCACTTACCCCGACGCTCGCAATCGTTCTCATTTGCTATCTTTTTACAGAGAATCCAAAAAGATAAATTTTGATACGCACGCGTATAACTTGAAGAAAAAACAAATTGATGAGTTAGAATATGAGCTCAAACTGTTGCAAACACCCCCTGTTTATGTAGATATTGCAAAACCGCTCGATAGTTAGCATGTGTCTGCCTTTTTTTTTTTTTTAAATGGTTTTAAAAGTTAAAAAGTTCGTCATTTTGAAGGCGTCACTATTAGGTTTTATCTTTTCTATTGGTAGATAAGTTTTTAGTTTTCTTCCTCAACAAACTTATTTTAATATCTTCGATATTATTCTATTTCAGCTTTTATTGCTCCCTAAGATTTTATGCTGATGTCGGTAATAATTTATGGGGATCTAATTTAATTTATTTTTACTTATTATTGAACTCTGTTCTAACTCAATATGATCAGATCATTTTTTAGCTAATGTTGAAACAAATTGAAATCTCGATTTTATTTTTAGGTCAACATGACCGTGTTTATATATTTAAGGAAATGAACCGTCTAAAAATTCGATTAAATTTGCTTTTGTTAACTAGTCGTCAATTGTTTTTTTTTTAATAATTTTAACGAGTTTTCATTAAATGAAATGAATGCTTAAAAAATTCTGCTTTACAATTGTTTCACTTGCTTCTATGCACTTTTATCTCCCTATATCAAGTTATTTTTTATCTCCTGAATCAATCAAAAGCCTATCAGCATCAGTGTTATAAATTATTCGAAATTATTTTCGTTGTAATTTTCGTAGCGAACTGAAAGTCACTACGTTGGTGCTGAAGCTTCTAAGTACATTTTAGGTTCTGTTTCTCCAGGGAATTTTTTGAAGTTTAAAGTTTTTGAATGATTTTTTAAAATGTTCATTTGCATTTTATTTAAAATCAACGTCTGTGAATAAATGAATATTGTTTTACTTTTAAACGTATTTCAACCAAAAAACTACTTTACTTGAACTCTCTGTCGGCAGAAACTCCTTTTTAGCTTATCATTTGCTATGAAGCTACCACCTCTAGATAACGAAATAATTTTCTTATTGTTTTGTTGTTTGTTTTTTTTTAAAAGAAAAAGGTTAATCAAAGTTTACTTCGTCACAATTTTTATTTGATTTAAAAAAAGTCGTTGGCAATCGTTTTTCTTGCGCTTATTTAAGTTAAAAATTTATGTCTAATTTGCTTTTCTCCGTTTTATCTATAGCTTTAAAACAAAAATTCTTCGATTTTACGCTGAAATTAAATGTGAAAAATTAAAAGTTTTTTTGTCTATTTTATGTGAAGTTAAAGCATTTGAAATAAACAGGATACTGGACTCCAATTAAAATTAAAAAAAAAGTTAAAAACATTAAAAACAAGTTAACAAACAAAATTTGCGACAAAGAGACAATGACTCGAGGGAATATGGACATTCATCATGAATGTTAAGTGTTAAAAAAGCAGCATTTTAAAAGTTGTAACGAAACATTTAAAGAACACAAGTTGATCGAACAACCGCATTAACACCAGACTAATAATTATCAATTGTACTCTGCAGAAACATGGTTGCCGGGGGTACGGAATGGATCGCAAAGCAGTCGAGTTGATTGTCACGGATACTCTAAATATCAATTTTGATTGAAAAATTTTCTTTACAGATTTTTATAAAAAATTGTCAAAAACCAATCTGTAATAAGAACATTTAGAAAGTTGTGGAAACGCCTCACCACTTGTCCTTGATTAATTTTTTTTCTACGATAAATTCTTATGATAAATTTTTTCTACAATAAATTCTTTAAACTCTTTCTTGTATCAATTAATGCATCTTTTTTGCTACATCTAAAGTAAGATAAAAATCGGTTTTAAAAAACTTATGTCAATGTTTCCTGCATCATGGGGTGTCTGACACCTGAGATAGACAGTAAAACATTAGAACATATTTTAGTCGAAGTGGGATCTCATTTGAATATTGTGTGTTTGAACTGTAACCTGCGTTGTCTTGACAATGACAATTATCAAAAGCTGTTCACATGTCATATATATTATAAAAAAATAAGACTTGATTAATTTTTTAATATATCATTTATGTTTTTTTTGTTCTTTATATGAATGTAGTGGTGAGAAATTTATGCTGTCCTATTGATATTTTATATATCTCCGTTGTGAACTTATTGATTTGCGACCAGATTCGACTAGTTACAAATACAACTATGCATACTGTAATATTCATTTTCATCACACTGTTAACATGGAGATGTAAGGGAATTAAATAAATGAATTAAAATCAAATAAGTTTCACTAAGCTTGACTTATTATTAATACACTATTACAACCATTTTTAACTTTCCTATTCTTACCTAAAAGGTAAAAAAAAAATGCATCAATCAACATATAAAAACAAAAAAACTTTTGTTGACTGTTTTTACGTAAAGTGTAGTTGAAAAATTGAACAATATTCGAATTTTGATTCTTTATATGAATTTTATCCTCGAGGTTTTCGGAGTAAAAAATAGTCTAGAAGACTTTAAAAATGTTAAATGAATCGAAAAAGAAAATTCCTCACCAGAGAATGATTAAGAGGAACGCAAACATTCATGGTCAGACTCATTTAAAGACAATTAAGTTAAGATACGAACGGTTGTCAAAATGATTCGGGCCAGATTTTCAGCCAGAACTAAATAGTTTCTACTTTTAATATCTAAAACGAGGCCGGAACGAAACAAAAAACATCAATAGCGATGTCGGTTACGAAATATAAGCGATTAGTTGTAAAGGTATCTAAAACGTATTTGTTCCCATGACTACTGACACAAATGAAGTGAGACAAACGTTAAGCAAACTTAAGTTGTTAAAATATGAATTGAGGAAGAGTTTCTTGCAAGACAGTTGTAATAAACAAAGATCAAATAATTGGACGCGATATAGTAATTGGAAATAACAGCGAGCGACGTATGCAATTTATCGCTGACTAATCCCTTAATGATTAATTGATGTACGAACGTCGAGTGACCGCTCTGCTTGATTTATGTGGATCCAAGTTTTTAAAAGCTGAATAAGTGCGAATTGATCAATTGTGAACCATTGAAAGTCAAAACGTGATACAGAAACTGAATTAAACGCGAATTGTAATTTGCGAGAACCGCGTGCGGCACATTGGTTAAATTTTTATTACATCAAAATGACCTTTGCTGGTACTTTTTGTTGCTCAAGATTTTCAAACTTCAAGGTTTGTTTATAATTGTCAGAAAAATTGTTCAAATTCGAATTAAAGTAACATGGCTTCCCTGTTCTAAAAATTTTGAAACTTAAAACGGTATTTCAGTTTTAATTTGTAAAAAAAATTAAAATATAAAACTTCAAGTGTCAAGAGTTATGCCAATTCGCTTGAATTATTATTATATGTGATTATTACATGTAATTACTATAATACTATTATTATTATACATATTATATTTAATTACTTGAAGATGAGAGAAAAGCGTCATAGATTTATACCAAGTTAGAAACTATCATTCCAATAAGAAACCGACTCTCACGTACGGTGCTGGTTTCGTAAGCAAAAATACCTTCTGCACAGGTCGTGGATTAAGTGAAAACGGAATGTTTAATGACAACAGTCGGTAGTAGCTTTTATGTGTATGGAGATGTATTGGGATTTTGAAGCCGGATCACTCAACTTCCATTACCAAGAAGAACTGCAAGCCTGCAAAAATTATTAAATTTTAACAATATGAATAGTTGTAGTGACAATTTTTATATGAGTTTTTTTTAAAATAAATTTGGATCAAAAACGTAATATGCCAATTTTTTAAAGATGTGAGCTAAAACTTATGTAAAACGATGGTAATTTGAAAGTTGCCTCGATAGTTTGAAAAGAGTACCAAAGAGATAACATTTTAAGATATGTAAATTTGAGATCCTTTTGATAAACCTAAAAATCAATAAAAGTTGTCATAGTTTAACTTAATTAAATTGAGATTTTAAACTTTGCATTATTACCTTGTTAATGTTAAGATGAAATTAGTGTAATTCCCAAAGCTTCCAATCTGTGGGGAAAAACTTGATGACAATATGTCTTACATGCTAAGCAAATGGATAAAATTTTACTGGTGCATAATGTGGAATCATGGTTGGTACAACATGCTTACCATACGTATCAAGTTTAAAGATGTGATGTCAATTTTGCCGTTAAGATGTTTTGACTGATATGTATTTGAAAACACAATTGATTTTTGCTGTTAGTTATGGGCCCCTCACGAAATTATTGTCAAAGATGTGTAATAAAATTACAAAATACTATTTAACTAAATATGAATGAATATTTTGAAGCTTCCCGGGAAAAACAATTTAAACACATTATAAAGTGAAACAGAAAGTTTTATTTAAGTTTACAAACTCAATATAAATGCATGAACATCAAAGTATGAAATTTTTGTGTGAAATCTATTACCAGTTTATATAATCTGCATTATATTGTCTAAATTAAAATACGTTTTCAATTAGTTCTCAAAACTAAAAATGTTGCAACGCTTCCAGATAATAGGATAGTCTGCAAGTGCTGCAACCTCTACTAATCTTGTTTCTCTTAAAACTTCCTTTTTATTACAAGTCGCATGCCGGTTGCGTTTCATATAAACATCATACAAAATGGCGCTGCTGCTGCAAATGCGATGTGTAGCTGGAATGATTTTATGTTTTGCAATGTACTCTTTTCAATCTGATAATGACGTTAATTTAGAACCTACTGGTTACATGAGAAGAGAATACTCTTTAATTAAGCCATTTCATGGTAAATTATATTTTGTAACTCAGCATGAGAAATTTAGCAATGTATACAATACAGATATTTGAACGGATAGTATAATCTTATTTCCTAGTTTTAGCCTCTAGAAAGTACTAATAGAAATTGCTATAGGGTATTTCTTAATAATTTTTGCCATTTTTTAGTGAATTCTTTTTTTAAACAAAAAAAAAAATTAGTTATTTGCAATATTGTAGCTAAACAAAACATACAAAATATTTTGTTTAGTCAGTTCAATGAATTATGTGAAATAAAAAAAAAAAAAAGACAATAAATAGTAAATAGTAAAAGCAATATTGCTAACTTTGTTACACATCAAAAAAATTTAATTATACTTTAAAAATGTTTTGGTTTCTCAAGTAATACATGTTTTCTTATCAACATTTGTTTTGGTGCTCTGCAGATCATTCAATTCTCTTCCTTTTTTTCTTCCTTTTTGTGATATATTTTAGTATTATTATTTATTGAAATTTATTCTTTTTTTTATCAAAATTTATTACTATTTAGTTTGGCTTCACAAAACTTTAATTCTTTTTACCAATAAAGCAATAGATGCCCACTGTATTAGTATTGCTGTTGATTGTGTTAGGTTTATGTTAAAGAATTTTTATTTTTAGAGTAAAGAAATTTTTGGTAACAGCAATATTTTCATAACATTGTAATTTAAAATTTTAAAATAAAGTTATAAAATTTATTTTCTTAGCTATAAAACCTGATGCCAAGTTTCCTTTTATGATTATGCATTATTACATATTTTTATTATGTAGAGTATATTATTATATATTATGTATAATAAGACCTAAAAGAAAATCTGATCAGCAATAATATTTTCTTTATTATTATTTTATGTATTTTATTTTTTTACTATTATTATTTTATACAATATATAAAGATATTGCAATAATAGTTTTTAGATATTATTTGATATTAACATGTTAGGATAGTGTCTTAAGATATTGTCATAATAATGGATAGCATCTGATTAGTTATTAGACATTATTTTGAGCCCTGATAATATTAGATTAAGTTTAAT
This sequence comes from Hydra viridissima, assembly GCF_058129835.1. Lineage (NCBI taxonomy): Eukaryota > Metazoa > Cnidaria > Hydrozoa > Anthoathecata > Hydridae > Hydra > Hydra viridissima. The sequence continues at coordinate 9,291,507 of NW_028324312.1, read as the reverse complement.
GTTTTCCTGTTACCAAGTTGCTAAATTAACCTCTTAAAAATTTGTTAATTCTAAGAAGTTGATGTTAAAAAGTAGCTATAAACTTTCAGTAGACACTTTTTGTTTATAGTAAAAGTATACTTTAGTTTTTAGAAAAAAAAGTTTAGTGCTCATTTTACACAGTTTCTAAAGGTAATACTTCAATTAACAAGATATTTGTTTAGCTATTTTATCCATTATTTAAATATATATTTTTTAAATTAAAAATGTATAGCTGCTACTTATCAAAAATAAATTGATTGAAAGGTCAAAGAGTTTTACATTTTGAAGTTTTCTTACAATAAATCAGTCTTAATTAAATGTGTCTAGTCTTACAAAACGTAGTTTTAGAATTAAATTTTTTTTTTCTAGCTATGCAGTACTGGGAAATTCTAGGGTCAACAATGGTTACAGGAGATTACCTTCGTCTTACTCCAGATGAGCAGAGTAAAGCTGGGTCAGCTTGGAACATATTGGTATGATTTCTTATTTTTTAAAAAGTACATATAGTCAAAATTGCTTACAAAAAATTTTTCCTTTTGTAGTTGGTTTATTTATATTAATTTTGTAAATGATATTTTTAGCCATGTTATATACGCAATTGGGAGGTCCATATAAACTTTAAAGTTCATGGTCATGGTTCTCGTTTATATGGTGATGGATTTGCATTTTGGTATTCCAAAGATCGTGCTCAGCCAGGTGTCTTTATTTAAAAAGGAATTTATTAGATTATATTTTATTAACCATTAGATTTCACATTAGGTAAACAAATTAGATTTCTGTTACCTTACACAAATTATTATGCTTAGCCTTTCTAATTTATTTTCTCTTTTAGTTTTTCTGAATAATGATGCTTCAACTTTTTTTTTTTTTTGTTAATGATGATTATTTTATTTTATTATATTTTTTTTTTATCTCCAAATTATGCTTTGTTTGTACTACTCTGGAGAAAAAGTTTAATCAATATAAACTGCAATATAAATATTGCAATTATATTAATTATGCAGTGTAATCAATATATATTACTCAACTTTGAGTTCATTTATCATCAGGTCCAGTGTTTGGTAACAGAGACTATTTCAATGGGTTGGCATTGTTTTTTGACACTTATGCTAATCAAAATGGTGAACACCAGGTAAAAATTGAGTTTGTTGTAATTTTGTAAGAGAAACTTTTAACACATCATTTCTAGATGTGCAATCATTATTATTGAATTTCAAAAAAAAAAAAGTTTTAACTTTTACATTTCAGCATGAACATCCTTATATCTCTGCACAAATTTCAAATGGTTCTATACACTATGATCATGATCGCGATGGCACACACACACAACTTGCTGGTTGTTCAGTAAGTAATTAATCCTGTGTTATTTTCTCTTTCTTACTGGTTTTATATTAAAATATTACTTTCCTAATTTCTTTATGCTGTAGGTAAATTTTCGTGGTATTGAAGCTGAAACACATGTTGCTATTAGATACATAGGTTCTAAAAAGAGATTAACTGTGAGTTTACTTATTTTTATTATTTTTTTTTTTAAAAAAACATTTTTTTATATTAATAGTAGTATAAATAATAATAATAATAAGAAGAATATTAATAATGATAATAATAACAACAGTTGTAATAAAAATATTAATAATAACAGTTATAACTATAATAATAACTACAATAATAATAACAATAAATAATAAAAAAAATTATAACAATAATAGTAACAATAATAATAACAACAATGATAGCTATAATAATAATAACAATAATAATTACAATAATAATAACAATAAATACATTTATGTAATTTTGATCATAAAATAAAGTTCTAGAGCCTATTATGTGAAATACTCTTGATCAAGCAGAACCATTTAAACCTGGTGGTAAAATTTGTAGATTATGCTTAATGAGTGAATACCACATCATATAACAGTTGAACTTACTTAATAAATGAAACAAGCTAATATCAAATTGTATATATACAAATTTATAAATGCTATATATATAAATTTACCTTATACTCAATTTTTCTGCTTTTTTTTCTAACACTATTTTCTCAAAAACTGTTTTGCAGGTTTAATTGCTTTTCTTAATGAATAATTAATATTTGGTAGGCTATTTCTAATTCAAAGGTAATGTTTAGCAAAAATGATAGGATTGATGATGATTCAGAAAATAAAGAGCCACAGTTTTTCAAGATTTTACAACATTGATTAATGAACAGAAAAAAATATAATTTAACAGATTTAGTAAATATACTTTGTTTGTTTAAACATCTAATCCATTATTTACAACACTGAAATGAACTGCAAGTCAGCTGGAAGATTTATTTTAATTTATGCCTGCTTCAAACTGAAATAAGTGGTGGCTGATCTTTGGTCATTTTAAATGAAGTTCAAAGCTCTGAAAAGATATTGTATGAAATCCTTAATTAAAGCAAAAATCAATAGTTAGAGAAGAAATCTTAAACCTGATATAAATATTGACAATAATGAGATTTTAATGAAATCCGAAAAGTTTATCAATGATATTCAGGAGAATGAGCTGTGTCATGATTCTTATGATGCTGCCATCAAGATAGCTTTCTACATGACAAAAAGCATTTTAAATAAACTTGACTGTGCTAAGGATGTGCTTTTTATATTATGGGAATACCTTAATAATAACTTCTTTACAGTCTCAAAAATTACGGGTCCATTCCAAATATAATTACATATTGCTTTTTTTTTTCCGTGCAATAGAATTTCAAAATATTTTATTGAGACTTGACAAAAATCTTGAAACATATCAAGCAACTGATAATGGTTTTATGTCTATTGAACATGAGGAATGGGGAAGGAAATTGGTAAACACAGTTGTTACCAACATATATTTCAACAATGAGCAACAAATTTAAAATAGAAATATCAAAAATGATGAAGTTACTGCTTTTAAAGTTTAATTACGTAACAACATAGTATATATACTGTTTCTTTGAAAAACAAAATAGTATTGACTTGTGGAATTTTGTATTACGATGTGTTGTTTCTTTATCAGTAATTTATGTAACTTTACTTTTAAAAAAGACAATGATATATTATATATACTAGATGTCTAACTTCGATCCGAAAAGTGAAGCCGTGGAAGCCATTTCTAATTTGGGCAAAAACATGCATTTTTAACTTTTATTTTGCACGTCAGATATAGCTTTTGTCCTTATTACAAATGGCGGATTCAATTTCTAAACAAAAAAGCAGCTTCACTTTTCGTCTAATAAAATCCTGCAAGTTAGTTCACTTTTCGTCTAATAAAATCCTGTAAGTCCTGTTAACATTAATTGTTTGTATCAATAATTTAGAGACCAAAAAATATTGTGGAGCAAAAAATTATTATGACTAAAATAGCTAGTTCACTTGGGTTAATGTGACCATTCTTTATTAGTAGTTAACTGTCTAAATATTTTTAGGTTAAAAATATGATATACACATGTGATGAGTAATTATGTAAATGAAATATATAAATTGCATTAAAGTTTTTACAATTTAACCATCTTCAGGTTTTAATTGGTTTTATGGGAGCTAAAAGCTTTTTAAAATTGGGCCAGTAATTTTTGGCCTTTAAGGCAACAAATTCGGTTGTGTCGAGTTGAAATCTTCTTAAGAAATAATTTGTGTTTAGGTGCAATATGATGTAGATAGTGATGATTCATGGAAGGAGTGTTTAGATAAATATGGTGTTGACTTGCCAACTGGATATTATTTTGGTTTGTCTGCTCAGACAGGGGATCTTTCAGGTATATTTTTTTCAGGCTTCCTTTTGATTGATATTGCCTTTAAAGAAAAAAGGTCTTTTTAAGGCAAAAGTTGTAAAAGTTGTAAATTAGTACTTGTAATTAGTTCTGGTAAATAAGTATTTGTAAAAGTTATCATAAATTATCATTAATTAGTCATAAATCACTATTATATTTTTAAGTTAGAGAACGTCTTAAAAAGAAAAACGTTAAATCATTTTAAATTGGTGTAAGGAAAACCAAAATTTTTTCTTCCACAGATAATCACGATATACTTTCTATGAAGTTTTACGAACTTGAAAATGAAGAGGAAGAAGGCGATTTTTCAAATATTGTCCCTAATGCAAAAGAGGCTGAGCCCGATAGAGGTAGAAATCATTTTTTACTTAGTATATATTCGGTTCCAGTTTCTTTTCTACACTTATCCAATCAAGTTTCTTTTCTACACGCCTAAAGTCTTTTGAATAATTTCAATGAACTATTTTTATGTGATATATTTTAATTTTAGATCATGTTGACGACCCATCTAAGCCATATACGCGACGTGATCAAGCCCTCAATTGGTTCTTGGTTGTTCTGTTATTAGCATGTGTTGCAGGAGGTTTATCCTTTTATTTCTATCAAAAAAAGCGCAACGATTTAAAGAGATTTTATTAAGCTTTTCTTAGAATGCTTCAAATTCCCTTATAATCACAAATGCATAGTATATATTTTGGAAATTAGAATAGCGTTTACTATTTTTTTAGGAAATAGTTAATAGATAATGAAGATATACGGTTTTTAAAAAACTTTTGACCCCCTTGTATAAGAAATATTTTTTGCTGTATATTTTAAGACTTATCTTTAATCGGTGCATATATTGGAAATTTTTAAAAATTTCTGCTTATTTATATATTTGTAGACGCTTAGTTGTTCAAGATATTTTTCTGTTATTCAGTTTCGACTTTTAACTCGTTTAATTTTCTTTTTCTCTCTAAAATATCATTAAGACGTATTGAGTGCGAGAAATTTTTTTTTTTGATTTTTATTTGCGTTTTCTTTTCCACTTTCTACGGTTTTTTTAAAATTTATTACCAAGTATTCTTTTTGTTGAATAAATTTGCAAACACAAAAATTCCTGTCGATAATTTCAATGTTTATAAACAAATTATTTAAACGAAAGAAAGCAAAGACGAAAGATATGATTTTCGGTTTCCTTTAGTACGCGCTCTGCAATTAGTTTTGAACAAGCGTTTAAACTTTAACGGTTCAAAGAATTTGTGATTGTCTTACCAACATTAAGGGTAGATTTACTTTGGCTTTTTTTGGTGGAAATTGGTTTTGAACGGGCTTATTTAAAGTAATAACCAAGTGCAATCTATATTTTTTGACTTTCTTCCTGTGAATACTCACAATCCAGAGGTACCTTCAAGTGCTCCAGAACTGACCACTCCAGCTCTTGTAAATGCACAATTAAATACGGGCCTGTCAAACAACGGATTTAAAGAACTGGTAAACCAAGCATCAAGCAGCGAGATGATGGAGCCAAATTTTTACAAGAATTTCTGAAGGCCAGGTCAACACTTCAGTGATTTCTTCACCTGCAGTGACTTAAAAATCACCTAAGGAAAAGAAGATTCTGGTACAGTTTAGGTTGTTGCACACTGCAATTATTTATCAAGTCTTGTGAGTCATGTATTCAATCTCTCAAAATTTCTGGAGGCTATTTTGTTAAAGCTCTGAATTGATGGTGCAAAAGGTTTTCTCAACCTTTGCTCTAAGCATTTTCGATACTGAGTTAAGAGATAAAACCAGCTCACCGCCACAAAAACAGCCTCTCACTCAAAGGACTGGCAAAGACACTGGAGTCAAGAGACAAGTTCTTGTTGCGGTATCAGAAGATTTTCCAGAAACTGACTCCAATATTGAACAAATCTGGTTACAAAGTAATGCAAATGGACTTAAACTAATTTTGACTTGTGATATGAAAGTTGTAAATATAATTTATGGTCTTCAAATCCATTCAAATATGCACCCTTGCACATGGTGTGACATCAAATACAAGTGTCTTACCAAACCTGGAAACTTGCGAACACTGGGCTCAATCAAATCTAGCCTCGAGTCTTTTCAGCAATCTGGCAGGGTTTTTGCAAATGCAAAGCTGTTCGACAATGTCATTCGAAAGCCTATTATCAGTAGGCCTGACAAGTTTCTGATTTTGGAAATCATCCCACCGATGGATTTGTATCTCCTTTTAGGAGTTGTCAATCATCTTTTCAAGATCCTTAAAACTGCTTGTTAAGCAGACAGCTGCCTTCCACATTCAACTTAGTCTATATCATGGGAGCCAGTTCGAAGAAAACGAATGCAGAAAGCTTCTTAAAAATGTGGATGTGCTACAGGAATTTGCTGATACAAACTTGGTTCCCAATGTCTTTCAAATAATTGAAGCATTTGAAAGTCTCAATTTAGTTGTCAAGGCTTGCTTTGGAATCATCCTATCCTTTGATATTACATTTAAAGTAGTATTGTAGAGAATTCGTGCTAAAAGAGTATATTGAGCTATTTATCAAAAAAATTTTTGTGGAGAAAATCAAAAAACATGTCCAAAAATGTAATCAGATATTATCTAATGGCAATATAATGTAAAAAAAAAGGTTTTAAATTTTGAAAGTAAATGTATTTAAGACGGTTTCAGGAGTCAATAAAAGTTGGTTAACAGAGACATATTTGTTTTTTGCTTTACCATTTGGTAGTCCTTTGACCAGGTTTTGCACTGCAGGGTCTATTTGTACATTTCGCAGTAGTTTATACCTTGAGAAATGCTGATATTTTTACGCTATGCATAAACCAAGTCAAACCAAGCTTTAAATAGCAAATCAATATTTTGGTCTATAAAATGAAAACGGTACATATTGTAGTTCAACGAGTATAATAAAAATTGTTGGTATTGCATAGTAGAACTCTCATGTTACCATTATTTTGAAAATAGTGACCGAATATCACAGTAATCGGTTACGTTTTGAGGTATAAGTACCAAAAACTAACAAAATGTAAGCTAAAACTGCCACAAATCTTTAGCGAGTTAACCAATTTGACTGAAATTTTATCCAGAGAATAGTGTGGCTATTGGCAACATTTGCACCAATTTTTATCAAATCATATAGAGTGGTTCTCATTCAACAGGTGTTTTTATTGGCGCACTATGAAGTCAAAATTTCAGTCAATTTGAACATTCAAATGAAATTATTTTCCGTGGTCAAAATTAAAAGATTTCAAAATATGCATCAGAGGGTACCTTGATATGTATCACCCCATAGAAGTAGCATTCTTGGGTCAGCTAGATTGGCATTATCATGATTCATGATAACCGTCATAATTGCTTTAGCGAAAGTATTTGTTTAAAAAAAGAAGAAAATCAAATAATTTAATAGAAATTTTCGTTAACTTATAGAAGCCTTATTTAGAGACGTTTGTAAAATACTGATAAAAACTTTTTTATGGACACCGAAAAGTATCGGAAGTACATATTTTTCCGGTATCGACGGTCCGTCCTACTATACTAAATTCTAAAAAGATCGGAAGGACGGATTTTTTCCCGATACCAACTTCGAAGTATCGTTGATGGTAGTATCGTGCATATTATCAAGATATCGAGGTGGTATCAAGACTTCCGAGACTCTTGATGCTTAATTTTAATACCACAAAATTTTATTCGAAATTTCATTATTTCGCAACTAAGTATTCACCTGTTTTTTAATAGATATTCGAATCTTGCAAAAATTAAAACTCTCCTCGATATTCAAGTTTACTTGGTTGTAGCATATGATGACAAAACTATGTTATTTAAAACTATATTTGATATACTAAAACAAGTTATACAAATAAAAAACTCAAATTCAAGAAATACAAATGTCAATGAGTCCATAAAACCTTTTTTTCCGCCATTTTCATACATTTTGATATAATGAACTACTGTTAAAAAATGGAGGAAAACAAGGTTTTTATGGGTTCACTGACACTTGTATTTCTTTAATAACTCCCTATACCGTAGGTGGCCGCAGCAATCCCTTTATATTCTAAAAGCAAAAGTGTTAATTAACTAAAAAAATATATATATCTCCTTAGAACTCGGTGGAACGTTTTTTTAGCTGATATTTATAACAAAAAAAGTATGCATGTATGCTATATTGTTTTAGAAAATTCTTCTTTAAACAAAAAAAAACATATTGCAATTTTTTTTATTCAATGTATTTGAAATATATTGAAAAAATAAAAATAAATATTATTTAACAAAAAAAATTGCAATCTGATTTTTTTGAAAACAATATTGGAATTTTTAAATTTTTTTAACCATAAAATATAAAACATAAGTTTTATGAAAAAAACTACTTTTACTTTTTAAATAAATAATCATTGTAATTAATCATTATTAAAAAAAGAGCACCATGTTTACAAAAAAAGTTGCGAGGGGTTTTTATTGCCATATTTTTCCTTGTTTTGAGTCATTGTGCGCTCGGGCTCGATTGCATTTAATTAAAGGTTCTTTAAATTTTGTAGTTTTTTATGATTGCTTTTCGTGTCTCCACTACTTTGAATTTAGGTGATCTGTAACTTTGCGTTAATATTTTATTTAAGGTGAAGCTTTAACGAGAGTTTTTACTATAATTTAATTGTATTTGTTATTTATCTTAACTGCATAGTAGTGAAGATAAATTACCGACCCAATTGGTTATTTTTTAAATAATGTTTCATTTTGTGGCTTATTCTATATTTTATATTACTGCGTTGAATTTAATGGTGTGTTGAATATTTTTAAAGTGCTTTATAGACAATCTTCATTTTCACAAAAATTTTTCACACTTTAAATTCTGGTTACCTAAAAGTTATCCATGAAATCTTGATTTTATTGAGTGACATTCGCGTTCAAATAATTTTATCTTTTTTTTCTGAACAAAGGGCTTCATCTTTTTTTTATTATTGGTTATAATTAAATACATAGCATTTTGTTTAATACTTCACTTTGAATAATATAATTCAAAGATAATTCTTCTCGTACCATTGAAATTTAATACTCGATATAAATTTTTGATCAGCTCTACTTTTTGTAATCATTTGACTTTTTTTGAGAGGAAAAAAACTTCCTTGCACTGGGAGGAGGATTTGAAGGAGGATTTGAAGGAGATGTGAGATGTGAGACCAAATAACAACAAAAATGACAACAAAAAGTTAGAATGAACAATTGAAAGTTTTCTTTTTTTTTGTTTTGTTCACATTTTCTTTTTAGTTGAGTGCAAATTATCCTTTAAATTGAGTATTTTCTGTTTTTCCATCATCTGAAAGTTGGTCTCTAAATAAGTCATCTCTGTATTTAATGTTTACTAAAGACACCAATTAATGTTTACTAAAGATGCCAATTAATGTTTATTAAAGATGCCAATTAAAATATGCAAAAAAAATAAGCAGATTAATCAAACGCTTTCTTTTTTCTACTTATAAAAGGTGAGGAAAATGAGGGAGAGGAAAGTGGAGGAGAACAAAGTGGAGGGAAGGAAAGTGGAGAAGAGCAAAGTGGAGAGGAAGAAAGAGAAGAAAGGAAGAGAGTATCGCCCTTTGGACCCCATAATATTAACACTTATTCAATGGAAAATAAGCTTATTAAGGTATGTCTTAACCGAACAATTGCCTTTTTGAATTGCTTGTCTTTAATGAAGGGTTAGCTTTAAGTTATTGATTCTAATTCTTTATTTGAGTTTATTTTACAATTAAAATTCAACATTAGCTTTAGCTTGTCTTTTAAAGTAACTTTTATCCGTGACTTTTTTTCATACTTTTTTTATATAATTAATATTGATGACAATGTTTTTTTACTTTTTAGTTTCTTCGCTAGCTCTTAACTTTTATATTTTATTTCATGGTGAGTGTTAAACAACAGAATTTTTAGCAAATATCATCTATGAGCATGCAAGTGCTTATAAAAAATTAAAAATAAGTTTAATGATAATATTTTCTAAAGCGTATCTTGATTTTCTAAACAATTTTTACTTAAACCATTTCTCCAAGTCAAATGTGGGCTCAAAAAGCGAAAATGTTGCAGAGGAAGTCTTCACTAGACCGTAGAAGATGGGAGTAAAGTCATATTCAGCAATGAACCAAATTTTGAGGTCTTCAATCAAGATTTATGGTAAAAAGGTTGAGTTCCTAAAGAAATATGGACTGAATCGTTATAACAATGTTACAAGGTGGAGGAGACTCAGTTGGTTTCAAGAGTTGCGTTTCGCACTAGGGCGAAATGGATGCTACGTAAATTATACAGGCCGAGTTAACCAATTTCTTACAAAAACACCCTTTAAAATGAACTATTACCATTTGCTGAACGTTTTATGGTGAAAGCCAAGCATGTAAATTCCAGCAGGACGGAGCTGCAACTCATACGGCGTTGTCATTTCAAAGCTAGTTCAAATTGAAATCTTGCCATGGTGTGCCAGGTCTCCAGATCTGAACTTAAGAACATATGGGTGCCAAAATGGTATTAATCAAGAAAACGTCCATAGAGCAACTTAGTTAAGAGTTGGAGAGAGCTTGGTCCGATATTCCGAAAGAACTCTATGAAGTTAATCAAATCGACTCCAAATTACGTTAGAGCCGGCCTAAGGCGGTTATGCTACCAAAGGTGGCTACTTCAAATACTGATTTGACATTTTTCTAAAAATATATGCAGTTTTTTTTATTACTTAATTGCAATCTAAATTCTTTTTTGGATTTTTTTTTCTTCTTATTACTGGATGTTTTTGGGGGTAAATTCTTTAGTGGGTACTTTAACCGGTAAATATACCGCAACTTTTCAGTAACTTTTTGTTTTTTTCTTCTTCTATCCAATTAGATTTTATTTTTTTTTTTAGCTGTTTCACCCATTTTTTTGATATTTGAAATTTAAAATGGTCTGTTAAAAAAATTTAAAGAAATAGTAGCATGGCAATTGTGATCCTTGCGGCCTGTTTTTCACAAAATATATTAAATAGTATATAAAAGATAAGTGTTCAGGAAAAATCAATTTTTAAATATATAAAAGAAAAATACGTAATTCTGTAGGTTTATCTCATATTAAAACATATTGTGCTGATACAGAGCAATTAGTGGCGTTTGTCAGCGCTCAAGCGCTCGCAAACAAGAATAAAATTTCCAAGAATAAAATTTCCAAGAATAAAATTTCCAAGAATAAAATTTCCAAGAATAAAATTTCTTTTTTTGAAGAATTTTATTACGTTTTTTTGCAACGGACCAATCTTTTAAGGTGAAATTTCAAATGTATATAAATCTTTTATTGAATATATGAGCTACAATCAAAATGAATTTAAAAATAAGGAGCTGGTATCCGATGAGTTTAAAATGTTGAATCAAAGCAAAGCTTCTGAAATTGACGAAACAGTTTCTCTTTCTCCTCTCTTATTTTTTTCAAAACATCAACATCAGCAATATCAAAGAGATGCAGAACACTTTCATTTATCAAAAAATTTTTTTTGTTTATCTTGTGAAGTACTTGAATTAAAACAATAACAATTAAGGAAATAAACAGATGACATTATGCGGTCTGATTACTTTTAACCTATCTATGTAATATTATATTATTGAAAGATATGACATAATTCACGTTGTAGATAATTGCAAGTCTATCATCAATACAATATAGATAAGGAAAAAAAGGTATTTTTTACCAGTGTACTTGTACATCTACAAACTACCATTTTACGTACTTATCATACTTATGGCGAACGTTGTATCATAGTTACCCCATCATGGCTCAAATTTTTTTTAATTACAAAACCTAAAGGTCATTGATGAATGATAGTGTGAGGGGCGGTTTTTTTGAGTAAAATACTTTATCTGTGTGATTGTTTATAAAAAGGGTGTTAATTTTATAGATTGGTTAAGGAGGTATGGGTACGAGAGTTATGTGGAAGATAATGTAGATTTGGGGCTGAGGTTGATGGTCTGGGAACTGCTTAGCTAGGAAAGGGCAAGGTTTAATTGTTAAAGGGTTAAGGTTGTGTTTGCCGTCCTCAGTATATTATATTATACAATATAACTAAATGAACGTCCTATTAGTGTGAAATGGTTAGAACTCTTTTATTTTTTACGTTTACAAATACAAATGATACTCTCTTAGTCCACTTGTAGTGTTCAATACTGCTTTTGTCAGTTATTCCTCTTCTTATTCTTCTTCGTTTTTAATTTTTTGTTTTTTTCAAACGAGTATCTCTTCTTATTATTACAATTTGTTTGAAACGGCCAAAACTTACGTTTACTTTCCTTTAACAAATTTTTCTTCTGACTTCTGTTAAATTCTTTACTTCTACTGTTTATCAAATATTTCTTCTTTTTCTCTTTGTTCTTGATAAACTTTCTTGTTTATCAAAAAACTCTCCTCTCTTTTTTTTCTCCGCTGTAAAAGTCCGCCCTCCTTCTGTTAAACTTTCCATCTGTCTTTAACTCTTTTAATTTAAATTAACTTTAATTTTGTATTTCTTATGATAACTTACAACTTGGAACTTGCATTATTGTTTGGGCGTAAATACGACGACTTAACAATAAAAACTTTAATTGTCAAACTTCGTTATGCGAACGTGCTCAATTTAATAGTGGTTAATCCCATTTGTTATTAAAAACTGGATTTTTTCAATAAAATCTAAAAGTGAGAACTGGCACAAGATATTATAAATGTTGTTTGTAATGTTCATTTAACTTTTTTATAGTAACTGAACATGGGGCGAAGCAATTTGTTAATTGCTCTATAGAAAAAAAGAAAGTTGGTCAAAAAAACTGTCGTAAACATATAGAAAAATACAATACCACTGATGAATAAATTCGAAAATCCAAGAAAATCTTTAACCAATCGGATCGCCAAATTGTAAGGATGTTTAAAAAAGATCCTTTTTTAACGAAATAAAAACCAAAATTGAAGAAAATTGTTGTCGTTTTTAAGAAACCGGCCTTCGAAGCTATTTAGCAAACACGAGACCCTTTGTTTCAAAACAAAATCGACTAAAGCAGTTAAGGTTTGCAGAAATGTTCCAAAATAAAAATGCTTCCTTTTGGAAAAACGTTTTATGGACTGATGAATCCAAGTTTAATCGCTTCCAGTCTAATAAAAAAGTATGAGTTAGGCGTTCAATGAAGCAAGAAAACAATCCATTACATTCTCTGAAGCAAGGTGAGGGTAATATTAAGGTTTGGGGAATTATATTCTAGCATGGTATTGGTCCCCTGGTCAAAGTTGACAGAAATTTGGATCAATACTGATACAAAGATATATACAAAAAGTAATGGAACTCCATGCTTATGATAACCTACCTGTTATTTGGATTTTTAATGCACGTCAACGACCCAAATCACACTGCGAGATCTGTAAAATCTTGGATTGAATGTTCCAGAATGCCCAACCCAATGCGGTAGCTTTACGATTTTAAGTCTGGAATGCCGCATCAGTCGAACAATTTCAAAGGCTTGTTAACAGAATGCCATCAAGATGTGATGAAGTTATAAAAAATATAGGCTACTGAACAAAATATTTATGTTAGTTGTAAAGTTTTGATGCAAACTTTTAAACAGCATAACTTTGTTTGTTTGATGTGCTGTTTCTATAATCACAACCTTTCATTGTATTTGTAAACTTTTCAATAGTAAAAAATACTTCAGTTAAAAATGTTTTTTTTTTTTTATGATTTATAGCTGATAAATCGAATAATCATTTTTTTATTTTCTTAATTTAGATATATATATATATATATATATATATATATATATATATATATATATATATATATATATATATATATATATATATATATATATATATATATATATATATATATATATATATATATATATATATATATATATATATATATAGGGGAGACCGGGGCTATAGTTTTAGTTTTTGAGCTTTGTGCATTTCTGGGTAAGTTGGCATTCCATATAAAATGAAACCAGTTTGCCAACATTAAGCATCTATTTCAAGTGCATTTTTATTATGAAAACCCTTGATTTTATTTATTCAAAAATATTTTTTGACCTTAATTTTTATTGCCCTTAAACCAATTGAATACACTTTCCTCCTAGAAAAACAGCATCAACAGCATTTTTTGAAACATGCCCACTACCCCAGCGATCACTGTGCCAACTAACCCCAACAGCTTTTTTGCTCACAAAATGGCTTATAAATCCCCAAAAACGCGAAGTATTAAGAAGCACATAATGTGACTGGTTAGAGTGAACCAAACAACACTTGCATCTATTCGAGTTTACTTGTAGCTAATGCTACTGCTTTTTAAAATTGAAAAAGTAATATAGTTACAAAACTTACAAAGTTAGTAAAAAAACATAAATCACTATAACTTCTGTTCGCATTCGCTTTTATCCCTGATGCTACACTGAAAGATGAATTAGTTATATATATATATATATATATATATATATATATATATATATATATATATATATATATATATATATATATATATATATATATATATATATATATATATATTGCCCACATATATATTGAGACTTAATCTTACAAGATGGACAGGAAGATTCATTGAGTACTATAAAAACGTGCTCTACCGAGATTGCAAAGCCACTTTCTCAAATTATTTTAATACAAAGAAAGGTTCTAGAAAAGGAGCATATTCTTTTATAGAAAATAGAAAAACTTGCGGTAACAAATATTCTTTTATATTAAGTATTAAAATAAATTAGAATTCAAAATATTTTTACCGCAAACTTTTTTTTTAATATAGATGACGTCAGAGCTTCTCTAAGTAAAATGTGAAGATCTTCTCATGGTGAAAATATGAAATCTTCTTATGATTAAAACTAAGATATCCTCAAATGATGAAACTAAAGTGGTTATAGTTTTGAGTAAACAGGAAATACTTCTAATTTAAGCCAAAAGAGACAACAAAGGTTTAAATGCCATTAGATTAAATTGGCCTTAGATATTTAATTCTTTAGTGTCAAGCATTCGTAGTTACGTCACAAAGATGATAATCAAATTTGCGTTTACAAAACATTTCACTTCAGTTCCACCTACTTTGGTTAAAGTGGACTTCAAAAATTGAGTGAAAATTATGTTAATTATGAAAATTATGAAAGTTAAAAATTATGTTAATTATGAAAATTATGAAAGTTGAATGAAAAAAAAAAGTTATATCGAACACGTAGCAGTATTACATTTTGTAATTTTTTACATCATTTACAGGTTCAACTTGTTTAAATAAGTACTTCCTCGTTTATTCAATTTCTAAAGATAAGGTTCAACGTGTAAAGATAAATGCTTCATCTTTGGCTGATGCAATAAAATTTTACACATTCTTCGGCAGCGCTTTTACAAATTTGATTTAAAAGATCCATTGTGTCTTTTTAGGATAAAAGTTAAGGCGGATTTTAATCCTTTATTTCCATTTTTTGCTGTGCGAAGGAAAGCGCTGCGTAAACTACTTTGATCAACTTGATTTATTTGAGTCATAAATCCTTTTGAACTTATTTTTTTAATCATTTTTATCGAAAAATATTTATTCAAATTTAAATTTGTTTCAATTTAGTTAAAGTTTTCGAGTTTTTGAGTTAACGCAATTTTATAGTTGTATCAATTTATTTGTTAACTGCCAATCATAAGTATGAAAACACACATCTCAGAGCATAAAAATATTTTTTAAATTCTGTTTTATTTGTTGACGACTTCCTGCTCGTAATTGGAGTTTTTAAATTTTATTTTGTTGTCGAATAAAGAGACTTACGTCTTTAAAATGGAAGCACCCCTAGTAAATCTACCATGTCATCATCAGAAATATAAGTGAAATCTGCCAAATTAATGAATAGACAATATCACCCCACTGGAATATGATGTTTTTTTGAGTGGCTAAAAAGCAAATGAATAAAAGAGCCAATTTTTTGCGTCATCCTTAAATAACATGCGAGACTTGCGGATGACGAATCTTAAACCGGAAAAATTCGTATTTCTCAGTCGAATGATAAACTTCCTTTATGAAAGTTTAGTTTAGGTAATTCAACTTTGAACAATCGCTAGCCTAGATATTATCAATATATTTACAAATTTTTGATGTTATCTGTATTGCAATTGAACAATTACTAATTCCGACAAATTCTTTTGTTACCAAACTCTGCTATATATTACGTTAAAACTTTTAGACTTTAGAATTTGTCATTAAAACCTTTAGTTTTTAGAGCTGGTTATTTTGTCACTTTGATACTTCGTTTTTAAACGGTTTAAAATTAAGGTTAGTAAGTGTGAAAAAGATTTTTTTTATGCTTTTACATCAGCTTCTTTGCGAAGGTTGTAAACTTAGAGAGCTTCTAATAACCTTGTACCTATTACATCTGGAACCTAAACGTTAAAAATACATACAGACGTTGTTAAAACCTCAACGTCGGATAGGTATTTAATTAATCTTGATATACACGCTGTGTTCTTGCATTAACGCGTTGTTAAACTTTTATTGCGTGAGTACGAATAATTAATTTGAGTACGAATAATTAATTTGTTAGAGATTTGATCGCTTACGCAGAGTTTTAAATTGAAAATCAATTTGTTACGGCAAAGAAGAAAAAATTCAAGAGATTTAGGAAATTCTTTCAAAAACTTGTTCTTGTTTTATTTGATGTTTTTCGCGCAGTAATTTTTCTTTTCTTTGAAATATGAAGCGTTTGTGCGAAGAGTACAACTGTTTTAAAATCATACGATATTTCTTTCAAACCTATTTTGTAGCAACAATTAATTTTACAAAAAGCAAATAAGACTTTAAAATAGTCTCGATTATTTTAAAATTCTCAAAACTCGTTTTTGTTTGCATACAAAAATAGGTCATTTTATGTTTTTGTTTCTTTGCGCAACACGACAGACGAACGGCTGGTGCTAAAGCTCTTTGCTCAGCCGCGCTTGGGTGGCATTAAAACGACTCGGCTTTCTTTTTGCCAAGGAAACAAATTTTCGTGGGCCAAATGTTTAAATAAATTATCAAATCCTTTTGTTTTTCTAAAAATCAAAAAAAAGAAAATACGAAAATGAAACTAGTACAATAATGAATGAAACACTCCGCGTAGATAATCTAATTTGCAGAAGCAACAAGAGCGATGCACGGATGACCGCTGTCATGTACCAATATCGTACTAACAATATCGCTCACTTATAATGCTTATTACCAGATAACAATGCAAGAAGAATGAAAGTAATTCTTTGTAGCTTAGAAAATTAATTCGCTTTTTTTTTTCTCATTAACTCCGCGTGTGAATTTGACCTAAGTAGTTCATTTTAAATACAATTAAATTAGGCATTTTTTGTACATTACTCTAAAATGTTTAATGCGTGTGTATATGTATATGTATATGTATATTATATATATATATATATATATATATATATATATATATATATATATATATATATATATATATATATGTATATATATATATATGTATATGTATATATATATATATATATATATATATATATATATATATATATATATATATATGTATATATATATATATATATATATATATATATATATATATTTATTATATATATATGTTAACACACGCGCATGTATACGTACGAACATTAAATTTTCTGTCTGTTGCATCTAATTAATTGAAATTACAGATGCTCATTTTACCTAAAAAATGTCTTATTAAATTTAATTATCTGCAAATAGACGTTTGTTGTACTGTTGTCTACTATCATGCATCTTAATTTGCCTTTTCTTCCATTTTGTGAGCCTAATCTGAAAGTGAAAGTTTAGGGCTGTGTTTCAAAAACTTACAGTTTTTCTTTGGGCAAATTTCTACTAACAAGAATGGAGAAACTGTTACTCTTCGCATATTGAATTTCACGCTTTGTTTTAAATTTAATCGGATCACTTTAGTAATTTGCACCCGAAAATTGATGCACATTAATTCATGAAGAAATTTCAAGTCGTTTGTGTCTTTGCTTTTTGCTTTTAAAATAAAGATTTTTACGCGACGATCAAATCTAAAAGAATTTCTTCGCAAATCACATAACTTGACATTCACATTTAATTTAGTGAACCGAAGTCAATAAACAAATAATTTAATGGCTAGATAAATATTTGCTCTTTGTGATATCATTAAATAAATAAAACGTATTTTGTCTTGTTGAACTATTTGCGTTTTCATGAATGAAAAAACGATACAGTTTCGCGCTTAAAGAGTGAGGTATTTTACGCAAATCGATGGCAATTTACTTTTATAAGTTGTGTTAATTTCTCAAGACATTGTTAAAGATTTATATTGTTAAAGTTTTCATTCGACAAAAAATTCACTTCTTTTCATGGCTTCAGCAAAGCTTATTTTCAAAGATTACAGTAAAGCTTTTTTAGATGGCAACAGAAAAGTGCTCTTTCATGGTTTCAGTCAAAGCAAAGAGCTTTGACCGAATAAGAAAAAAAACTGTCATGGTGTAACGGCTTATTCTTTAAAAATATAATACACTAGCAATTGACCTATCTTTTTAAAAACATATTTTACTAATTATTTTTGTTAGAGGCAGAAAATGGTAAAAATTCTCTGTTAGCACGCGAGGTTAGAATTTATATCTTCAAATTCATGAAAAATTTAGTAAATATACTTGTTTTTGACATGTTTAACTACTATTTTATCTATGTTCAAATAAGAAGTAGGGGCAGTATCATCTTATAAACTTTCATTATTACTATTCGAAATTGCGAAAAGCCTTGATAAACAATTAGTAAAATAACGTCCTGAATTCGAATTTCTTAGTTCGGAAAAATTGTGACGGAACAGTATAGTACTCAGAGTATCATGAGTTAACTTTTGATTTTAAATTTTTAAATCATTATATTTCAGTTTACTATGGCAAAGTTTCAGAAACTCCTTTTATCCATAAACTTTATTTTGGCTTTTATGTTATTATATTTTGGCTAAACGTCGTGTGGGATAGCAAGGATGAAAATTGTATTTGTCAGTTCCTCGTGTATCTTTTGGCAAAATGCCATATGCTAGAACCTTTTTTAATGACATTTCCGTTATAGCGTGTGGCAAAACATCAACCTTCCTTTGCTCTAAGTTTATAAGTCGAATTTATTTTTTAACTTAACAAAAAAAAAACATTACAAGTTTAGGAACTTTCGCATCCATTTCAGGCAAGTAAGTGCATTTGTTTATATTTGATAAGAACTTAACCTTAAATATCTCGTGGCGTAAAAATGTTTTATTCGTTTCTTATATTCCTATCAAAAACACCCACACGTTTTATTATGTTTACTTAATGGTTTTGTGTAAATCTGTAGTAATATGTTATTTCGTATTATAAAACAGATACTTAAGTTCAATATTTATCAATAAAAGTTGATGTTAAGAAAACAAAAAATAATTTTAAGACTTTCTTTAAAAAATTGTCTTCAATAACTTGGTCCGCAAAATAAACGCTTTTCATATTAATATAGAAGAGTCGTAATTAATTTTAACCCGTGAAACGGATGTCGTGTTAACGCGCGTTTGCTGGTACAATGGTATTATTGATTTGTTTTTACTCAAATATATTTCAACGCCATCTAATAAGGTTTAATATAATAAAATTTTAATATTAATTTTAATATTGTTTATAATGATAAGTTATAATATTGAAAAATCAGACACGCCTAATATTATAAATTTTTAGAAGAAGAAACATTTTTATAAAGTCAATAAACTGAATCAAGGTCATGCACCTTTCTTCTCTGTCAACAACATTGCTTAGCGCTCTCCTCCAAATCGTTTTATCTGAAGTGAACAATGGTAAGAAATAAATTTTCTATTTTTTTCTGTAATATATTATGATGTTCTGAAAAAAGAACTTAGAAATTTATAGCAATCACGTAAACCAAAACCTCAATTGCATGAACCCCAAAAAAACGATTGGCCAAAAAAATTTTCCGAAGAAACCTAACTTATTATTCGGCTTTAAAATTCTCACGCTCGCTTCAAAGTTAGTAATCGTGGCACGAAAAAAAATTGTTTTGACGTTTTAATTTATGCAAATGTGGTTTTGAATTATGTTGTTTAACCAATTTCAAAAACAACGATTGCTAAATGATCTTTGTCTACAATATAATATTTTAATGCACGATGATTTTATGATTTATTATACTGTTTGAAATAAAAAAGCTTCGTTGCTGTTATATTTCTTTACTCTTTTTAAAATATTTTATGTTCCAGCAAATTATGTTATTCTATACCATTTTTTTTTGTTGTTATTTTTCTGCAGCAACATATCCGTAAAAGTAATCTCAAACTGATATTTTTTCTGTAAAAAAAAAAATTGATATGGCTTTAATATGTAAAACAAGGTGTGCTCACATCTTTCAGGGAGTATCAATTCAATCCTCCTAGAAATATTGCAACATGGCCCTAACTTTTACTCGACTTATAAAACTGTGGCATGAATTTATTTAGATAATTCAAGATGTGGATCTGACTTAAGAGGTTTCTATGGAAAATTTCACACTCCAAATTATCCTAAAATGTACCCTAACAAGTTAAGCTGTACTTGGAATATTACGGTTCCTAACGGATATCGGCTGCAATTAAATTTCACCGAATTTGAATTAGAATGGACCGATGATTGTTCATATGATTATGTAAAGGTCAAAGCTACCAATGGGACAATAGGAAAATACTGTGGAAAAAGAACAGAAAAGCCCCTGACATATGTTACTGCACCTCCAAAAGAACCAATATATTCATTAGATAATTCACTTGAGGTATTTTTACATACAGATTTTTCTAATGAGATAAAGGTGTTTGGATTCGAAGCTCACTTTGCAGCACTGGATATTAATGAATGTCTTTTGAATAATGGAGGATGCTCTCAAATTTGCCACAATTTTATAGGTGGCTTCTATTGTTCCTGTAGAATGGGTTACACACTGCATGATAATGAGCGGGATTGCGTAGGTATGAATTTTTTTTTTAATTTAGTATGCAAATGAATACTCCATGAGAAAAAACAGCAGTAAATTTTGTTTTTTTATAAATCTATTTTTAAGCCTATTAATAGTCCAATATTTTGTGTTTTAAATAAAGTTTCAGATATTTAAAAAAAAAAAGAGTCTTGACCATGAGAAAATTTTGAAAAAAATAATTACAAACAATAGAAAAACAGATGATCAAAACCTTAAATGTAATTGTTAATTTTTCTCCTGTTCTTCAAATGTATACAAGTTAAATTATCATAGGGCTATTTTTGAAAAAAGCTATTTATCTAGTGAGGTTTTGTGCTATTTTTGAACATAACAAGGTTATATACATATATTGACCTTTAAGGTAAATAGTAAGCCCTTACACAGGTTTTTAGGTGTAATAAATGTATTTTTAGTGTCATGTCAAAATATAATTCAAAATCAAATGGAAGGAGTAATAACAAGCCCAGAATACCCTCAACCTTATCCACCATTTGCAAGTTGTGAATACCACATTACTGCTGAGAAAGGGTACTTTGTACATCTTAAGTTCATTGATGTAAGTTAGTTTAAAATTAATCCATCTAAGTTAACTTAAAGTTAGTTAATTTAAATATAGAAATGAATATACAATTATTACATTATTATAATACATAACAAGTTTTTTATTTTATTTTTTTAAGTTTAAAATTGAAGACCATCATGAGTCATTATGTCCATATGATTATCTATTGATTGAAGACGAAAAGGAAAAAAAAGGACCTTTTTGTGGAAAAACAAAACCTGAAAACTTTATCTCTTACTCTAACTGGTTGATTGTGGAGTTTAAAAGTGATAAGTCTCTTGCATTGACAGGTTTTAAAGCAGAATATAAGCTAGAAGGTATATATAGATTTTGTTTGTCATTTTTTATCTTAAACCTTAGGTTTTTTTCAGTTTTTTTCAAATCATATTTACTTGTCTAAGTATTTCTATACATAGATGTGATAATAAGATTAATATACACTTTATATCATTTTAAATAAGCCTTTTTGTTGTTGTTTTTTTTTATTAGCAATAAAATGTCCGCCACTTAATGCTATTCCTAATGGGTTCATGAGAGGTCCATCAAATTTTTCTTACAAGGAAAGCGTTTCTTTTTCATGTTATGAAGGCTACATGTACACTGGTTCACTCAAGCGTACTTGCATGTCAGATGGTACTTGGTCAGGATATCTTGGAAACTGCACGCGTAGGTGGTGTATTATTATGATAATCACTTTTATGGATATTTTATTTTATCTCATCTAGTTTTTATTATTTATTATATATTATATATTTTATTATTTTATCTCATCTAGTATTTTATCTCATCTGTATTTTATCTCATCTAGTTTGATGGTTATTTTTGTGTAATCATTTTTAAGGCTTTATAAGTTTGATAATTTTTTTATTTTTATTTTTTCAAATTTATCTATTGTCAATCAATTTTGAATTGTAGGCATCACATGTACTGACCCTGAAGTAGTTCCAGATGAAGGGTATATTACAGATCCTTTAGGAATTACCCCATATTACTATGGCCACAAATTAAATGTTCACTGTGATTCATTTCATGATTTGTTTGGATCAAAAACCATTACATGTGTTGGGAACAATAGTTGGGCTGGTGTTGGTGCTTATTGTGTCAAAAGTATCTTTTATATTTACTTCAGATAAATGTTATTTTTGTTAAGTTATTTTAAAATCAAAATTTTCACCAAACCCATTTAAAATTAAACTTACTTTTTTTGACAGCATGTGGCAAAACAGTCCAGAGAAATTTGGAGCTTGAAAGTTGTAAAGGGGGTATTCACAGAGTACCTAGTATACAGTACTCTCAACCCTGGCTTGTTGCAATCAAGGATGGGGACAAACTTAAGTGTGCTGGAATTCTGATTAGTAAGGAATGGATATTGACAGGTAAATTCTCTATTTAGTCAAAGACCTTATGAATTTAATTCCATTCAGACTTTATGACTTGAAATATGATTTGTTTTCCATTCAAAATTGATTATTATCTTTTAAAATTCAGATTAATAATGAAGTAATACATCAATATACATGAATCATTGCTAGACTATTACATGTTTTTAAGCATGAGTTCTATTCATCTTCTTCACTTTGTTAATAGCTTCCCATTGTGTTGCATATGCACCTGAAAGAAATGGAGATCGTGGAAATCTTGTCGTTGTGATAGGCGCAAATGAATGGAATGCTGCTGGTCATGTGTCTCAAACCCGCACAGTGAGCTGATTTTTATATATAAGACAAAGAGGGTTATTCCATGTCAAAAAAACTAGTTGCAATCATTTATTATCTTTCTTGTAATTTGTCATGAAAACCTGCTAATTAACCTCCTGTCATTTTTATCTAGTGTTAAAAATCTAAAATATTTGTTCTTAGCTGTTCGAAAATTGATGGGAGATTTTGATGAAATCCTTTCTCTTTTATCTCATGAGTTTTTATTTTATCTCTGTATTTTTTACTTCTACCTTGTTTACCTAAGTATTTTAAAGTAGTGGAATTATGTGTTCATGATATGGTTCCAAATTAATTGAGATATGCAGCACCATGTTAACCAAGCCTGTCCTTCAATGCTCTTGATGTAAATACTCAAGGATTCTTTCAGAAGTCAATATTGTATTATCCGTATCCTTTATTAAACTCACCTCTACTGCTAGATTTTGCTATGGAGCTTCTATTTTATCTTAGAGTTGCTTTTTAACAATGCATCAAATATGATTCTTCAAGTTTTTATTTGGCTGGATGTTAAATTGAAATACTCATATCTGTTACTTCATTATTACCATGCCTTGTAACAAAGTTGGTTAATTGGTGATAGATTAATCTAATTGATGGTGGCCATTTTAATTTTTTATTCAACTTTGATATTGGCCAGCAAATTCACCAAAGAAGTACTCAATGTTAATTATATGTGATAGTTTAGCTTTGATAGTATCAGTGTTTATTTAAACAATTTTGGTCCACCAAATTTATGATTCACACCCTCTAAAATAACTTTATGTGAATAATGAATGAATATGCGAATAATAATGAAGCCACTTCTACTTTTCAATTACTCCACCTACTTTGTATTATGCTACTATTGGATTAAATGTGTATTATGATTTAACAATGAAGTGTGATTCTGCCCAAAAACTGAAACCAATGTAATTTGTAGGCAAAAAATTGATATTCCTTTTGACATATATTGTAACAAATAGATTTCTTGTATAGAAATCCCACTGTCTTCTCATTCTATGACATTTAGAACACTATTCAGTTATGTTAGCACAATATGCCACTTCAGTCTTAAGAAGCAAAACCTTATAAGCAACTTAATTTTTTACTTTCTCTAAGTATATTATTTGAGTATATTATTCAAGTTATACAATAGTTATATTTTTTTCACATGATCATATCTTTTTAAGATTGATTTTGATTTGATAGCTGATTGATTCCGTTTTTATCAGTTATTAAATGCTATTTTAAAAAGACTGATGTTTATTATTATTACTATTATTATCATTATTGTTATCATTATTATTATTATTATTATTATTATTATTATTATTATTATTATTATTATTATTATTATTATTATTATTATTATTATTATTATTATTATTATTATTATTATTATTATTTTGATATTAATATTGTAAACTGACTGATAAAGAAGAATCCATCTGCAATAATCTTTCTCTGATCTTGTTAAAGCAAGAAACATATCAGCTACAAACTTGTGGGTGTTGGCTGTTCACACTGTAAATTGTTTACTCCATTTTTGTATAGAATTTTTCAGTTTATTGTTTAAAGGTTGTTTTTTTTTGTTAGGATGGCTCTACTGCTAAGATTTCTCTAATAACTTAAGTCTTTCAGCTTTTTTTGTTTTATTGTTGCAATTTAAACAATTTTCTTGAATGTTAAAATAAAGGAAAAATGTTCAAAAAATTAAAATGTTCCAGCCGAAGAAATTCATTCCAATGAGCTGTTTCTGAGAGTTTCTATGAATATCTCTACCAGTTTCAAGACACCTTTGAATACCACTAGTGTGGTTCATAGAAAAGAAAGCACAACATCATTTAGCATGCTCTACATTAGTAATATTCTTCAATTGAATTTGCAAAATAAGCTTTTTAAATGAGTTTTATTAGTAAAACACTCCATGAAAAGAATTTTTTTTTCTCTCATAAAAAAATTACTACCAAGGTTTGTTACAATCTCCATCATCTTGTTTATTTTTTCTTGCATTTTTTTCTCTGATTATTGTGTAAATAATTGCTAAATCTTTATTTTCTTCAAATCTTTGTTTTGAAACAGAAATATTAGTTGTTACAATATATAATTAATCCTAATGGCCTCCTGTATTTCTTATAAATGAAATAAATAAAAAGCCTTTGGTGGCTGAAGTATCTGTAAAAAGGTTTTTGGTTTTCTGTTTGTTTTGTGCAGTATGCTGTAAGATTTAAGTTTTTGAACTCCTCTAGAACCCTTCAAGTCATGTAAAAAAAACTTGTTTATAAAGTTGACAAAAATGTGTCGACAAAATGTGTTGACAAAATATGTCGACAAAATGTGTGATCTGATGCTTTTTTTGAATTGTTTTCTTCGTTAATAATGACTTTTTTTTTAGCATCAATAAAAATCTCTTTTAAATGTCACTTTTTGGGAACTAAAAACCATCCACATTATTGTTTAAAGACATCCACATTATCGTTTAAATACTAATGTAAAAATAAACATTTGATAACATCTTGTATTTGAGAACTTGATAATGTTAATGGTGTGATTTTGCTGTATTTTCACTAAAATGTTTGTGTAGGTGTGCATTTGTTTTTAAAGTTAATTTTGTAATCATTTGATTTTTCATTAATCCTTTTTGTATTAGGTGAAAGAAATTCGTGTCAGCCAGAAGTTTGATTATGGTATTCATAGTGATGTTGCTTTAGTTCGGTTATCTTCTGAAGTGGTTATGTCTGGCGATATTCAGCCAATATGTTTGCCGAGCGAAAAGACGTAAGTACATTAATGGAGGTTTAAATGGCAACTTTTTTTTTTTCCCTAAAAAATACTTAGCTTTTTTTTTTAATAGAAATATTCAAATACTATGATGAAAATAATTAAAAAAACATAACAATGATATTATTATTACTATTATTATTATTATTATTATTATTATTATTATTATTATTATTATTATTATTATTATTATTATTATTATTATTATTATTATTATTATTGTAATTATTATTATTATTGTAATTATTATTATTATTATTATTATTTTTATCATTATTATTATTATTATTATTATTATTATTATTATTATTATTATTATTATTATTATTATTATTATTATTATTATTATTATTATTATTATTATTATTGTAATTATTATTATTATTGTAATTATTATTATTATTATTATTATTATTATTATTATTATTATTATTATTATTATTATTATTATTACTAATATTATTATCAATTTCATTATTATTATTGTTATTATTATTATTATTATTATTATTATTATTATTATTATTATTATATTATTATTATTATTATTATTATTATATTATTATTATTATTATTATTATTATTATTATTATTATCATTATTGTTTTTATTATTATTATTGTTTTTATTATTATTATTATTATTTTTATTATTATTATTGCTATTATTATTATTATTATTGTTGTTAGTGTTGTTATTATTGATTACTTATTATTTTTATTATTATTTTTAATTTTATTATTGTTGTTGTTGTTGTTGTTATTAATTATCAATTATCATTAATACATAGACATCGTCATTTGTTTCGTGCGAAAAAAAAAGTGGTATCGATTGGTTGGCAACACGAAAAGACTGACAAAAAAACTGATCGCTGTCTTGAAATTGAACAAAAGACAATATGTAAGCATCATTACGATAAATTACATAAAGACTTACATACAAACAGGTACAAAACAAGCGATGGTAGAGAAAAACTTATGCCTGCTGATCTAATATGTGTCAAAGAACTACCACAGGGAAACAGTGATTTGTGTAAAATATTACCAGGTAGTGGACTGGTGGCTTACCACGAGGAATCAAAAAAATGGTACCTGGGAGGGATCCTAACTTGGAGTAGTGATAAACTGCTAGAATGCAAAGAAACGATGACAACGTTTAGCATTTACTCACAAGTACATCGCTATGTTAATTGGATCCAATCAAGAACTAAGCTTAATCTAAAATATCCGGATACTGAGTTTGTTCCACCGGAAACTAAGAGTTAACAAAATGAAACGGTTGTACCCCTTATCTGAGTAGTAGCATGTACTAACCATTCTCAACTCAGCGTTAACAAAGGTTTTTTTTGTTAAAATTTTTTGTTAGAGACAATGGTGAGGCTAAGGCGATACGATATGTACTTGATGATACTTTGACGACTCTACTTCGATTGGTTAAAGTTCTCTTATTGTCAATTCTGTTTAAAGCTGGTCTCGCTTTGCCAGTATTTTCTTGGAACAAATATAAGAAATGCACATATGTATTTTTATTTGAGAGAAATTATTTATTGTTGATATTTTGTATGTAGTTTTAAATATTCTTAAATAAATGTTTATCAATCGTTGTAACACTTTCGCTGTCTTTCTTTCTTTTTTTTTTTTTTGTAAACAGAAGCTTTTTTAATTCATCCCGACTCACGTGTTTTTTTTAATTCATCACTCACCACGTGTTTTTGAAGAGCTTTTCTATTTGATCTGTATCTGTTTTTATCATCTCATTTCGTCTAATTTGATTTAACGGAACGGAGTTTTTTCAATTGAATCAAGGACAACTATTTGGCTTTATTATACACTTGAAGACTTCTAGAAAATTTTTAAAACATAATGAATTTAAGTAATGTTAGAATAACTTTCATTTGCTGTCCGAAAAGCAATCAGAAAATTGGAGCAATGACCATGCAAGTCGATAATCCCGGTTTTTGCCGGAAATAATGAATTTTCCAAGTTTTCGTAGCATCCAATAAATCATGTTCCTAGTTACGTAGCATCCATTGAATTTAGTCCTTATTTTTGCGAAGCATCCATTGAATTATATTCCATGATCATTGTTCTTATAATTCAGGTACTAGATTTTACAAAAATTTTTTGATGATCTGGTTTAATATTTTTATAAAAGGAATTGTATTGAAAAGCAAGAAATCAGCTTCAGACGAAGAAGACTTTAAGAAAAAGTAAACAGCAGGATCAAAATAAGTAACTTAAAGCGAGGTTCAGGAGTCAAGTACTCGCAAAAGTATTCGGTTTTTATCTAACCGTCCGACAAAAAATGTAAAAAACAATAGAATTAATAATTTAATTTGCTTCATTGTGCAAAAAAATCGTGTATCAATTGGTCATAACAAGTTATCTCATAAGACAATAAAACGCAATATTTACGCGAATCATGTGTAAACACTCGATAGCATCTTGAAGTTGCTTAAATTAAGGTAATGTAGGATCTATGTATTATATGTTCGTCTAGGTTAAAAATTTTTAAAGGGAGTAAAATTATTATATACAACATATAAAACGAGTATATACAACATATGCAACGATTATATACAACATTTGGTGTAAGATCCTTATTAAAAAAAACCGTGTTATGCTGTAATTAGACTGATACGTAAATTCACTATAATTTTGAAATGTAATTTTTACATCAATTTATCATTTTGTTTTATTAATCAATAAATTATTTGCAAAGTTAAATCTTAGAGGCTGCTCTTCATTATGGTTATTACTTCTTCGTTACTTCTTAAGAATATTTGCAAATCCCGTACATATATTAGAGTTCTCTACTCTGCAACTTTTTTACTGTCTTCTTTGCAGATCTTTTGCGTAAATTTTTTCTTATTCTATTATTTGTTTAAAAATAGTATTTTAAAAAATTTTGTCAATTTTTCAAGATTCCTAAAGCTTCTCAATAATACAAACCCCAATTTCTTATTAAATAGATGTAAAGTTGTATGCATTTTTTACAAATTGTGTGTGTGTCGGTGTGTGTGTGTGTGTGTGTGTGTGTGTGTGTGTGTGTGTGTGTGTGTGTGTGTGTGTGTGTGTGTGTGTGTGTGTGTGTGTGTGTGTGTGTGTGTGTGTGTGTGTGTAGAACTTAGCTAAACTTTTTCGAGATATTTTTTGTTAGCATTTAAACTTCCCGTTGATCAATAATAAAGGCCATACAGCAAATGTAAATTTATATAAATCACTCCGGTAAACCAGCTGAAAAATATTTAATGTATATCAACTGAAACAATATCAGAACTTGGTACAATTAAGATTACTTAGAAAAGTGCTACACAGATGGAAAGAAAAAACAGAACACATTTAAAAAATGCATAGTTTGGTAATATAGACATGCTTCAGCCGATTCTTCTCACGTTTCGGTGTTGGCGCCTGTAAATTTTTACCAAATCTTCTCTAGTCGTACTTGACGTTACAATTATTTAAAAAATTTTTTTAATGGTGTTTCTGGAGTTAAAAAAATCCATTTTAGTTTATCTCTTCGCAAAGTCGTTTTTCTTTTCCGACTTCTTATTTGATAAATTTTTTGTGCCTTTAGAGCTATCAGAATCATTCTAACTGAGAAACTTATCTTAAAATCTATGGCTAGGATTGTGGATTGTTTTTGATTTTTTGAATTATTAGGATTTTGGTTGAGGTGCAATGTACCTTT
This sequence comes from Hydra viridissima, assembly GCF_058129835.1. Classification (NCBI taxonomy): domain Eukaryota; kingdom Metazoa; phylum Cnidaria; class Hydrozoa; order Anthoathecata; family Hydridae; genus Hydra; species Hydra viridissima. The sequence continues at coordinate 9,262,020 of NW_028324312.1, read as the reverse complement.
CTGTCCATATTTACCAAAGTTGTTATAAGAATTTATTTAAATTGTAAGAAACGCGTTAGCTTCTTGAAATCAGCGTGTGTTCTGCTATAAAAAAATAAAAAATTTGGCCTTAAGTGAGTTTTTATTGAACTTAATCAATAATAGAATGGAAAACAGCTTGTTTGTTATCAATTTCCTCTAAGCTTTAACTGAAAGACTAAAATGTGGTACAACCTCTCTGACTAAGTGATTATGGAATTGTTTATGGTTCTGCTTAAATGAATATTTAAAGCTTATCTCTGCTGTTTTTGGAATTCTAGCCAAGAAGGGCTTCGCCACACATCTTAAAGGACTTTGAGCTCGCATATCAATCATGTTGTTTACTTCAATGTCAATAGTTGTTTAATGAGCTTTAAGAGTTTGGTTGCACCGAGTTATTAGAGTTGGTTTGGTTGCACCGAGTTGTCGGTTAGTAATTTGATTTAAACCTTTGTCATAATAACAACTGTGACAAAGATTTTACCGCGCACCTCTATGCAAAAAATCAAATTCGAATCTGGAATTTTAGTTATCAGAATGATTTGAGAAAGTTCAATTCTGTGAAATATTTTAGTATAATTCAAAATGCACATGGGATAAGTAATCCGCTTGAGTACGCCATGAATTTGCATAATATATATTTAACTGTTTGGAAAGCCTCAGAATTTTTTAGCATTTGTATAGCATGAAACACCATTCAATTCAAGGTGAAGCACTCATAAGGAAAGAACATAGCTGCTGAGCTTTTCATGAGAAGACTTACTTTCTAAGTATATTTGCGCCATTTTCAAATCCTCGACCTCGACAATCCACAAATGGAATTTTTACTGCTATTACAAAGGGTGATTTTTTTAAGAGGTATAGGATTTGATTTTCAAAAAAAAAACAAAATAATATGAAAAAATTGATGAAATCTTTATTTGAGTCGATAGATCGGTCGATGTAATTTAATGTTTAAAGATTGTTTTATGTAAATGTTGGCCGCGGCTCTGCTTTAGATGGCCCATGCGCAAGAGCCAATTTGGGCACGCTCTCTCCAACATATCTGCCGGTATCTCACGAATAAATGCTTCAATATTGGCTTCCAGTGCGTCAATTGTTACTGGTTTATCCCCGTAGACATTAGCCTTAACGTGGCCCCACAAGAAATAGTCCAAAGGCTTTAAATCACACGATCTGGGCGGCCAATTGACGGGCCCCAAACGTGAGATAAACTGTTCACCAGACTCGCCTCTTAATTGGGGCATTGTTTTGTGTGCTGTGTGGCATGTGGCACCGTCTGGTTGAAACCACATTTCAGCCAAGTTCAGCTCTTCCATTTTAGGGAAAAAAAAGTTTGTAATCATCGCACGGTAGCGCTCGCCATTCACAGTAACGTTTCGGCAATTATCGTCTTTAAAGAAGTACGGCCCGATGATGCCACCGGCCCATATTCCACACCAAACAGTGACTTTTTCGGGATGCATTGGTAGCTCTTGCAATGCTTCTGGCTGGTCTTCACTCCAGATTCGGCAATTTTCCTTGTTAACGTATCCATTCAACCAGAAATGAGCTTCGTCGTTGAACACAACTTTTCGATAAAAATTTGGATCTTCCTCCAACTTTGCCAGCGCCCATTCACCAAAGGCTAAACGTTGTGGGAGGTCGTGTGGCTTCAATTCTTGCACCAGCTGTATCTTATAAGGTTTTACACTCAAATCCTTTTGCAAATTTTCCATGTAGTGGAGTAACAGAGGCCCAATTGCTGCGAACGGCGGCGAATCGACATTTCACGGTCATCACTAACACTGGTAGAACAAGCCGCAATATTTTCTTCGGTCGTCACTCTACGTATGCGTGCAGGTGATTTAATGTCCAATAATGTAAACTGGATTCGAAATTTAGTCACAAGCTTCCGAATAGCTCCCTCAGTAGGCCAATCAAACTGCCCATAAATTGGAAGAAGTGCGCGATGCACTCTCTTAACCGAGCATGAATTTTGATAGTAAAATTCAATAATTTGCAAGCGTTGTTCTTTCTTAAGTCAATTCATGGTTAAATTATAGACCAAACTGAACAAGTTTGACAATCACACAAGAAACGATGCACGCGTGATCTGCCAAACCAGTGTTGCCAAAAAGATACCAGCGAAAATATCACCCTTTAGCATTCGGCAACATGAGATCCAGTTTTTGTATTGCAGCATCCAATATTGTTTTTAAATAGGCATACATTTAAAGGTTTACTTATTTATGGGAAGCTCTCGTGATTCAATTTTAGAAAAAATACTATAAGTAATAAGTATAGCTTTAATACAAAAGTAATAAATTGAACATAATTATAAATATACATTTTATTCAGCGTGACTTAAGTTAGGATTAGCGTCAAATTATATTTTAAAAATATTTTTAGAATATATATATATACATATATATATATATTACATTACGTCATATTTCAACCACAGCCATATTTTTTGTTTCTCAACTAAACACGCTCTAAATCCAGTATTTGGTATCTTGTGAATTCACATGTTCCTCCCCTAAAACCTCAATTTGCGTCTTTTCCAAATCTCTCCTCACCATCTCTGCTTCATGGAATTGTTGATTTTTAGATAAGCACAAAGCAATCCAATATTCAGTTTTTAGTAAATGTTTATGTTTTTCCGCTAAAACCACTTTTTGCGCGTTTTCTTTCCGAACTTCTTCAGCTTTTACAAACTGTTCTTTTTTGAAAAACACTTTGCAACTCACTGGTACTTTTTATTTCACTCACAAGTACTTTGTTATTCTTCATTATTCTAGCCTAAAATTTTTTTTTTGCATATTTTCGATTTCTTTCAACAATAGTGCTAATTTATCGAATTGTCGCTTTTTAAATAAGCACAATCCAATCCTTTTTGTGCGTTTTCTACATCTCTCTAAAATTTTTCTGCATCATCGAACTGCTCTTTTTTAAATGGCAATTAGCAATCCAGTATTTTGTCATTATCGTTTCTTCGTGCTTTTCTCCAAAGTGCTTCTTGCATTCTCCCCACCTTTCTCAACAGTATTTCAGTATTATCGATTTTTACTTTTTTAATTAAGCATCTTGCAATCCAGTATCTAGTATTTAGCATATTTTCATGGTTTCTCTCCTTAGTTTTTCTGTTCAAAAACTTTCAACATTTGCTCTGAGCTATCGAACTGTTTTCTTTCAAATGAGCACATTGCAATCCAGTATTTTGTCATTATAGTATCCTGATGTTTTTTCCCACTTACTTCTTTCTGCATAAACTCTATATTTCTTAACATTTCTTCTGCATAAATGACATTATTTTTTTCAAATGCGCACCTTGCAGTCCAGTATTTAGTCATAATTGTGTTCTGATGTTTTTCTCCTAAAATCTATTTTTGTATTTTTTTTCAACATTTATAAAGATTTTTGCGGCATCATCAATTTGCTAAATTTTAAATAAGCATTTTGCAATCCAAAATTGAACAAAAATGGTGTCCGCATGACTTCTTCCCAAGTCTTGTTAAAAAAAGTTTTTTTTAGCATTCTTGCTAACCCGACGTTACATTATATTTCTTAGGTAGTTTAAAATAAGCAGCATAGATTTTAAAAACATATAAATTTGTCAAAATGCATGATTGGAAAAAAAAAGTTTATTACATATACATAAAATTTAAAAATTTTTCTTAAATTTCACAACATATATATATATATATATATATATATATATATATATATATATATATATATATATATATATATATATATATATATATATATATATATATGTAATGTAATATAATATATACAGTAATGGAATATTATTATACAGTAATGTAATATAATATATACAGTAATGTAATATGATATATACAGTTATGTAATATAATATATGCAGGTGTGAAAATTATTAGAACCCAAGTCCAAACTCTAAATATTAGTGATTTCTCAGGTAAGTTCATAAATTTTTAGTTTTAAAACTTAATAAAAGTTAATAAAAACGATGATAGGAAAAAATTGGGTTATAAAAAGAAATTGAGACAATGAACAACTTTTTAATTGAAATATATTTAATTGAAATATTATATTTCAAAATAAATTTAATTTAAAGCCTTTGCAATTATAAGCTGGCTACAGTTTTACTCCGTGATTTTCTGGGTAATTTTTTTTTGGAAATGTTAAACTGCAGTTTAAAAGAATATAAATTTAGCAAGTATTTTTGGGTGCAAAATGTTCTAAGATTAAATAACTGGTGGCCCAAAAAGGGCCTCCATTTTTATGAAATTTGTCGATAACTTTCATCAAACAATACTTTTGCAGAGCTGGCCAATCAAAAGTGTTTTTAAATCCGATGTCCGATACTCTTTAAGTGTGAGTTATCGATCTGATATCCGATAGCCTATTTCTAAATTCGCGGGTCCTTTAATCGATTTTCCGATAGCTTAAAAAAGTATTCGGTCCAATAATCCATAATTCGATAATCCTATAATTCACAAAAAAAAAATCAGAAACCTTTAAAAAAATTTTTTTTTTAAAAAAATCACGCTTTTTTCTGGGTTTTTCGAGGTTGGAGGGTGGCTTTAGATTTACACTGAGTACAATAACTTTCATTCTAATCTGCCTATATTTTTTGTAAGTTCGCATGTCAGATTTCTTTTTGAAAGTTAACTTCTATGAAATTTTTTTTATAAATATTTAAATTAAATAAAAAATTATAATAAAAAAGTTGAAAAATCAATTTTAAAGTGTCAAAAGTTAATTTTTGATTTATTGCTGACTTTTAAAAAACATAGGCAGGAATCCAATCAGCAGTTATACGTGTTTACAAATTTGTCATGCTACCAACATCTTGCTCTTATTTCAAAGCAAAAAATGCTGTATAAAATATACACGCGCAAAGAAAAGGCTTTCGATTTACTCTACGATTAATTAAACATTTTGATAGAATTTTGAACGCCTAATGTATTCTATTCAAACTTCTATGAAGCTTCTTAAGTTTGTTTAGAGTTTTATAAATTGTTTCGAGTTTTACAATTTAAAAATTGAAGTTCTAACTTTGTTAATTTTCAAATTACCTCTCAAAAGTTCGAATTAAAGCACTGCATTTTTGTCACGGACCGGAATAAATGTTCAAAATAACGGGATTCGAAACAACCGGCGTAACTTGTAAGAGATTCTTAAGGCAACCTTTAGGAACATAAATTTTCTTCGAAATTGCTAACGTTCGAAATTAGTACCTTTCAAAATAATGCATTTTTACTCCATAAAATTGGAACGGTCCGATATTCGAAGTCTAAATTGTTTTTCGCCAAATAGTTTTTACTACTTTCGGTAGCCATCTAATGTCGAGAGCCTTATGTAATATTAAAAAAGGTGAAAAAGAGTACCCAAAGGTAGAAACAGCAACTGAAGCAGTGACCTCTCCGCAGAAGTAAGCAAGTCAAAATTGTTTAAAACCTTTTTGAGCTAGAACACGATCATTGAGTTTGAGCCAGTTATACCAGTTTTATCTATACTACAAATATCTCCACGTTCCAGCTTTAAACAGTTTCAAAACTGCTGTAAAACACGTGCTTGACTTGATGCTTCAGGTTTTCTTTATTGACAGCTTTTTATGTCTTTTGAGGGAAGCGGTGAACCGGTCTTCCCTTGCTGCTTCATTTTTACTCCAATTCTGTGGCATTTTAATGCTATTAGCTTTTCCATACTAGAAATATAGTTTCCTCAATTCTTTAGGAGAAAGTCCATAAAAAAACATTAGAAAGCTTCAGTAACTTTGTGCTAAAAGCTCTTCTAGTAAATAATTGAAGGCCTTAACAAATTCCCTGGTTAATTAAAGTAAAACAATGAGACTAGAAGTATAAGCTTAATTGTCGATATTTTATAAAAGCTGGTGTTTATTTGGCTTTTAGCTACTACTTTTTAAATTATCGGGACAGGCTTTAGCTGCCTTTCAAATAGACTTTTCTTCAATCAAAATAGTACAAACAACTTTTTTTGTAACATTTTAAGGAGTTGTAGCCCTGTCCACTTCACATGTTGCCAACGCGATCATTGTGCCACTGACCCCAAAAGGGTTCACAAAAGGGCCTAAAAAAATCCTCGAAAATGAAAAATATTGAAGAAAGTAGAATAGGCTATAACACAAAATGCTATAACTTCTATGCGAATACCCTAATTGCTCTAATACTGCATTGCACTAATACTGCATTGAAAGATGCGTACGTTAAGTGGGAAGGTTTCATATGAGAAATTCTAGAAATTTCTGGTGGAAAACTCCGAAGTTAAACGCTGCGTGTCAATTTACCCCTGTACTCAAGTAGCCCCGGTCTCCTCTAAGTTGATCTCGTTATCTAACTGTTATGGAAATATGCGGGCAGCTCTAAGATGACAATTTTAACACGTTTTTCTCATATTTTTTAATGTTTTTATAACTCTGGGATAGTATATTTATGTTAAGCAGATTTATGACAAAATATTTGGTATGTTTTACTTGAATTTGTTGAATATATTGAATATATTGAATATTCATTTTAATATCTCTGATAAACAGTATTATGGGCCAGTTTTTGAGATTTTGGATAACAAATGCCAATAAGTTTGTCGCTCTAAGGGAGAAGAATTCTTACCAAAATTCCTGTTCATAGCTATGGTAACCCAGTTTGGGTGTTTACCAGTCTTTTTTAGGAACTGCGGTTAGAATGGTGTGGTTCATGATGTCAGTAAATGGTGTTGGACGGCTTCATATTGTTGAGAATAAAATCAATGAACAGAAGTATAAAAATTCTCTGAATCAAATATTGTAACCAGAGATTAATAATAATAATAATAATAATAATAATAATAATAATAATAATAATAATAATAATAATAATAATAATAATAATAATAATAATAATAATAATAATAATAATAATAATAATAATAATAACAATAATAATAATAATAATAATAATAATAATAATAACAATAATAATAATAATAATAATAATAATAATAATAATAATAATAATAATAATAATAATAATAATAATAATAATAATAATAATAATAATAATAATAATAATAACAACAATAATAATAATAATAATAATAATAATAATAATAATAATAATAATAATAATAATAATAATAATAATAATAATAATAATAATAATAATAATAATAATAATAATAACAACAATAATAATAATAATAATAATAATAATAATAATAATAATAATAATAATAATAATAATAATAATAATAATAATAATAATAATAGTAATAATAATAATAATAATAATAATAATAATAATAATAATAATAATAATAATAATAATAATAATAATAGTAATAATAATAATAATAATAATAATAATAATAATAGTAATAATAATAATAATAATAATAATAGTAATAATAATAATATATATAATTTACTTAAACAAAAGTCATTTTTTAACGTTTCATTTGACAAAAAACTTTCTAAACAATTTTTAAATCCGATTGAAACTTATTACTTGCTAAAACGTTTTTCTGATCCTTTATTGTCCCACAATGTTTAATTGCAGCTTGGAGTTTTCCCCAAAAAACACTCTTGTTGTTTCCTGAGATAAATATATTTTATATTTATCTCAGGATGATGAATATATTTATCATTGGAAGATCTCTTGGATTTCCAAGATTCTTTAATTCTTTTAAGTAAATGAATTCATCCATATGTAACCTCGTTTCCTTTTAGTATATTTTTGTTATTTTTCAGTATAATTTGTTACTTTTTTGTATATTTTTGTTATACTTTTTTATAAGATCACTTTCGTTTTGAACATTTTGAAGCTTGATTAACTTTTTAAACTAAAAGTAAAAAAGTAAAAAACAAAGTTTATACTTCTCCAAATTAATCCATGCGTCCAAAAAAATATTTAACACACTTTTTACCAAATACACTTTTGAAGAAAATATGATTTAACCAACACCAATGATACAAGAAATCAAAAGCAACGGTTTTTCTTCTTTCTTGTAAGAGAGAGAAAAGTAACAAAATGCTCCTTTTTTAAATAACAGCTAAAAGGAAGCGTAAGAGGCTTGAATGACTGCGCGATTGCGCACAACATTTAACCAATACCAATGAAACAAGAAATCAAAAGCAACGGTTTTTCTTTCTAAATACCTCGTCAAACGTTGTTATTTAGCAGCTCTCTTTTTTTTATCGATATAATATTCCCATTCATTTAAACTGGGATTAATCATTATTATGTCGCCGAGATCAATTGCCGTTAAATCCAAATTGCAATCATTCTGATTCGGCGAAACTTGTTGCGCAAAGTCAAATGGTTTAAGATAATGTGATTTTAGCTTTTGACTTGCATCTGAAAATTAAAAGTGGAGTATATAAATAGCAATACACTTTGAAAAGAAAAAAAATGACTTTGCCCTGAATTGATTAACAAGCTTACAAGCATTTCGTGTAAACTAGATGTTTAGAAAAGGGTGATGGTTCAACAATAACTAACAGCGTTGAAGTTTACTGAATTTCTAAACTTTAAATGATGAAAAAATGCGTTTGACAAACTGAGAACTAAAAACTTTTTAAAAACATCGGGCTACGTTGGTCTCTATCGGTAAGACTAAATAAATATATACAAGATAAATACAAGAACAAAAAATAAAGAAGGCAACAGAGAAGAAACCCGTTACTATGAAATTGATGAGCGAAAATAAACATAGCGAAGTTGTATTTTTTTGTTTTTGTATAGAAACATAAGGAGTGCAAATATATATTTCCTTTGTAAATCAAAAAAATTTACAAGGAAAATCATTCATTCATAACCGAAGGCAATTTTTTGCCCATGCAAATTATTAATTTTAGTTTAGTACAACTTCTGATTGTTTTTACTTTATTATACATATGTATTTCATTTTTAATGTGTTTTATGCTTGTTTCCTTAAGTTGCTTCTGCTAACATAAAAGTATCGATAAAAGTATCGATAAAAGCATCGATAAAAGAATCAATAAAAGTATTGATAATAGATATTCGGAATGCGCAGAGTTTGTAGTAAAGCCAGGAATAGACAAAGCTCGAAGACCCAATGTTTCTTCCTGGTGAGAGCTCTTCTTGTGTAAGATTCCAGCAATAAATAACGATAAGTATAAGCTTATATATCATTATTGCTTCTCTAATTAATGGAACCAGCGAAAAGAAAAAATACGAAAGATACTGAAACCGATTTGGGTAAGAACCCATGTCCTCTAAAATATGATGTTTGAACCCATGTCCTCTAAAATATGATCTTTGAAACCATGTCCTCTAAAATATGAGACAAAATAAAATGCGATCGTTTTTTATTTCAATACCTTTCATTGTATGTGTAAATTATACACATTCGTTTATGTTTGTAGGTATAAATGTATCAAAAGCATCTGTTTTTTTAGTAATTTAAATGTCCCCTGAAAAAGAACATGTGCGAAAAACTCGTAAATAACTTTTAAGAAAATCTTTGTCGCGAAAAATCACATTAAAGAGTTAAATTTTTTTTGCGGGAAAAAAACAAAAAACACTTTCGCTTTCGGAAGCTAGATCAAGTGCAGAAAAAAAAAAAAAATACGTGCGTATCCTGGTGCCTTTTCTCTGCGCAGAAAAAAGGCACCAGGATAACGGAGACTAAAATCAAGGAAGTCAAACGAATTTTTTAAAAATTTCGACAACAATCCAAAGGCAACGGTAAGGAAATAAGCAATAAAGTTTGAAATGTCAAGTCCCAACACTCATGCATATACACTCATTAACTGGTCGAAACGAAAACAGAAATAAAATACCGGGATTGTCAAACTCTACCCAAAAGATCTGACCCCAGAGAGCTATTGCTTTACCAAAATATAGACGGGTTTTTAAAAGTTTCCTAAAAATCGATCTTATCTTGTATGAGAAATCTTTTTTCAAGTAACTATAGTCTGCAGTTGTTGCAAATAGATTTTACTCGGGTAGCTCTAATAAGGCACCTCCAACATAAAAATTAAAAAAATATATAATTTGAAGAAAAAGTTAATATATGACATGCCATTAGTTTAAAAGGTGTAACTAGAGTGTTAATCAACCACAAAACCATTTTTTTTACAAAAAACATTTCAACCTTAAAAGACTACCAAGTAACGATTAAAAATAAAGTTCAAACAGCAGTATATGTAGCTAATATTGGTAAAAACTTTGACTTTACCAAAGATAAAACTGATAAAATTATAGAGCGTTGTTTTGATCTGAAACTCTTCCGATGAGCAGTTGAAGCTCTTTTAAAACAAAATGTTGATCCATTTCATTTTAAAATGGTTACCAGAAAAAAAAAGAAAAAAAAGACCAAGACGTAACTAATAATCAACAATTTTTTACAACTCATTTTTCAAACTTAAGTTAATTAGCAATTGGAGAAAAAAAAAAAAAAATTTTGTCAGGGATCTCATCCAGAGATTTTTCTAACTGCCTCCCCTCTGCCTCCCCTAATATAGGCTCTGGTATGTAAAGTAGCAAACAGAATATCACTAATGATATCAAAAAAACGACACTTATTTAACTTTGGTTCATCACATCATTTGTTTAAATTGGAATTAAGAAAATTGACTCGAATAATGTAGATTTATTTTTTTAAAACAAGATAAACTTTTGAATCCAGTAAATCAAGGCTCGCAAGTCTAGAGTTAATATTTAAAACATCCTAGAATCTTTGAGACTGAAAAAGCTTCTCTAAACTACGATAACTTTACTAAGAAGTTTATTAAACAAAGGCACTTTACATTGATTGCCATTTTAAAATCTTTTTTTTTAAATTTCTGAGCTCCAATGTGTTTTTATGTTTGACAAAGATTTTATATCACCGTGATCTTACCAGATCGAATCCTCATTTTAAAAAACTTAGTTCTCAATTAAATAAAAAGGTGCACTTGAAATATAGAATGATGTCATGCAACAAATAATTCCTTCAATTGTTTTAAAAAAATGATAAAAATAATTTTCGATAATACTGTGGCGCTGATAAAAACTTGATTGTACTTACTATACATATCAATCTTATTCTAAACATCTGTTTCGCACATAATTCCGTCAATCTTATTCTAAACATCTGTTTCGCCCATAACCGTCAATCTTATTCTAAACATCTGTTTCGCCCATAACCGTCAATCTTATTCTAAACATCTGTTTCGCACATAATTCCGTCAATCTTATTCTAAACATCTGTTTCGCACATAATTCCGTCAATCTTATTCTAAACATCTGTTTCGCCCATAACCGTCAATCTTATTCTAAACATCTGTTTCGCCCATAACCGTCAATCTTATTCTAAACATCTGTTTCGCACATAATTCCGTCAATCTTATTCTAAACATCTGTTTCGCACATAATTCCGTCAATCTTATTCTAAACATCTGTTTCGCCCATAACCGTCAATGCTTTTTAAATCACATTCATAAAACTAGAAGAGCATACTTCAATTAACCTTTAAAGAAGTTTTTCCATTTTTATTTCATCACTGAGAAAATTGATATTAATATAATCAATTGCAGCATACAGTTGAGTACTATTTGCAAGTGTTTTCCACGAAGATGAGATGCTGGTGGTTAGTATTTTTTATTGTTATTGGATCCATGAAGTCTAAAATCAAGTTTTTAAAGATTTAACAAAGGATTTTTAAAAGAATTTTTAAAGTTATAATTGACAGAAAATGATATTAATTCACTCCAACATACAGTGCTTTTCCCTTCATGTTTCTTTCATCATTAGTAGGAACTGTGTTTAGATATTGTAAGTATGTTGATATTGCCACTGAATACCATTTTAAAGCTAATTACGAAGAGAACCCATTGTCTTTACAAAGATTTTGCTCATTACGAAGAGAACCCAAATCTTTAATTAGAGAAATGATTAAGATCTTATTTACTCCTCTATTTTCTCTCTTCGTTTAAAAACCAGATTCATCTTTTTAACAAAATCTTTCTGATTTCTAAACAAAATTTGCTTCTGTGTTTAGAATGTTTAGGGATTCTTTCAGACACCACCATCGCCAAATTCCTCTTGATCTTGAGAATACGATTATAAGAGATCTGTTTTTACGTAACAGTGTCCTTGTTGGCCTGTACAAAATACCAATCTTTTTTTCTCTACATTTTAGGTTAATTTTTTTTCCCTAAGCCTATCATTACAATTATCTTAAATAAATAACTTTTCATTAAAATATGAAGTTCAAAAAGTCTTAAACCTAATGTAGCTAAATGTTGCTTTTAATTTTAGTTTTGTTTCTAATAAGCAAACTTATTTAAAGAATTATATAAAAATAAGCTATAAAAAGAATTATATTAAAAAAAAAAACAAAAACTTATGTAGAGAAGAATTACGCAGAATGTAAACCGAAATCCATTTGAAATAATCTGGTTCAATATTTCAAAATTTGAATCCATCAAATTTTTTAAAAACATTTTAGATAAAAGATATTTAGTTTTAAATTTTTACTAATTAAAAAAAAAAAATTTTCGCTAAAATCCATTCAACTGCATTTATTTTACCAGTAATTACAATCGAGTAATTTTGTCTACTTTCGCTCATGAATACGACAGGCCCCGATAAGATAAGGATTTCCCCCATTTACCACCTGAGCTAACTAAAAAAGTATCAGATTATCTTCCGTCTGAACTAAATGTTGTAAAGTTATGTAGAAACTGAAAACTTCATGGAGACCAAGGCAACATGGATATTTTAATACTCTAAATTTAAAAAGGTTTTTTACACAAAATTTCAATTTTGGATTTGGACACCTAAGAATAGATGTCTAATCTTTTGTGAAACACAAATAATTTGATAAGAAAAAATGTTTGATATGAAACTAAAGGAGAAGAGTGTTAAATATCGTATGCACAAATTAAGAGCCAAAAAAATTCTACTCTCTTTTATGAAAGAGAAAAATGAGAATGTCATTAAAGTATGCTTCATTATGCAACAAAACAAAGCAATTCCTATATTAAGGATTAATATAGTATTTTATGCTCAGAAAATTTGGCTCTATAATTTTAAACAGAGCAAAATAATGATAAGATCTTTATTTACACCAAGTTGGAAACTCAGAGTGTAAGAGGATCTGATAATGGAAGAGGATAATAATGAAGTGAATTCAGCCCTGGTTCTCGTCTACGTTATAAAAAAGTTTAATTACAGAAAGAGGAGCCAAAGTGCAAAAAAACCGACATTTTATTTCTGATGCTTGTTCGTTACGTAACAAAACCTTTATTTCTTTGTGTTTGTGAAAAGGTTTGTGGAAACCAGTATTTTGATTAAAGCTGTCAACGTTTTTTTTCCGATCAGGACTTACATGTTCTTACCTCCTAATAGATTTTTTGGACGCAAAGTGTGTTTTGTAGAATCTGGCTTTGTTAGTTTTCAAAAAATGGCTGAAGCAATACTATTAGAAAACAATGGCTAATACCAGACCATTAGAAAACAAGGTCAAAAAGGTAAAGAAAAGAGATGTAAAAAGTGAATGGCTTTCTTTGAGGTACCAGATGGTATGAAGGCCTTTCTGCCTGTATTCTTGACAGTGTTGAGAGAGTGATGCAGGATATAGTTGCTAAGTTTGAAGAAAATGAAGCGTTTAATTAAACTTGATAAAAGTATTCTACTAAACTTTAGTTTCATTTTTGGTTTCATAGAATGAATCTTTGAATGAGTATTTTTATGAGGCTCAAGAATCTGTTCTGCAGTATTCTTTGAACTTGTGTGGCTGAAAACCACTAAAATATGTCTCTTAACATCTTTGAAGAATGATTGCGACTATAACGCATTTCCAACATCAAATAACATCTATAGTTGTTTTTTACTTTTTTAAAGCACGAATGAGTTTTTTTTTGTTGTTACTAAAAAATTGAATCCCCGAGAGGGTCTTCATTTACCATGACAACAAGGACGAGGGGGTTAAAACATAAAGCTAAATGTTAAAATTATGAAGGAAGTTTAATGACTCATCATTAAACTTCCATGCCTTTATAATTTTAACATTAATTTCTACTCATCTTTTAAAAAACTTTGGTGGTTAAAATATGAGCTTGTGTCACATCATTTTTGTAATGTCCATCCAAATAAACTAAATTTGCAAACACTAAATCATTCGAAATGTAATTTTGACACAAACTTTTTTTTTTTTCTCAAAAAAAAAAATTGACTTCTGCCCTTTTTGAAAAATTTCTCACGTTTAAACTGTTTGGAAAGTTGAACAGGATGATTTTCTTCTGAAGTTTCTTAAATTAACTCAAGTAAAAAGCCACAGGCTGAGAAATGAATATTTGTATTTACGAAAACATTGAATAAACTACAGTATTGCTGACAGGAGTTAAAATTTAACTTAAAAATAAAAAAGAAAACTTTAGTAGTAAAATTATTTTTATATAACGATAAACTATCGTTTACAAAACAACAATAATAAACTATTAATATACGATAAACTATTATAATGATGATAACGAGAACAAATAACGATAACTTTAACAACAGAGTTAACTAATAACGATAAACTATTGGTTACAAAAATAAGAGTTAATTTTTGTTGAAAATTTAAATAGAAAATTTTTTTAGTTAAAACCTGTATAATGTGATTTATATCTCTTTTTCAAAAAACGCTCTTCAATTAAAAGTGAAATTATTAACTTTATAGAGTAAATAAACTCAGTTTTTGTTTTATTTGCTATTAAACTATGGATGAGTAGAAATTAATAGAGTCATTAAACTTCCATGCTTTTTTAGAAAGGAGACAACGATGTAAAATAAATTCATAAGTATAATATTTGCACAGCACAAATAATTTAAATAAAGCAAGCTTATTATTTTCGTTTGTTTTTAACTACTATTTATTTGATTGTTGAGGATCCTTACTTATTGTAGCAAACATTGCAGATGATATTAATTTCGGTTAATTGTCATTACTAGTAAATAAAATAATTCTCTGATTAAACTCGAATAGGAGTCTGGAAAGGACCTAATAGTAAAATTGAAAAGGAGAAAATAGAAAATATTTCTTGTAACAATTGTGTAAAACAATATCCGAGAAGAGTAGTGCTGAAGCTGCTCAGCTGTTTGTTAAAACTACAATACAAGGCTAGACAATGTTCAATTGAAAATATCCTTTGACACAATTTTATCTGACAAAGCACAAACAGCTAATCAATCGGAAAACGTTTGTGCTAAAAATAAAGCGACCATTTTTGGTTGATTTCTAACTGAATCGCACAACGTAATTTTTCGCTTTTGAGTAAAAACACTTGCCACTTTAAATTTACCATTGAATAAGTTCAATCCTCTGAAGTCACGTGAGTATTTAAAAAACCAATAAAAAAAAATCTGGGAACGTTACCTATACTTACAAAAAGTTTTTTAAGTCAATCACCGGAAAGTGAAAGAATGCATAGCTGCAGCATAATCTGTTATTGCTTCACCCATGAAGTAAAAGATTCATAGGATTACACCCCAACGCCATGGTTTTACTGACAGTAACTTAGCACTGCACGTTGGCTCATAATTCCAAAACGTAACAACTTCTCCATCTGGGTATAAAATGATAGTTAATGATAAACTCTAAAAAATATTTTTGCAGTTGTTGTTAAAATTTTTTTTAAAAAAAAAATCATTTAAAGGGTTTTTTTGCTTTAATTGTCCAGTATGATCACTGTACAGGCGAAACAAAAGATGTCCAGTATGATCACTGTACAGGCGAAACAAAAGATGTTGAACTACACCATGAATTTTCCGTAAATTTACTTTGAATCTACAATATTTTTTAAGAACGATGCCGTAAGTTTTGACTTTATTTGCCGTGATTTTCTATTGGCCCAATTCATCAAGCATAAAAAAACGTTTTAGATTAAAAATAGTTAAAAAAAAGTTTATTTTTAAAAGTGTTTTTTACAATGCTTATTAAAGAAAAGATAAAAATTAATAGATAATGCTCATAAATCAATAACCTGCGTTATCAGGTGCTTTTTAATGCTCAAAACATGAACCCATAGGCGAAACGAATACTTAAGACCTGCCCATCTTTACTTAAGGCCCTTTATTCAGGCAGTATATAGATTAATAATCATAGTATGATATAACAGTTTATACTTTTTTTTATCTCAAAGTAAGATTTTAATTTTTAACAATTTATCAAGTAAGCAAATTTAAAAGATTTTTAATCTTTTTAAAAAATTTAAAAAAATTTATACTCTGTGAATTTGCAAAAAAGTTACAACTCAAAGAAGGAACCTATCAAAATGTATAAAAATGTGGGATAGGATGGAAAAAATTTGATAAGTGGAGAAAAAAAATAGTCATAAAAAAAGAGTAAGATCTTCCTAGTAAATTTTGTCACAAGAAAATACCTACAAACATGCACTGGTCATGGTCACACGGGCCTCATTGCGTGTTTTTGCTTCTATTTGAGCAACCATTTACAGCAACTGAGCTAAAATACTTTATAAGCAGGTTTAAAACCTGGAGCTTTGTCAAATGCATTAATATTATGTTAAAATGACAAAAAATGCCATAGTCCTAGTTGGTTATTTTGTATTTATATTTAATTTATAGAGCAATAAATGTAATGATAACTCAAGACACAAGTATATATTTAATTGAACAGCTGTTCGATTTTTAGTGTCTACAAAGTATTGCCTGTACAGGCAATACCTTGTAGATACCAAGAATAAAACAAAATTTTGGTAGAATACTGAAAACTTTCCTCAAAGAGAAATGTGCACAAATTGATTTCATAAGTATATCAATAACTATAATCGAATAAATAGAATATAAGAAACTGTACACTCCCAGCTTTTTCAGTTGTAAGTTTCATATTTATTATATAATTCTGCAACTTATTTTCTGTATATAAATGTTAAGTGATAATCTTAGACCACTCAGCCGATCAGCAGATCAGCACGAAATATATAATCTACTGCGATTAGCTTGAGACAACGATTTGATAATTATGACTAACCTTGTTTTATAAACTCTCCCGATACGGATTAATTTTTTTTATATATAAAACTGTTCCATCAAAGTCAACAAACCTGCTGGACAACGGTAGAACATAAAATTTTCTAATAGGTTTTAAGTACTTCATAGTTATTTGTCAATTTTTAAAGACTAAAAACACTTTGACTGTAATAACGACAGAATAAAATTCGTTGTTACATACTATTTATCTATTACCTTCAGATAGATGCAAAGAAGATAACTTGGGTAAACTGTGCAATGGAAAACAGCCTTTAACAAATGAAAAGTTACAGAAGGGGTGTATTTTATATAAGGGGTGTATTTTATAATCTTTTTATTGACATAAAAAGATTAAATAGCATTTACTTAATATACTGCATTTATTTAACACAAAATTTGAAATTCATTATTAGGCCGGGTGAATAAAAATAAGCAGTTGCTTTTACTCAATAATTGGTCAGCTTTACGTAAATAAAAAATTCAACAACTTTTCTTAAGTTTTTGTTCATGTCAAATTGAGCAATTACTGAGTAAATTGCTTGCCTTTACGTGAATAAAAATATAAGGAAAACAGCTGAAGTTTTTATTCACGTAAAGCTGACCAATAACTGAGTAAAAACAATTGCTCATTTTTATTCACCCGGCCTATTGTCCTTAGTTTGATAGGCAAGCTTTGAAAAAGCTAAACTAGTCTTTAACAGCACAATAAGGCGTTTAATTTTTATTTTCAATTTTTTACAAGTCTTTCATTTGATGTATACAGCATCGATTTTTCTAATCATTTTTTTTTACCCTGCTTTTTTTCTCTGCTATTTTTCCCTGCTTTTTATCATCGTTAAAAAAAGGAGTCTTTATTTTTTACTATCTACCTTTGTATACGTCAAGATTTAGTGGCTAAAAATAATTCTTAATCTAAAACCGTTTTCAACTGATTGCTACAGGCCTTTGAGATTGAATTATGTAAAAGAATCTAAAATTGAATTAATCAACTGGAGGCGACAATATCTTAAGGTAGTACGCGTATCTTAAGGTAGTACGCGTATCTTAAGGCAGTACGCGATTCATCTTCGACATGGAAAATAAAAGGGATGCCTTAGCCTAAAAACACCTCGGGATTGCAAGCGGTTTGTTGTAAATTAAAATGCTAAAAACTTTTAATACTTTTTATCACAATATATTTAATGTATTTAATATATTAATATATTTATTTCGATGGGAAATATGAAAAAATAAAATAGAGTTCAAAAAATTTTGGTTTACAACAAAAATAAAAAAAACTTCTGTAAACAAAAATTTTATATTAATACAAATAAAATATTAGTAAAAATTAACTATCAGAAATAATAAATGAAATCGATAAAAGTAATAATAAAGTAAAGTAAAGTAAAATCAACAACAACACCGCTTAGCCCGAGGGGACCTCGTTCCGTCTTGGAGAGGGGGGGGGGGTTGTTCTTACTTAAGCAACACTCCTCTACTTGAATGAGCTCATGAAAAAAAATAAGTACTTTAAGACAGCGTTTAATATCTTTTATTTTGTCTTAATTCATCAAAATCTTGAAAACCGCCGTAACAAGAGGCAAACAAAAAGGCGTTTTCAAGTATACGGTAAAACGGAAAATATCGTAAACAAAAAGTGAATACAACGCGCAGCTTCTGTACAATCAAATAAATAGGCGCAATCTGCGAGCGAGCGAAGGTAAGAAATTTTTGTCAGATTTTAAATTTGTTGATGTTCTGTTAAAGTATGTTCAAAAGCTAAATTTTAATATTATAAAAAATTATTATTCAAGCTTTTCTTTTTAACATTTAAATTAAATCATTTTATTAAATCTTTTTTAAAACACATAAGAGCAAAGTGAAATTAACTTATAAAGATATTAATTTCCGAAAGTTTAGTTTTCATTTATTGATTCAAGTAATAAATTTACTTTTTTGTAATAACAATTAAAGGAAGAGAATTGAAAATTTTCCCACGGCTTCTTGTTGAAGTCGAAAAATATTAACAATAATGGAGTTTATCGACATATTTCGTTGGTAATAAAAAGATGTGAGAAGTATATTAAAAAATACTTTTTCCCACTCTTTTCCCCAGTGTATGCTGTAAAAATAGCTCTTTCACCTCTCTCCTTTGCATAAGCTGCGTGCAATATTTCCTGATTCCAACCACCTCCTCTCACCACACACACTACCCTATGTAAAATACTCGCCAAGGCTATAGCCAGGTATCAATCAGCAAAGAATCTATCATTGAATTACACAAAATAGAGTCTATCGTTGTAGTAAAATAAAAACTTATTTATATAAACATTGCTTAAACAACTCAATTATGTTTGTGAATCCTGACTGTATATTCATTCTACAAAAGAGAAGCATCTTTATCAAATATTCATGATACACCCTATATTTATACTTTATAAAAAGACTAGTTCAGCTAAAAACTCAGTAAAATATCCGAAACGAGCTAGTTAATTATCTCTATAATCTCTCTCTCTCTCTCTCTCTCTTTCTCTCTCTCTCTCTCTCTCTCTCTTTCTCTTTCTCTCTCTTTCTCTCTCTCTCTCTCTCTCTCTCTCTCTCTCTCTCTCTCTCTGTCTCTCTCTCTCTCTCTCTCTCTCTCTCTCTCTCTCTCTTGGTTTAATAGTTTAATGATATCAGCATCTGTAAAAAAAACCAATTGTTGTTATCTCATATTGTAAATATGTACTTGACCACGTTCAACCCTCCAGGTTGCATTTTTCTTTTAGTGACTGTAACTTATTTCAAACTACTTTTCTTTTTACTTTTCACTATGTTGCAAATTCACGTATTTTCGATATGGCCCATTCTGCGGATTGTTATTTATCTTATTTGTTTTGATACTAGTTGTAAGAAACCTAAATATTCAATTAAAAATTTAATATTCCATGTGACATTTTACGATAAAAAAAACATAACTGTTGACACAATAATTATCAATCTCATCAAAAACATCTCGCTCAAATTTGTCATCAAAAAATATCTCGACAATAATTATCAATCTCATCAAAAAATATTCTAATACAGTTGATCAATCTTCATTAATAAAAGTATCTTAACTAATATTATAAGTCGTAATACTCAATTAAAAATGCGGAAGATTGTCATAAAACTCCCAACAATATGAGGGCAGAACTTGTTTGAGTTCCTGGAGATGATTAAATTTCATCTTAGAAAGTTTACGTGGCTGCGAGTAAAGTCTAGTTGGAAGGAAAGGATCACGTGCTGGTCTCTTAGGCAGTGTTTGCCATTCATCTGAATACAATAACTTGTATTTCATAATTCCTTCTGGTGTGTACATAATACACCTAATGTCTGTTACTACTAAATCAACAGTTTTAAACCCAGGTCTAATTGATTTATAGTACGAAACCGGTGCGTAAGGTTTAAAGAAGTCGTGGGTTAGATATTTCACCGAGTATGAATTTTTAACGCACGCTTCGCGACATACGCCAACATAGTCAGTCGGCAAATAAATTTCTTTATTCCTCAAACGGTGTTCGATTGTACTATGAACTGAATCTACTTCCATTTGGGTGTGACCTTTTTCCAAGTAGTGCTGTTCTATCGTGACCTTATGTTCAATTGCTAGGGCTAACAAGGCATTCGAGACAACTGCATTTCGGTTTTGATAACAGCAACCATCGCTGTACAGAATCAACCTCGTACATGTAGGGTTTGAGTTGATAAAGGCTGTCACATTGTCCGATATCATACTCGCGAACACGTCTCCGTCTAAACCTCCTTCGCTTTCATTTCATAAGTAGCATGTGACATTACCATTAGCCTCATTGTAAATTGTAAAATTATGAACGCATAATTTTGTTTTGTAGTAGAATGCATTGGCTTTAAGAAATGGAGCCATTTTGACAGCTTGGACGTCCATAGTGAACACTGCGATCTTATCTGGATGTGCAATGGAGTCAGCTTTATCTGCGGCTTTTTGACTTCGAGCTTCTTCTTTACGTTGCTGATGAACATTGTATACTTCATCTGAAATATGACCTAATTTATGTGACGTGCATGTGTCACATTGATCTCAGTGGCGTACCGAAGGTGGGGCGGGGGGGGGGGGGAGTCCGCCCCAGGCCCCGTCTGGGAGTAAGCCCCCAAATGTTAATACAATTTATATTTTTTTTACTTCAGCCGGATTTTGTAATAGTCAACATTTTTGTTGTGTAATCATAATTGTTTACAACAAAAATGAACCTGAAACATGATCATATCTGCTTGCCAAGAAAATAAACATCCACAGAAAACAAACCAAGATGTAAGAAATTGAAATGACATCTTGGCCAATAACAACCACCATGACTGTTTTTGAGGCCCTCCGCGAAGCTTCCTCCCCCACACCCGCGAGTACTAATAAATAGATTCGCCCGCCCTACGTACGAGTCTATGGTTCATGATGGTTTAGGCAGACTGACAGATGTTTATGTTGTTTCGTTAATGTGATTAATATACTCTATCATTCAGTACCTCAATAATTCGATAGCAAACCACGTCTTCAGTTCGTCATCACCAAGTTACATGGTAAGTTATAATTTTATTCCTGCATATAGGCCTAACAAGGCTACGTGAGAAGATTTTAGTTATCAGGTTATAATTTTATATCACACGTCGTTTTATGTTGAAGCCACATAAGGGGCCTGTCCTTAAACACTATCCGCATTGTCAATTTAGTTACTTGGTTATAAATAACTAATTTTGACCTTAAAAATGAGTAGGCCTAGCGTATTTTGGTAAACAATAATTTTTATCAGTAGTACGAAAACATTTAATTTTGATATTGTTTGCTCGTCCTATCGAATTTCCCATATGGAAGGAGCTACTACCATAGGTGGAATGGACAAATTTAAGCCCGAGACCATGATAACATTCGTTTTGGGGGCCCCAGATTCCGAAAACATTAAAATTAAAATTGTTTTTTTTTAAATCACCCATATTATTCTTATGGTTCATAAATCCAATTAATATCTAGCTTATTTGTGAACCTTAATAAATATAATAAATATAATAATTAAAACAAATATAATAATTATAATACTATATTTGTTTTAATTATTATATTTATTATATTAATTAAAACAAATATAATAATTATAATAAATATAATAAATTTAATAAATATAATAAATATAATTAATAAAACAAATATAATTAATATAATTATATATATATATATATATATATATATATATATATATATATATATATATATATATATATATATATATATATATATATATATATATATATATATATAGGCCCCATTTACCAAGTGCCGTCCTAGGCCCCAAAACATGTTGGTACGCCACTGATTGATCTTTTTTGGGACGGTAAATTGCTAAGTTGAGAGCTTCAAATTCAGCTGCTACAATTGTTCTCAAGAGTGGTTTTAGTTGGGGAGAATTTGCTTGAAATGACTCTTCGTATAAACGATACAAGACCATCGCGGACATTACTGGTGGTTCAAGATAGTTTATTAGTCGTAGCTCTACAGTAGTGAGATGGAAGAGTGGGAAGATTTTTCAAAAAAGTCAGTAGAAATGTTTTCCTCTCATTAGCAGCTGGAGTGTTACAATGATTTCTCTTTGGTAAAGCTTTTGTATTGAGGGTTTCGTGCATACCACTACCATCTAGACTGGACTGTGCCCAGTCACGAACCTGCCACTCGCGCATTCCTAATGTGGCAAGAAACATCATCTTGCAAACTTGAAATCTTCTATCGTCTTTTTTTAAAAAATACTTTAGAGTTGAATTACGGCGCGTTGTCTCGGCTGTCTTTCGCTTTGGCTCCATCGATTCTACGAGAGTCGCGATATACGTTCGCCTCATTCCCCAGTCCATTTTACCCCAAAAATGTGAGAAAATATTTCCTCGATCTCCCTCATCGCAGCTTTGACAAAAACATTTCTTTGCTTTTTCACAGCGACTAGATTGACACGCAGGACCTATACTGCGTGGTGCTTTTACTTCTGATTGTACAAAATTACCATCACGGTTTTTTTTCAGACCTCTGTACTCTTCTCCTTTCATTCGCTTTAGAGCATTGCGTTTTCTTTCCCAGTTATTTGGTTCAGCTCGCCCTCGTTTGCATCTTGTTTTCTTTGTTGTTGACGGTTGTATTTCAAAGTTTGGGGGATGTTCTTGATCATTTGAACTCACATGAACTGATGAACAAGTCACGCGATTATTCGAAGAAGTGCCGGGTTGAGGAGACCTGTGACTGGTTGCCGACAATTGTGAATTAACAGATACGCGAGCAGCACCAGAAGAGAGCAGTGAACTTTACACATCTGATTTATTATTGTCGGAGGATTCTGAGGAATAGGAATAGTTTGAACCAGAATCTGGAAGATCGCTGGAATCACTAGATTCATTTTCTGCACCGGTATCATTTACCGTAACAATTTCAGAATTGGACGAGTGTTGTGTCGAGAGCTCACTATGATCCTGGTTTTCGGTTGAGCCAAAAACTCCATCAATTGACTCAAAGTTGATTAAATCAGACATGTTAGCTGTGTCTATATCCCCAAATGTCACATTCATTAACGACGAATTTATAGTAATGTTGTTGTTGACAGCATCCATATCATAATCTACACTAGCACTTGTTTCAAGAACCACACAAGAGTCTTTTTTCGGATCCTTTCTATTTCCAGAGTCAGTTTCACTGACGGCTGGAGTCGGTTGATTGACTTTTTTCGAATTTGCCAACAACATCATTTTGTAACCACGTGAATGTTCCTACAATAACAATACATAAAAGACTACAAGAAAATAAATTTAAAGTATAGAAAATATTTACACTAACATCAAGTGATTATCAGATTTTTTTCAATAATAAATTAGATATAATATGATTTTAATTTTAAGCATATCTTTTTAAAAAATATTAGTAAACAAATAAAAACAAAAAATAGAGCTTACAATTAATTATATTTATTAGAAAATTATATTAACCTTATTAATTTCATCGGACCATGTGGCGATTCTAAATTTGTTGTTTAACTGCAAAATCAAGTATCAGCAATATATAGAAGTGCAAAATCACGTATCAGCGCTGCACATTAACTCGTCATAATGCACATTAACTCGTCATAATCATGACCGCCGAGAGGGGGGGTTGAACGGGGAAGATTCCCGGGGCCCTGTGTGTCTACAACTAATTTTTTAAAGTAATTTTTAAAAGATTAAAATAATTTTGACTTTTAAAAGGTTTGATTAACTTTTATTTTTAATTTTCAATGACCAGAGTACGCTTCTTTTGGTCCTGGGTATATAATTGATCATAATGTGAGCCTCTTAAGAAAACTTCCCCGGGGCCCGAAATTTCTCTCGCCTGCTATGGTCATAATCACTCTAATTATTCAGAAATATCTAATTAATAAATAATTTAAATTATACTCACTTGTTAATACTATTCTTGTAGTTGTTTAAAAATAAA
Organism: Hydra viridissima; assembly: GCF_058129835.1. Taxonomy (NCBI): domain Eukaryota; kingdom Metazoa; phylum Cnidaria; class Hydrozoa; order Anthoathecata; family Hydridae; genus Hydra; species Hydra viridissima. Next base: position 9,237,582 of record NW_028324312.1, on the reverse strand, counting down.
AATTTGTCACGATTTACGTTGATAAAGGAAATTATCTTTGAACGATTTTTCGCACACTACTATAACCACCAAAAGTACTGTCAGATATAATTTGTTATTGATGATACGTGGTTTTGCTTTCACATTTTGGGCTAATGTAGTTACGTGGTTATGTCACGTGATAAATTCTGTGTAATTCTTTGGTCGGACTGTTAAGAGCTTTTGCAGTTACATGGATACCACTTTATAGAAACGTTTTAGATAATAAAATATAAAAGCCCAAAAGTTGCTGTTACGAGGTTTTGCAGTTTCACTGACGATATATAAAAAGCAACTGATTTACCGCGGAAATTGCACACGGTTTTTTTACATTCCGAGTAAAGTTGAATATAAAGGTCATTAATTAAAATATCAAAACAACAAAATACGTGTGCTTCAATTTTTTAAAGATTATTATATTTTAAATTCTGTATGTAAAATTAAATTAACATGCTTTAAAAGATAATGCATAGTTTTGTAGACCAGCTTAAATAACCAGCTTCAAAAAGTTATAGACAAGCTTGAATAACCATTTTTTAAAAGTTGTAGACCAATTTAAATGACAAATGTTCATTGAAGTGAAAAAACTTTATATTTAAAATGCCTTCACTTATAATAAAATTCACTCTAAATAACTGCCTGTTATGGTTATTACTTAAAACAAAAATATGTTATATAATTTTATACAATATTTTATAATAAATATTATATATTTTTATTATATAATATATAATATAAATATAATATAGTATAGATATATTCTATAATATTATAATATTACATAATAAACTCACTGTAAATAAATGCCTATTTTGGTTAATTACTTAAAGAAAAAATATATTATATAACGATATACAATATTATATAATATGTTGATTAAGGTTTATTACATGATATTAATATTATATATATAACATTTAATACATTCATTGAGGTTTTAAGATTTTATTTTTGATATTAACTTATAGTAAGTTTACTGCAAATAATAGTAATATTAAGTAATTTATTGTTTGAACATGTTTTTGGTAAAGTTAAATATAAAAGTTTCAATCAACATTTGGCATTGAAATTGATCTACAAGTTTTAAAAAAAAAGTTATTCAAGCTGGTTTACTTTATGTTTACTTCTTACATTTATTACTATTTTATACTTTTGGAGAAAATAGCAGAAAATGTAAGTTTTCTATTCATTTTTGATCTATAACCTTTTAACCAACCAATTAAAATATTTTTTCTTGAACTAAAAGATGTACCTTTTTCAGCTTCGTTTATATGTATGAAAACTAAAAACCACTGTCATTTTTTACATACTTCTCTTATCTTCTTTTTAGTCATGGAGAAATGTGTTACCATATTATACTTTTGTTTTATAACTGGAGTATTAGGCATAGATGATCAAGGTTTTTTGAAGAGAGATGTAATTATTCAAAAAGGTTCTTATTTTGTAAATTTTCTTTTATTTTTATGATATTTGCATCAAGTATTTAAGTATGCTAAAAAAAGAGCTAAACTTTTAAACTCTTTTATTTTTGCTTGTTTTTTGAATATTTAGGAAATAGTGTAAGTATGAAAATAGAACTAATAATTTTTAGTTTTTTTTTAATAGATATTATCACTAGTCTACCTAATCAGTTGTCTAAATTGGTTGGAGGAGGTACTCAAACTGGTGCTAAATATGAAGTATTAGGCTGTGTTTTAGAGTTAGCTAAAGATGGCTGTAAATTCACATTTCTTCCAAAGGAATCAACATGTAAAGACAAATTATCAATAACAAGGTATTCTAATTTTTTAAGATTATGTTAAGATTATTGCTAATATATTTATAATTACATTTTAACTAACATTCATGGTCAAATATTTTACAATACTTAATGATAAAAAACACCCCACTCTGTTGACTTAGGTATTATGATGACATAGATATGTTTTTTAGGTTGTTTGAATACTTTTTTAAAACCGAAAAATTAAAGATTCTTTCAAAAGATATGATGCCATTCAACATAATGGATATTGAGCGGTTTGTTGTTGATTGTGATGGAGAAGTGGATTTTGAAGCTACTGCAAAAGAAAGCTTTGATATCATTAAAAGAAAACTTAGGGTTTGGCTTATCTTTTTTTTTAAATATGTCTACAAATATGGCAATAATTTACTTAACCCTTAAAATTTTTAGGTACTTTTTATAATGAAAATGTAAACTCATGAATGATGTCAGACAAAAAAAAGATATAAATAAATAAATTTATAAATATAAATGCACATTTATGTATATATATATATATATATATATATATATATATATATATATATATATATATATATATATATATATATATATATATATACATACATATATATATATATATATATATATATATATATATATATATACATATATACATATATATACATATATATATATATACATATATATATATATATATATATATATATACATATATATATATATATATATATATATATATATATATATATATATATATATATATATATATATATATATATACATATATATATATATAATGATAGTTATTAATAATTATTACTACCCTCCTCTGCAACAGAAATATCCATCAATCCTGTTTTTATTACATATTGTTCAGATTTACATAATTTATCAAGAACCTTTTGAATTTTTTGTACATGACATGCAAAAACCAAAATTGCAACAATGTTTTAATTGTACTACAACTACTGATCAGCAAGAAGAAAACTTTATGATTATATGGAATAGTATGAAAGGGTAACAACAGAAATGAAATTATAATTAACTTTATATAGCTTTTTAAAAAGTAATAAATCTAGTTAACTTAAAATAGGAATTGAACTCACTAAACCCTTTTTATTAAAATGATTAAAACTTAAACTTTAAAAAGTGTTTAAGTAAATAATATAAAATTATCCCTGTTGATGAAAATGCAGTTGCTATCAAATATTATAACAAAGATGATGCAACAAATTTAATGCAATAGCTCATAATCATTTTTAGTTGAATGGTTGTTTATGAATAGGAAAAATTGTAGTAAGATTTTTTACACTCTGTTTTTATCTTATCTTTTTAATGGAAGAAAATTAAATAAACAGCTATTTGTACTTAAAAATTTAGTTAACTGAATAAATAACATGTTATTTTATATGATTTTGTAGCACATTTTAAATGAGGTTTTTTAAAAAAAACAATCATGCTGCTTTTTTCAAATTCATCACAGATACATGGTGTTAACTAAATCTAATGGGGCACAAATAGATGTTAAATTGCTGAAATTTTTTGCATAATATTCTAAGGTTACAAAATCAAAAGTTTTATGAAAGAAATTACAAAAATTGTGTAAAATTTATAAAAAAAACAAAATAACCACGTTCAAATAATCACTGTCTCCTTTTTTTATTGGTTCAATCTTTTTAGGTTGAAAATGGAAAAGTAAATTTCAACTTTAACTATAAAGAAGTTAACAGATCAATCTCAATAAAAAGTTTTGCTATTGAACTTACTGGTGAAATTGTTATTGAAGATAAAATTGTACCCATTGCGTTTAATAAACCAAAAACATCAAGTGATGCAAAATTTTCACTTAAAGTGAGCAGTATCAATGCAGCTAGTTTTGCTTCAGTATTTTCAAAGAAGCCACTGTATAATGATAAAACCCCAGAGCAAGCAAAGTTATTTGCAAATACAATAATTAATGAACCTACAATCAATGGTGTTTTAAGTGTTGATGAAAGTTTTGAAATAATACTTCGTGGAGTAGTTTCTGAAATAGTTGAATTGGGTGAATTTGCATTTTATCTTGTTGTGCACAAGCCAGCAGATGGAGCAACAGGTGTTGCAATTGTTGCAGACCTTAATGTTCAACCAACCAAAATATTATCAACTCTTACTGGAAAGGACCTAAGTAGTGTTCCAATTATTAGTAATATTTTACTAAATGTTGTAATTGAGTTTGCAAGTAAAAATATAACAATCTTAAAAGATGCCAAAATTAATAGAATTCTAGCAAAGTATGCAACAAATGGGAAAAGAATTTTGCAAGGTACTAAAATAAAACTAGAACTTCCATCAAAATCTATTCTTCAAAATCCAGACGCAATTGCAAATTTAAAACATCTGCCTGATTCCATATATTTTCAAATATATATTTTTGAGAATCATATTTCATTTCATTTCCTTCAAGATGCACCAATGGATTTAGCAAATATTATGATGACTTTCATTAAAAAAGTTCCTGATGTTTTGTTCAGTAAAATATTCAAAGTATCACCAAAAATTGAAATTTTGCAATTTGATATAAATATTGAAACAAAATCTATTGAACTTAAAGCTGTTGCTAAGGAAGATGTAATCCTTGGTGAAGACCTGATATCGCTTGAAAGGCCGAAGTTTGAAATTAAGACTAAGATTGATGGAGGATGGTCTTTCGAGATGACAGCAACAAAAAAAATGGCAGAAAAATCAATGAGTGTTTCTGTGCAGAAGAAAGGAGGGCTATTCGTTTTCAATGGTTTGTTTTTTTCTATTGGAATTTGAAGAACTATATAATTATGTTAACTGATTAAAAACATTGTTTCTATTATATTGCCTCGTTTAGCCATCATTTTAATCTTGTTATTATAAAATTTACAAGAAGAAAGTTACCAAGTTTTAAATTGAATACTTAAGCATTTTAAAAATTCCATTAAATTTTTTTTGTATGCTTTATGACAGGTAAAATTGACACATTTACTATGAAGCAAGTTGCTGACAACTTTGGTGCCCAAGATGCTGCTAAAGAGATCATTTCACGCTTTCAGTTTTTAAACTTTGATGTAAAAGATGTTGAAGCAACAGCAGTTTTCAACAGTGGATTATTAGAATTACAGTTAGTATTTTTTTAAAATAATGAGCTAATAAATGAAACTTAAAAAGCTCTGATATATAAGTGTATAAATGGCTACGATGATTTCTGCTTTTCCCAGTAGAGTTTTAAAACTTCCTAAAACAAAAATACCTTCTTTATGATCTATCACTGTTTTATTTAACAAATTACTTTATCATTTATTACAGCATTCGTGCCGTGCCTGTGTTTTTTTCTTATGATGACACTCAGTTTGAAGGTTATATTCTTGATACATCTGATGGGCGTAAAATTGCATTTACATTGGTAATTCATAAACTGACAATGAGTGATCTAATTGAGCAAATGTTTGGAAAAAAACTCACTCAGGTTCATTGGATGAATGACTTGACTGCAAGTATGTGCTAAGAGTTAGTTTTGTATACTATTTGAGAGTTTAGTTTAAATATTAATACATTTAAAACAACTACAAATTTTTTTTTTTTTTTAACACATTAAGTAATTAAGGGTTGAAATATGATATCCTATTTTTTAGTTATGCAATCTTATTATGGAAGCTATATATAATCTATATATAGCTTACATATTTAAATATAGTCTTCAATATAGGTCAATAGCACTAATCAAAAGCATCTTAATATACTTTTTTTCTTTTTTTGTCATTGTTTGTCAGAGTTGAAATCTTAAGGAAAATATTCAAAATGTCTCCACAGAATCTCTTATAACACTCTCTAATTATTTAAAAAAGGGGAAATTAATCCTTACAATTAAAAAATTAAAATATCTTTATAGGGCTTGGTCTATGATATTTTGTATCCAATTAGAACTTAGATTTTTTAAAATGCAATTAAAATTTTAATTTTACCACCATAACATTTATTTCCCGTTAGGAAATAATAAAAAAAAATTAAAACCAGTTATTTTTACAAATCCATATATTTTATTAAAAAACAGTTGTTTTTTTTTTTTAGATTTTTATATAGGTTAGATAAAAATTTATAGAAAAGAAAGCTCATCTAGGATTCAAACCTTTTTTATTCTATACTGAGGCAACAACATGATATGTGTTATAAGAAGTTAGTCAAAAAAAAAAATTCTGCCATAAAATCTGAATTAGATTGTTGCCATCATCTGTTCTTGTATTATTTAGTATTTTTGTTTTATCAATATGATGTTGTATTAGGTTTAGGGCCTGCAACTTTTTACTGTTATAAGAGCATTTTTTTACAATTCTGGTTTCAAAAAGATAAACCTTATGAATAGAAATTGTTATGATTTTTTGGATTTAGTTACAAAAAAAAAAAAATATATTATCTTATGAAAAAGATTTTTGTTTGGTTTTAAAGTACTTTAAACATTTTAATAAGTAATATTTAAATTGATATTAAACTCAGAGTTTTTTAAAGTATATTTCTTTTTACTGAGTCTTTGTTTAATATCTATTATAACTTGTAGTAAAATATTACACCTCCTCAACCTTAACTTTATGTTTTAATTCAAAAGTATATTTCTTCTTGCACTCAACAAATATAAATTTTTCATTTCAAATACCTGAAAGGATGAGAGTAATTGTTTTTACTTCTTTTACTTTTGCTAATTTTAATTTGATTTAGATATGCTGATTTGATTATGCTTTACATATTTGATGGCATTAGAGATTCTTTCTTTCTATTTTTTAGGAAAGATTCTTTTTAGAAAAGAAGTATATTTTAAAGAGTTTTTATTTTAGGTTTAACCATTTCAAATACAGAATCTACAAAAGATGTTAATTTTACAATATTTCCTAGTCAACTTCGCAAAGGTTATTTATGTTTTTGATATGTTATAAATAGATTTTTAAATGTTTTGCTTGATTGTTGGTAAAAATATGTTTTAGTCTTAACAAATTTCTTAACATGCATTTAGGGCTGTAAATCCTGGCTCGTGTTTGTGAATGGCTCGGTGATTGGCTCGACAAGAGCTCGTTCATGTTCGGCTCGAATGGCAAACGAGCCGGGCTTGAACAAAAAATTAGGCTCGTTTAATAAACGAGCTTGAACATCATAGGCTCGTTCATATAGGCTCGATTAAAGCTCGAATATATATACAGTAGCGTCCAAAAGTAATTGGACAAACACCTTTTTGGTTATATTTTCTCATCGAGTCAACATTTTTAAATGAAATTTTGCATAAGCATGTCAAATTATACTACAATTATGAAAAAGAAAACAAAAATTCCCTTTTGGGAGTAATTACTTAAAATTTTGCTAAAAGAATGGAGATGATTGGCTCAAAAGTAATTGGACAAACTAAATATGTCGTTTAAAAATAAAACTTTCTCAACAAAGGATAAATTTTCAGCATTTTTTATGAAGATTTCTGTTAAATAATATATATAATATTACATAGTGTTATATTCTGTTACATAATGTATATAATCTGAGCATAATCCTAGTACTTCGTTGGAAAACCTTTTGCCGCAACAACAGCATTACATCTACGTGGCATTGAATCAACCAAATTAATTAAAACATCAATTGGTATTTCCTCCCAAGTGCGCTTAATCAACTCAAACAAATCATGCTGATTAGATGGTTTCCGAACACTAATTTTTCTCTCAATATGTTCCCAAAGATGTTCGATTGGGTTCAGGTCCGGAGATTGTGACGGCCATTCCAAGATACGAACTTTCTTTTGAGCTAAAAAATCCATGACTAGCTTGGAAGTGTGTTTTGGATCATTATCGTGTTGGAAAGTCCAACCACGCAACATTTTGTTATTTGCATGTGGCAGCATTATATCTTTGATTATTCCTTTATACATGTTTTGGTCCATAATGCCTTGAACTCGATAGAATGGACCTACTCCATCACGGCTAAAACATGACCAAACCATAATTGAACCACCACCATGCTTTACTGTAGGAACTTGGTATTAACATCATTTCGAAGACCTTTTGGATGTCGAACATATTTAATACCATCAGAACCAAACATATTAAACTTTGACTCATCACTCCATAGTATTTTTGACCATTGGTTTGCTGTCCAACTTAGATGTTCTTTAGCGAATTTTAACCGTGCTCTACGATTTTTTGCAGAAATAAAAGGTTTTTTAACAGGACGACGGCCAAAAAGGTTGTTTTGTCTTAAGCGACGCTTTACTATTGCATAAGAGCAAGAAATTTGATGGGACTGAGTAAGTTCTCTATGAATTTCTTTAGCACTCTTGCGCGGATCTGCCTTTGACGATCTTACTACAACATTATCTTGGCGAAAAGTTGTTGATTTCGAGCGTCCTGACTTTGTTGATACTTGGAAGCGACTCCGTTGTTGAAAAACTTTTAATGTATAACCAACTGTTGATCGTGGAATATTCATATCTATTGAAATTTGTTGCACAGTCTTACCGTTATTAAATGCTTGTACAAGCAACTTTTTCACTGCCTCGCTTAAATATTTATTATGTCCCATTACAAATTATTGATCATTGAATGTTTTTATAAAAATCTGCCTTCAGAAAAAGAAGTTAAAATAGTCTAAGTTATATCAACATTGTTAGAGTTTAGTTTGTCCAATTACTTTTGAGCCAATCATTTCCATTCTTTTAGCAAAATTTTGAGTAATTACTCCCAAAAGGGAATTTTTGTTTTCTTTTTCATAATTGTAGTATAATTTGACATGCTTATGCAAAATTTCATTTAAAAATGTTGACTCAATGAGAAAATATAACCAAAAAGGTGTTTGTCCAATTACTTTTGGACGCTACTGTATATATTTGTGAAAATGTAATTTGAACTATTAGAGTGCAGTGTTTAATAGGAATTATTATGTTTGTGAGAGTTTACATTATATTTGAACTTTGAACATTAAGTTTGAACATTGAACTATTAGATTTAATTTTTATTTTGAGCTATTAGATTGTGGGATCTTATTTCATTATGTTGTTTATTTGCATGTTTAATAGACTGTAGGATTGTTTATGTTGTTTGTTGATTTGGACTTGCATTATTTACAGACGAGCCTTTAATGAACATTTTTTTTTACTAAAACTTTAAACTAACAGGTTACAATAATTATTTTGAGTTTTAAACCAGTCGAGCTCGAGCAACATGTAAAACGAGCCGAGCCCAAACAATACTAATTCTTAACGAGCCGAGCTCGAACAAAGAATCTCATGTTCAAAATGAGCTCAAAACGAGCTCAAGCCGAGCCTGAACACTCTTAATATGTAAACGAGCCAAGCCGAGCCCTGGCAAGCTTGGCTCGTTTGGCTGGATTTACAGGCCTACATGCATTATTTTCAACAATTTTTTATATTATTGTTTTCTGTCTTTTTTTTTTTTTTTAATAAATATTTTGTAAATTCATTTTAAACTTAATTTTTCAGGCATTTTTTTAAGCACAGTTGTTATAGTACCAGAAGACTGCAAAGGTGAGCAGCTGTGTGATATTGCAAAGGATAAAATGAGTGCTGGTACAAAGTTATTTTTGGACGGCCAAATCACTTCTGATGGTCTAACAATGAGAGGAGCATATATGGGTTATGGCTTGCATTTTGGAAAAAATTTCATTTTGAAAGATACTTTTATGTTGGTCAAAGTCAACAAAAACTCTGCTGAATTCTCGATCAACGGAAAGCTATCTTTATCAAATCCCAAACTTGAATTTGAGGGTAAAAAGTTTATGCAACCAAAAAAAAATTCTTTTTTTTTTGTCTAATGAACTTTTAACACCAAGTAAATAGTAGAAAAGTTTTTGTCATGATTGAATTTTGAGCATAAAAATACAGTTGCAAAATGTTGTAATATATCTCAGGCTCCAAACATTATTTTTAAAGCTTGAAAAAAAAAAGAGCCCGATTGGCTCTTATCTACTTGCCGAGTATCAAGTATAATATAAAAACGAATCATGGGTAAACTTGAATAGCACCAGAATTTTATCAAGGCCTTTCTTTTTTTAAAGGGAAACTTTTTCTTGGGAAAACTGGAAAAGTAGAACTTTTACTTGCAATGGATTCAACTTGGAAGCGGCCATTTGGAATGAAGTATGTGAGCTTTAAAAATGTTGTGATGACAATGGGTGTTCAACCAGGTGTTCCATTAATAAAGTTAGGTAATAAATTACGATTGTTTTAAAAATGTTAAAAAATGTGTTTAGAAAATTTTGATATTAATAAAGTTAATTTTATGCTTATTTCAAAAAAAGTTTTTTGGTGGAACGATTTCATAAGTTAGAAGAGAAAAAAAAAGCAAAAGAAATGCAGCAGAGTTTTTATAATGAAAGTTTCCTAATCCCTTTTCAAGACAAAAAAAAAAAAAACAAAGCAAAAAGCTCTGTGTGTATTGTAGTTATCTCTAGTGAACATTTGAAACTGAAAATTTTCTCAATAGACCAGTATTAGGTTGTGCTTAATACCATTTTGTATTTAATGCTGTAGAGGTTGCACTATTTTTCAAAGGTTTCTTATTTTAAGCTTTAAGAGTGGTTAAATAAAAATAATTATGGTTTAATTGATATCTTCATTAAATTAAGGATTAAATGCAGACTTGTTTGTTGGGAAAATTGGATCAGGAGAGGAGTTGACCACTCGTTCCAACATAAATTTTAATCCAGTGAATGCTTTAGAAAATTATTTCTATGGCGAGGTTTCTAGCATTTCTTTGCGGAAAATCATTAAAGCCTTTCAATGGAATCTTGAGTTACCTAAAGTTCTAAAAGACACTCGTTTTCCTGATGGTCTGGTAGTTGGTTTTACATTAAATCCTAAAGGTACTAGATTCTGTATTTTAGGGTTCTGTATTCTGTATTTTAGCATTATCTTAGCATAGTTTTTTTATAAAATACTAGATTTTTAAACATAAAAAAAGTTTTGGTTTTGTTTCAGCTCCTGTGTAGCATATATGTCTGGTCAATATGTGGTAACCTTCCCTGCCTTTGAAATATACAATCATGCATGTCTAAAGTATTTTAAGCATGCTTCATAGTGGTAGATGATTCAGTTTAGATCTTCATTAGTGCATACTTCAAGATGAAGCAATGCAATGATGTTTTTCAAAGTAAAAAATTCATTGTTTGTTTGTTTGTTTACCATTGTTTTACTTGTGTTAAAGTATTCACTTGACTAAGACTAGTAAAGTGTGTCAATGTGTCAAAGAAGTGAAAGGAGTTTTTAAAGAACAATTAAAGTTTTTGCTTCTTAAACATTCAGAAAAAGTGCTTTTATTGCATATATCATATATGTTTTTTAACACTTGCATATGTCATTTATGTAAATGTTTGCACATGTGTGTATGTGTGTCTGTAGCATAGTATTGAATAAAGTTATACTCTAACCATTAAAATTATTAGTCATAAAAATTTTTTTTTTTAAATTGGTTTTTTTTTTTGCTGCGTTACTTACAAGGTGTAAAGCTTTCTCATTTGAAGTCTGAACTCAAGGTTGGTCTTTCTTTAAGTGGTGTGATTGAAATTCTTTCTATAAAAGCAAGATGTGAGGTTTTAATCACAGAAAAATTCATAAAGATAGTTGTGGAAATGTCGCCTTTAAGTTTATCCAATGGTTTGCTAACAATGAAGAGGAGTGAACTTGATAAAGAAAATGGTCCTCAGCTGTTTGTTATAATATCTCCTGATAATGTAAGCAAGTTTTAGATTCTTTAAATTGAATTTAAATGTTTTATTTTGGATTTTTATTGAAATATCAAAACTGATGTTATATTTATATCTAAATTTATTATTGTGAAATATTTTTACTTGAAATTGGGTGTAAAATGTTCTGTTTTTAACATACTTTATTACTTTTTTTTATGATCTTAGATAGCAGTCCAGATTCAATCATATGTAGAACTTCTTGGTATAGGAAAAGATGTCTTGATTGATATTTCAGATAATGGACTAATGTTTAATCTTCATGGATATATGTTTAACTTGATTGAAACAAACATGTCAGTAATGGCTCCCTATGGACACGGAGATATCAGAAGTGCAAATTACATTGTAAGCAATTCTTTTCTTTTATTATTAACAAATAAATGTCTTTTGTAATTTCATTTTTAACTTGTATAATACAATATAATACAAATGTAATTATGAGTATAATTATGATTATAATTATTAAAAGTATGATAATTATTATATTATTTTACTTTAAGATAACATCTTGTTTATCATCAAGTCTAAATGATATAACATTGGAATCAGCTGACACAATAACTAATGGAGGTGCAGAAACAGCAAGAGCATTAAGAGAAAATCAAGAAAATTTACATGAGTCATGTGTGTTTGTTAACAATTCTTTCTACTTGAGACAATGTTTTATGCATGTTGGGTTTCTATTTTTTTAATTTCAATATTGTAATCGTCCAAAAGTTTTAAAAATATGTTATTACAGCTTATTTGATGTCTGAATTTTTCAATTATAAATGTTTCAGCTTCCTGGTACCGAAAAGCCGTTAACAAAGTACAAAATTGGAACACAAAGTTGACAAAAAAGCAGTTAACATTGCAAAAAAAATCTGAAAATCTTGACTTAATAGATAACTATTTGGCATCAACATGCATTACCAAATGTGATTCAGGTAAACAACTTTTGTATTTTAATAACAAATTGTTTGTTAAAAGTCACTTTTTACAGAATAACATTTAGCTATATCTACATTAATAGATAACAAAACAAAAGTATTATTATACTTTTAAGAGTATAGTAAAATTCAACATATCATAAACTAACAACATATATCTACATAAACTATGTTAGTTAGTTAAATAAACATACTTTTTGAAACGTTGCTAATAAGTTCTCTATAGTTTTTATTTTACTTTTATTCATACATATTTTTCATTTATCACAGTTTGTGTTGGTGGACCATCAACTCTTCAAAAGTGCAAGCAAATTCTTAAAGTATGGGTGACATGTCCGAAATGGGACAAATGCAAAAGACTTGTAAAAGATACCCTTTGCATTGCAAAGTGCAATGCAAGGAAGGTTTTGCTTGAAAAGAAAGGGTTGAAGAAACGAAATGTGATGGAGGTATATTAAATTTTAGCTGATTATATATTATTTAAATCTATCTGAGTATTATATCAACCATAAATTACTTAGTAAATATAGTACATACAGGTTCAAACATTAAACATCTAACTCTGTTTGATGTCTGCATTTATATGCATTATATCTGCGTAATTGCTTTACGTATTTTCATTTTTCTGCCAAATAGTAAACATTAAACAATTATCAAACTGTTAAAAATTAAAAGTTAAACAGTTATTAAAACTGTTAAAAATTATTTTAATGTATGTTAAACAAATATTAAACATTTATCATAACGCAGGTGATATTCCTAAACAATGCACATGTGTGTATATCTTTAACATGGTTTCTCGTTTAAGTACTTTTAACTTTTGTGATTTGAAACAGGGCTTTAAAATATATTGTTAGATGCTTTTGGATAAAGAGATTCGGTCAGCAAATCACAAAATTCTTTTCAGCAAAATATTTGCAGTTTTGCAAGTTATTTTAAAATTCAAATTATAATTTAAATACAGAAATTCCACAGTTATTTGTGTTCTTACTTTTCCATAGGATGATTGAACTATATATTTATCATGGGTGAATTATATATTTATTAAATGAATTTTTTTTTCCCTTTTTTTTTTACATTCAATAAAAATAATATCATATGTTGTAATAATTTGCAAAACTGCAAATATTTGATGAAAAGGAATTTTATGGTTTTGCTGATATACCAAGGTTAAATCTACATTTTCTAATATAGGAAGTGTAGATTTAATAATGTCAAGAGACAGTCAAAGTCTCAAGTCAAGTTACAAGCTTAAAAGTGATTAGGAAGAACAATTGCATTAATATTTTATCATTTATAATAATAGTTAAGAACAATTGCTCAAATGCATTATCTTTATAAACCATTATATCATTAGTTTTTTAAAACCTGAAAATTTGTCCTATTCATTTAGAGTTTACTGGATTCCATTTCAAGAACCAAGAAGGCTTTAGAATATGCAGAGGAATACATTGAGAAATCAAAGCATCTAACGAAAGTTACAAAAACGGCCAGTTCTGAGATTGAAAATGCTGCATCTGCTGGAAAACAGGCTATGTATGCTGTGGCCAAATTCACAAAAAAACACCTCATACAAATCCGTGATGTTTGCTTCAATACAACTTTAGAACAAGCTGAACAGGTTTCCTATTATTTTTGATATTTATTTATCCGTTACTTATGCATTTTTTTTTTCTATGAATTGCTTTTACTGCTCAGGGTTGTTTTGACCTGAACATAGATGTCAAAATAGGCGATGTGAAACGTGTAAAACTAGAAACTCCTGTATGTATGGATGCTAGTTATGTGAAAAATGTTGCAAAGGCAGTTGCAGAACAACTGTTTCCTGGTCTCACTTCTATAAAAGAAAAAATAGCTAAAGCTCGAGAATACTTCTATGAGGTCAGAAAAGTTAAAGAGAACTTGGAAAATCATGTAAAGGTAAATTTGTTCTGTTTAAATCATCTTGTTTAATAATATTTTTTTTTTGTTTATTGTGCTTCTTGATAATTCAAACATTTGTACTGAATATTTAAAGTTTCTTTTATTTTCTGTTCATGGAATATAACAGAAAATATTATTTTAGATGATAATCTTAAAAGAGAATAATGTTGAGGATTAATATTAGTAATATTATTAATAATAATGATGATGATGATGATGATGATGATGATGATGATGATGATGATGATGATGATGATGATGATGTTGATGATGATGATGATGATGATGATGATGATGATGATGATGATGATGATGATATGATGACGATGATGATGATGATGATGATGGTGATGATGATGATGATGATGATGATGATGATGATGATGATGATGATGATGATGATGATGATGATATGATGATGATGATGATGATGATGATGATGATGATGATGATGATGATGATGATGATGATGATGATGATGATGATGATGATGATGATGATGATGATGATGATGATGATGATGATGAATAGTAATATTAATAGTATTAATAATAGCAATAATAATAGTAATAAAGTATAATAAGAAAGGAGAATAAGGAAAATATTTTTATTTAGGAAAGTGAATATAAAGAACGTGAAATGGAGCATGAAGAAAAAGGTGATTCTTCCAATGAAGAAGAAGATGAGGATGTTCATATAGATGAAGAAGTAGCAGATAAAAGTCAAAGTTTTAAAATGCTTAAAAATGAATCTCTTCTTAAAATGTCACAAAAAAACAAGCCGCTGTCGAAAAACAAAATTGCAACCAATGCGGTATTATTTGTGTCTTTATAAATAAATTCTTAATAAGCATTTTAGAAAGTTCTGTAAAAGTAGTTAAAAAATAGTAAAGTCCTGTTTTGGGTGCAAAGTTTTTGTTATTTTTTGTTATTTCTCTTGCATTGAGTATTTGTTCTGTTTCATCACACAACTGTTTTCTTAATTTGCACAAATATTTTACAACGATGCATAAATTTGCACAAATATTTTATGACGATACATAAGTTTGCTCTTAATTTGTGCATTTGCTCTCCTGCATTTCACTCTTTTCTTGTGTTTAATTTTTAAACTTTTACCAAAGCTTATTTTATTTATTTACTATTATTTTCTGAGAAATTAAAAAACTTTTTTTTTGTTTATCAACAGGGTAAAAGAGTTTCTGCTCCTCAGAGAACGGTTCCCAATGAAAAGTATATCTACCATCAGCTTTATAGTTGCTCCCCGAGAGTGGTAGTGCGTGACGATGTGACGCTGGACGTTTTTGAAAGTGATTCTGCCTGGGCTTTCTCGCAGGATGACTCCCCTTTTACGCAGATACTGGAAGAAGATCGGGATTCTAGTGTGTATACTAATTATCATTCGACAAAAGAAGAGGTTCCTCCATTAGGTAAGTAAAAAGTACCTTATTGGAGTTAACTTGTGTATAGTTTATATATCAGACGCGATTTTTAACGTCAGTTTTTAACTTTTTTATTAGCTTTTGACGAAGTTTTTAACGCTTGACTTTATTTTTATTGTTATTTTTAACGTTTGATGTTTTTTTAAAAATTAAGTTTATTTTATTTGATTATTGTTATCAATACATTAAAAAATTGAAAATTGAAAAAAGCCTACTATAAAAATGTTTTCGACATTTAGATACAGACATGTTAGAAGACCAAGACGATCCAAACAAGTGCAGTCAAACAAAAGGGTTGATATCAAACTATGCCGTTGTTTCGGATGCCGTCAGTTTATTGCTCAGCAAATTAAAAGAGGAAAAAAAACAGTTCTCGGCAGAAGCCAAAAAAATGCTTCTCTTAACCAAACTTGCTGAAGAAGAAATAGCAGCGAATTGTAAGCTCTTTTATTGATTACTTTTAAGGCAGCTAGAAGTGCTTAAGTAAACTATGAATAAAAAAAGTTTTTCGCAAAACCATTAAGTAAAAGTGAGAATCATTACTTGAAAGGATTTTAACGCTAAAAAAAGTCCGTACTTTAAAACTTTTGCTTACACAAGTTTTACAGTTTAAAAAGTTAAAATGCAATCAAGAACAAAAAAATGAAAAGTTTTTTTGGTGTTTTTAAAGAAATTTTACCTTTTATCTTAAAGTATTATGACGAAATTCCTGACCATTTAAAGTAATGTGACGAAATTCCTGACCATTTAGAGTAATGTGACGAAATTCCTGACCATTTCGAAATTTAATTCTTGTTCTTTTAAAAGTTAAAAAAAAAAACAAAAACAAATCGCTTTCTTCGATAAATGTAAAACAAGTTGCATGAAAAACAGTTTTACTGTTACAGATAGATAAAGCAGCGGGCACACTATCAGGTAAAATAAGAAGTAAATAAGGAACTCTTTGAGCTTTAGTAGAAGTTGCTTTCAAAAAAAATTTATAAAAAGTTCTTTAAATACAGGTGTCAGGGAAAATGTTAGTTCCAAGAGGCAAGAAGACGCCATGTTTTACATTTATAAAGTAAAAAATGGTAGGAGCCGTTTTTCTTCTTGTAAAATGGTATCTTCTGAGAAATTGGTTTTAAAAATATTGTTTTTTTTAAAGGTACTGCCAAGTGGATAAAAGATGTTCAACACCAAATTGAAATACAGGACAAAGAGAGTTTACGTATGTGGAGGAGATCATTTTCTGACATCATCAAAAGCAACAAGGGAATGGATCTTCAAAAGTTTCTCGACACGTTAAAAGTTGCAACGGAAGCAGCAAAAAAGAGGCACGCGATCCCTTCATCCACATCTGATAACGTGGTGCCAAATTTAAAATCGGCTGCGAGGGTAAAATTTTTTTTTTTTTTAAGTGATAATTTAAAAAATTGTCACCGATTTAAAGAAGTACTTTTGCTATTTTTCTGATTTGTGGAATTAGTTTTATTATTAGTTAATACTTGTGATTTCAGATTGTTGCCGATTTACTGGCGGGGGAGGAAGCCTCCCTAAGCGTGAAGCGATCTGCTATCAAAAAGTTGCATAACAGCGTCGCCATATTGAAGAAAAAGATACCCTGCGCGACTTGAAAGTGGCGATAAAAATCTGTTTATCTTATTCAACTCGTGAAGATTTTCACTATTACGTAAAATTTAAATTGCGATGATGATGAATGTTTTTCTCGAACTGCGATTTTGAGCCTAAAATTAAACAAAGAGAGTTACACCATTTTACAAATTGCAACTAAATCATATTTTATAATCGATTGTTAGACCTAATGAAATCAACGATTTGCGAAAAAAATTCGTTCAATGACACCATATTTTAAACGTCGTTAATTTAGTTTCATATGAAAGTATCCTTTTGTCAGTATATTTTTATTACATTAAAGTATTCACCGCTGTATATAAATTATATTATATAATAAACTTATTAAATTTTATTCTGCAATTTATTTATACTGTGGACTTCAAAATAATTTAAATATAAGTCATAAGTGAAACTCTAACACTTAACGACTTCCAAATAATTTAAATGTAAATTACAAGTGACACTATTACAGTTAACAGAAAAGCATTTTTTTTTTTTTTTACCAAATTACTTTTTTTATTGAAAAAGGAAATCAATTAAGAATATTATTTTTAACGTCATCAATTGTACTCGTTGAGATAAACTCAGCTTCCTTTTTTTACTTGCAACTTTAATTTACTTTTAACAATATATTTTTATTATTAATTTATATATTGTTACATTATTTTCAACTATTTTTATATTATATTATTTTTATATTAACAGTTTTAACATATAAATACTATAATTTTTATGTTAACATTATTTTTAAGATATGAATAATATTATTTTTATATTATTTATATTATCATTTTTTTAATACAATTTATTGCATTTACTTTTAAAACTTAAGTTGTAAGTTAATGCCGAAGCTGTATATTTAATAATGTTTATATACTTAATCTTAGCTACATCTTAAAATCGTTCGGTTTCCAATCAATTGCATTTGTTTCAATTATCTTAAATAATATTTTTAAATTTTGCTAAACAATGTTCCTTTAAAAAACTATAATCAAAAACATGAATTAAAAGATAGAAGATATCACAGATGTTAATGTAATCCAGTATTGATGAGAGTAAATATCGCAAATATTCTGTTTAAATTTATTAAAGGAGAATAAGAAGAACAAGGGAGGAAATGGATACCTTATTTTTTTAACTAATTCTTTTTCTAACTCAAAAGTTAAGAATATTATTTTTAACGTCAATAACTGTACACGCTAAGGTTAACTCAGCTCCTTTTTTCATGTACGAATTTAATTTATTATAAATTGAAGTTCAAGCTTGTTTCCAAACTGCCTGGGCTCATCTCTTCGTTGTTTCCTCATAAAAATGAACAATCTTCTTGTATATATATTTACAACAAAATTCTTTTAGTATTAATATTGCTTTAATATTAGTAAATGCTGTAACTAGTGTGAGCCAGTGAGTGTGGTACCAACACACTATGATAGCCGATTTGCTTAATTGTTGCTCATCCAGCAATCAAGACCTGCTTTAAAACTGTTAACTGATTGTGCTTTAATCAACTCACTTGGCAAGCTATTCCATAAATTGACCGATCTATTAAATAAAAAGTTTTCACGGCATGCTTGCTTAGTGATTTCTTTGACATATTTAAAGCGGTGAGCTCTAGTTTGAATTTTCTGAAAATTTTTTTTATTGTTTCCAATTTGTTAAAACCGTTGAAGAATTTATAAAGTTTAACCATATCTCCTCGTTTTCTCCTTTTTGTCGAGATAGTTGAGAGCTTTAAAACGACACTCATAGTTGATTTTTTTAAGTGATGGTATTTATCGAGTTGCACGATGTTGGACTCTCTCTAATAACTCAATTTCTCCCTTTCGAATAGGTGACCAAACTTGTACTGCAAACTCTAACAGTGGTTGCACAAAAGAAACAAAGTATTCTCAGCAGTCTAATATCTAAGCAAACGAAGCATTTTTTAATCCGAACCAACATTTGGTTGGCTTTGCCTACGCAATTTATGACATGATTTTTTCATTTCAGATTGCTTGAGAAGATTACTCCAAGATCACTTTCAGATTCTGTTATGTTTAAACTTTAATCATTGATATAAAAGGATAATTTTTTGTTTTTTCGGCTAAAGTGCATGTTCGTACATTTTGAAATATTAAATTTCACAAGCCATTCTTGAGTCCACTTAAAAGCTGAATCGAGATCTGATTGCAAAGAAAGAGTTGATGCACTGGAAAGCATTTCATTCACAATTTTTGTGTCGTCAGCATAAAGCTTTGTTAGATTTTTTAAAGTTTCAGGCAAATCGTTTGTAAATAGTACAAATAAGAGTGGTCCAATTACTGACCCTTGTGGCACACCACTGGTAATTTCTGCCCAAGAGGATACATTTTGCATCAAAATATCTTTTTGTTTTAAATTTTTTTTTGTTTTAAATTTTTTTTTTCTTTAAACAAGTGAAACTTTTTTGATTGTTGAGAACCAAAAAATTTTCTTGAATTAAAAATTTTATTGGTTTTTACTTCTTTCGCAAGACTTCGATTGAACTAGTAATACTGCTTTTGCAAAATTATATTAATAAGTTAATACTAATTACTACTAATAAATTAATACTAATTAATACTAATAAACTAATATATATATATTTTTTAATTATATATAATAATTTATATATAAATATATAGGGGAAAGTCGGGTAATATGGGATAGTGGGTAATATGGGATACCCCTATTATCTACTTATAGGTCAGTGCTATAAAATATTTGTTGAATTGGAAACAAGGCTAATGTCAGGAGGTTACTTCCGCAAGTATAAGTTGTTCTCTTTCGAATTATTTGCGTCTGAAAAAAGTCTTGCAAGTTTTCACCAGTGAACCTAACATAACATCGACTTTGTTACAGGAGGCCAAAATAGTCTAAAAAGGTAAACTATCTTACTATATTCAGAATTTAATTAGTAACTGACCAATTATTAAACATAAAATACCTTTTAAGGGTTGTCCATTCCATGTGGTACATAAAAAAAAAAAAAAATTAGATGTGTGCTATATATTGGGGTAATATGAGATACCTAAATGGGGGTAATATGGGATACCATCCCATATTACCCACGTTATTTCGATTATTTTCTTTTCATCTTATTATTTTTTCAATGCTAATTCTGCTTTAATTGTATTGTCAGTATTGAGCTAGCCAGGCACCTCTAGTGATACACCCATGTTGGCTAGTGACATAAGTCCTTACCCCGTTGCCAAAGAAAGGGTGAACAGAACCAAAAGGTGTAAGGGATTTACTGCCGTGCTGACAAGTTCCCCTGACAAACAATCGCTTAGTAAGAAGCCTGAAAAAATGAAAAGACAAAAAGAAAATCAAAATTGAAAAAAAAAACTTTTTTCAGCCGAAAATAAAAAGTCAAAACAAACAGGCGCAACAATGACGAGTGCGTTAATGGTTGATAATGACACTCCATGCATATACTGTACTGGCTTATTCTCGGAAGATGGCGAAGGAGAGCAGTGGGTCATGTGCCAAACTTGTAGAAAATGGGCCCACACAGAATGTGCAGGGGCTGATGAAGACGAATTTAAATGTGATTTATGGATTGTCAGCGATTAAAAATTGAAATTCTTTTTTATTAATCTTTTCATTTTTTTGTAATATTAAAGCTGTTTTTATTTTTTTTTATAAATTTTTGTTTTGTTTCATTGATTTATAAGATCTTGCATAACATATTACCATCCTTAGCTGAAATTGATCAGGTGTCCCATATTACCCCACCCTTGAGGGTAATAGGGATACCCAAACTTTTTCTGTTTATTAAATTTTCTCAAAGTGTATTGAAGCTTTTAGACTCATCTTTTACAGAAATGATATTTGATAGCTATTGAAACTAACTGACTATTAGCAACAACATTAATTTTTAAAATTTCATTTTTATAGGTCGTTAAAATTAAGTTTTCTATATTACCCCACTTTCCCCTAGACATATATATATATATATACATATATATATATACATATATATATATACATATATATATATATATATATATATATATATATATATATATATATATATATATATATATATACATATATATATATATACTACCGTGATCAAAAAGGAAGGTGAATTTTTTTATAAAATGAAAAATCTTTATTTATTCTTCCAAATCTGTATCGTCCCCCTCAAAATAATCCCCCCCGGCCCCAATGCACTTTTGCCAACGTTTTTTCCAGTCTTCGAAGCATGCCGAAAAGTCCTCGGTAGGGATAGCCTTCAATGCGCGTGCCGATTCACGTTGGATCTCTTCAATGGACTCAAAACGATTTCCCCGGAGTGGTCTCTTGAGCTTTGGGAACAGCCAGAAGTCACACGGTGCTAAGTCGGGCGAATACGGTGGTTGTGGAGCAACATGGGTAGAGTTTTTGGCGAAAAACTCACGAAGAACCAGTGCTGTGTGCGAAGGCGCATTATCGTGGTGCAAAATCCAAGAGTTATTGGCCCATAATTCCGGTCTCTTTTTGCGAATAGCTTCACGCAAACGTCGCATAACGCTTAAATAATATTCCTTGTTGACAGTTTGGCCAGTTGGAAGGAATTCGTAGTGCACGACACCACAATAATCAAAGAAAACAGTCAGCATGACCTTGATTTTTGAGCGACTTTGACGTGGTTGCTTCGGTCTCGGCTCGCCTTTTTCACGGTATTCACTCGTTTGGTCGGTTGTTTCAGGGTCGTATGCGTAGACCCAAGTCTCATCGCCAGTAATAATTTGTTTGTAGACGTCTTGATAGTCAGAAAGCATTGCTTCACACGTTTTAACGCGACGCTCTTTTTCAAAGAAATTGAGAAATGTCGCCACCAAACGTGATTTGAGTCTTCTGAGGCCCAAATGATCCTTCAAAATTGCTTGCACCGACCCAAATGATATTCCAACCATGTCAACAAGGTCTCGAATGGTTAACCGACGATTTGCAAGCACCAATTCTTTGATTTTGTTGATGTGGCGATCATCAATCGAAGTCGATGGTCGTCCGGAGCGTTCCAAGTCATCAACACGTTCTCGGCCTTCTTTGAAGTCTTTGTACCACTTGTAAACATTTTTTTGAGACATAGTCTCTTCACCGAAGGCCTTTTGCAACATTCGATACGTTTCAGCAGCAGAAATATCATTCCGCAAACAAAATTTAATAGCACTTCTTTGCTCAACAAAATTAGACATCGTGAAAATCGCCGAATGCACTTTTGGTACTTCAGAAACAAGCGTAAACAAAAAAAAATAATTACGAGTTTGACATGTAATTTGGCGCAAATGTTAATGACATTCCTACCAACTTAAAAATAAAAAAGATTGGACGATTCGAATAAGGCGGGAAGTTTAAATTAAAAATTCACCTTACTTTTTGATCACAGTAGTATATATATATATATATATATATATATATATATATATATATATATATATATATATATATATATATATATATATATATATATATATATATATATATATATATATATATATATATATATATATATATATATATATATTTATATATATATATATATATATTGGGGTGACCGAGGCTAGTTGGCTGCAGTGATATTTTCATTAACATGAAACAAAATTAGAAGTAAAAATAATTGATTTCGTTAACGTGAATAAAAATTTAAAATTAGGATATTTCTGACGAACGAAAACTGAAATAGAATTGAATATTAGCATCAAAAACGAAAATAGGAATAGAATTAGGAATTATTACCGAACGAAAATTATTGAATATTAAAAAAATTTTAATACAATAATTAGTTTTTTTTGACAATTAATATACAAATTTTACATACTTGCTTTAAAGTTTGCGCACATGTTTGACCATAACGATGATATTTGGATGATTACTAAGCTAGGGATTCTCGAAACGTTTCGGGAAAAATCAATCGAGAAAATTGTTACATTACGATACGAGAGGTTTTGATCAGTTACGAGAGCGATTTCGAAAAATCAACTAATTTCTCGTAACATTTCTGTTACGTTACGGGAAATTCCCGGTTGTTACGAGAATCATTACGAGAATGGTTTCGAGTTTCCCGAAACTCATTTTTCCCAAATTTTCATTGTCTCATTACGAGAATTATTCGTTTTTCGGGATATTTCGGGATATTTCGAGTTATTTCGAGTTCCCGAAATGATTTGCAAAAAATTTGATTAACCAGTTAATCCGTTGAAGTACTCATTTTTAGGACAATTGACGAGCGCGACAGCTGAATTTTGTTTTCTTTTTTTAAAAAACACAATTAAAGGTTGAAAATATTAATTTAAAGTCTTTTATTATATTATTTATCAAGACTAGGGTTAGGTCTATTGTAATTGTAATTGTAAAAATTAAATACAATTACACATTACAATACAATAATATTGTATTGTAATATTACAGAAACAATAACAAAATTTTACTTTGGTATTGTATTGTTGTGATGAAAAACAATTACAATAAGTATTGTATTGTTTTTTTTCTAACAATACAATAAAATTCGAGAACTATTGTATTGTTTTAATGAAATAAAATTACAATAACTATTGTATTGTTTTGATGAAAACAATTACAATAACTATTGTAGTATATTACTTTACATTAAAGTAGAAAAACTAACGTATTTTAACGTATTTATATTCATCTCTTAACGTATTTATATTCATCAGTTTTTTGTTAATTTTTTAAAAAGTAAATGTACTATGTGTAATTTAAATAATGTATTTTTTTAAAATTTTATTAGACTGTTTCAATGGTCGAGCGGTCTGAGGCATGTGTCCCGTTATTAGAAAGTCGTGAGTTCGATCCCGAACAATCTATGACGTTTCGCGATTTGACTATTTCTTTAACTTCATCACTTCTTCAAACTACGTCACATTGCAAAAGCAAACCATCCTCAAAGCAAATTATGACCATTGAAACATTTTTTATTAATATTTTTTTCATTTTCTCGATATGTATCGAAATGTATCGAAATGTTTCGGGAAAAAATGGTTTCGAGATAGATTTTTATTTTTCCCGAAAATCAATCGGTACTCTCGTAACTTCCGGGACCCGATCGAAATAAATTTCCCGAAAGTTTAAAAACTTTACTCTCGTAACTCAAAAACATTTTCAGAAGAGTTCCGTTACGAGTCTCGTTTCGTAACGTATCGAAACAAAAATAGTTTCGAGAATTACATGCTTAATGATTACAGAATGTATCAACGGACCACAAAACTGGTCACGTGCTTGTCATTACGTTAAGTATAAATTCAATGTGTTCAATCTTTTGTTATAAAATAAAATAAACACCTAAAGATTCTTAAGAGTTGCAAATCAATCAATAACAGAATAATGAGTTTATCAAGGTTGTTGGCTGGTAGGAAGCGTGACAGTCCTGTATACAAATTCTTCGTTTACGATGAAAAAACTGACAAATCCAGGTGTCTAGTACAGGACATAAATAATGAGAGCGCGTGTGGCGCATCTCTTGGCGGAAAAAATTCCAGTAACTTGGTAGCGCACATTCAGAGAATGCATAGAGACACGCACAAATGTTACACGGATGAAAAGAAAAAACGAAATGCAGAAAAAATATTTTTGAAACGTAAAATTGATGAAATCAATTCTAGATTTTCCCGAAATACCGGAAAGACAAAAACTCAGATAATAAGAGAGTGCTTTGAACACCGAATTACCGCGTGGCCAACAAGTGAATATCAAGTGCGTCAGGATAGCGTGATTGAAATGATTGTTAATACCAGCTATCTAATGGTATTGCTAGATCAGCCCTTGTTTCGAAAGATGATAAAAACGCTTTACCTAAAATTTAAATTGCCAGGTAATAATTAACACGACTAAATTTTTAAATTATTATTTTAAATTCATTCAACGCTAAACAATTTTTAAAAGTTAACCTGTAATTATAGTATCATTAATGTAACACTATAGTAACTAACAACATAAAATTATCTGCATTAATTTTTAACTGATTTAAATTTTATATTGCAGGCTCTGCAACAGTGAACAAGCGGATAAACGAGCGTTTTCTTCTATAATCTGCACAACTGAAAGACTTGATGAATCGTACACGCAAAGTAACAATTTGTCTTGATGGTTGGACGAAGATGGGTCTCACAGCATCGTTCCTTGGAATATCTGCTTGTTTCTATGACACCACCATTGATAAAATACGATATGCTTTACTAAACTTGATGGAACTCCAACATCCCTACACGGGTGAGATGCTTGCCGAATGTTTAAAGAAATGTCTTGACCAGTGAGTTATTAGAGAAAATCAAGTTATGCTGATTGTTTCAGAAAATCAGTCTTATATGGTTAAACCAATCAGGCTCTTACAGGAAGTGCATGCAGCTAAGAAATCTGACGAATCTGAATCTTATGAGTTTGAATCTGATGAGTCTGAACATGAAACTGATGAGGAAGAGATCCAGTCTCAGTCAGAACAAACTGATTTATTTCTGCCAGATCATATTCCATATCGTCGAATGCCCTGAATGGCTCACACACTCCAGCTTCTCATAAAACCAGTTTATGAACATTATAGTGCAACCATCTTAGAAACGAGACAAGTTGCATCAAGAATTAGGAAATCAAGTGTGGCAATTGAGAAACTTATTGAAAAGTGTGGGAAGTCTGTGATAACTGACTGCACATCAAGATGGAACAGTACATATAAGATGATTGACCGGCTGTTGAAAATAAAGACATTGTTGAATAAAGTTCTCACAGAAATTGCTACATATTATTTTATTGTTTATGTTATTAGTGTATATAAACTATTTTCGGAATTTTATTAAACCTACAAAAATGCGTCTTACCTTATTTAAACTAAAAAAACAAAAATAGTAAAAAATTGTAAGAAGTTCATTAATCATTATGATTAAAAAACAAGACAGGGTATATAGTCTTTAAATTAGGTTTAGTAATAACAAGGAAAGACTTTACCCTGCCTTTTAAATCACATCGCCACAGCATGGAAAAAAGAGACGTACATCAATGACAATTATTAGTTATTACAATTGTTATTAGTAAACTTTAATTTCAGATGGTTTACTTGAACTGACACTTTCAAAGCAAGTGAATGGTTCGTCTTCAAAAAATTTCTTCACTTTTGGAACCCTTAGCAGTTCAAACAGATATACTTCAGACGGATGCCCAGTCTCTTTTACAGGTTCTACAATCTATACTCAATTTGGAATGGCATTTACAAGAATATCCTACCAACAAGTCATTCACAGCGAATCTTCTTGGAGATTACGTCAACGATTTCAATCAATTCTGCAGCCGGACTCAAATACGTTTAATCCTCTTCCGTCTGCTACATGTTTGTTAGATCTAACCGTTGCTGTCTTTATCCTCACACCTGAAATGGGCACCTTGCTCCATGCAGCAAAGATGTATATAATAAAAGTTTGTCGAGTAGAACAAGAATTAAAAGCTGCTGCAGAGTCAAATGGATCTGAATGTGAATTTGCTGCCATAAAGCGCTTTAAGTTCTTGTCAAATAAAACCTTTACAAAAGAAGGAAAAATTTATAACAAAGACAATCTAACTGTTGCAAGTCAGCTGTCAAGGTATATGATAGACATAAGCGGCGATGAAGCGCTGCCAAGTAACGGCCTGCTCTTTTAGAAACAAAACAAAAGCAAGTATAGCAAGATTACAATTTTGGCTAAAGATTTACTGTCCGCCCCAGCATCACAGGCGTTTGTAGAAAGGATATTTTCACTTTGTGGAATTTTAACTGTTGGTCGCCGCAATCGAATGAAAAAATCATTAGAGATGAAAATTTTTATAAAACTGAACAAAAACTTGTAATTAAAATTCAACCAAATATTTTCTTTTAATTTCGAAAAAAATCTTATTATAACTCAATTGAATCATTAAATGACTATTTTATGACTATTTGTATGGTTATTTAGATGTTTATTACTAAGTTAAAAAAATGGTTAAATATTTTTCTTGAAACTTATGCATTACATTATTTCTTGAAATAATGTTAGGGGAGACCGGGGCTAGATGTCTGCAGGGGTAAGTTGACGAATTGCGTTTATCTCCAGAGTCTTTTATCGAAAAGTATCAGAAATCTCAGGGAACTTTCCTAATTGACCATTTCATCTTGGGTTCTATGAACAAAACTATTATAAATATTCTAGTCATAATTGATTTACTGTTATCAGTCAGGTTTTTTTAAGTTGTCTTTTTTCAGGATCTTTGGGCAGTTTATTGAAAGGCTTTTGGGGTTTATTGGTAAAATTTTCACAGGGGAAGCTGGAAAACAAAAATATCTTTATAAAATTAATTTTTCTTTTAATTTTTATTTCTAAGAATATTGAAAAAATTTATTTTTACAAAAAAAATATTTTTGAATTTGTTTTAGGGGATTTTGCTACCAGGAAACAAAGGTGGGGTGTTGCTTTGGCTTCATATTCGAACTGTTAACTGCTACTAGCTCATAAAAATATTAAATAATGTTTATGAATTTTTGCTCACTTAATATGTTAATAATCTTTTTTATAGTTTGCGCCAACTTACTCTGGGATGGGGAAAGTTTTTTTTTCTTTTAAGCCCCAGAAGGAACCATAAGATTTTTTTTTTTTTCAATGAATGCAACTAGTACAAGTTACCCAAATTCATACACTTCAAGACTACACTTTAATTTTTTCAAAAAAATGTGCTGTTAGGACTACCAATTGCTGTAAAATTTGATAGAAGTAAAAAATGAACTGATTTAGTAACTGAAATAAGAACTAAAATGATTAAAATCATAAGAACTGAACTGAAATTAATTTCATCAGAACTGATTCAAAAGAAGTAAAATTAAAATTAGAAATTAAATCAATGCTAGAAGAACTAAGTAAAAATGGAAATTGAAACTATATTTAGAACTTAAATATCACTGGTTGGCTGCAGTTTTAGTTTTTGAGCTCTGCGCATTTTCAGGGTGAACATTTTTAAGGATATCAAATTCAAAAGATGAATTTGGCAAGCACGTTTAAGTGTCAAACAATTAAAAAAAAAATTGGTGGCCCAAAAAGGGCCCCCAAAAATGAAAAAAGTGTGTGCCAACTTACCCCGCCCCGGGGTAAGTTGCCTGTACCCTCAGGGTAAGTTGGCTCACCATATAAAAAGAGACTATTTTAGCAACATTAAGCATACATTTCAAGCGCATCTTTTTTATGAAAACTCTTGATGATTTTTATCCAACAATATTTTTTGACATTAACTTTTATTGCCCCTTAAGTCGATCGAATAGACTTTCGTTCAATAAAAATAGCATCAAGAGCATTTTTTGTTACATTTTTAGAATTTACAGGCCTGTCTACTTTTTTTTTAAAAATTTTTCATGTCTGTAGAAGTGTAGTGCTACACAACTTAAGTGAATTTACGGCTAATTCGAAAAGTTATAAGTTGGTACGTGTTGCCAACTAGCCCCGCGATCATTGTGCCAACTAACCCCAAAACCTTTTTTGCTCAAAAAATAGCTTATAAATCCCCAAAAACGCGAAATATTGAGAAATAAAAAATGTGACTGGTTTGAGTGAACCATACAACACCTACATCTATTCGAGTTTACTTGTCACTAATCCTATTGCTTTTTAAAATTGAAAAAGCGATGTAGTTACAAAAATTAAAAAATTAGTAAAAAAACACAAAAATTGCTATAACTTCTATGCACATGTGCTTATAGATTTTACCATATATGCGTATGGATAAAAAATTAAACAATTTTTTTGATCAAAATATTCTCATTCTAATTTTCGTAAATGGAGAGCACTTATGTAGTTTTTAAGCATTTAAAGGTATAAAAGAAAATTCTTTTTGCATTGAATCGTTACAGGTAATGAAAAATGGATCTACTTTGACAATCCTATGCGAAAAATTTTGTGGTGTGACCCTGTTCAAGCACCAACATCTATGGTCATTTAACAGTTTATTGTTACAGAGCGATTCCATGGTGCCTTATGAAACACTTATTGAACTTTATCAATTAAAATATATCTGTTAAGACTTACTATTTCCCTATACTTTTTTCAGCAAAATAGGTATTAATATAAAAAAAAACTCATCTCTGAATTTGCGATTCGATTGGTGAATTTATTTACAAAAGGCTACTCTTAATTTGTTAGTGCCGGATCTGAGTCGAAAAGTTGTTTGTGTGCAGGTTTTTTTGTTTCATTGTAAAATTTCTGTGAATCTATTTGGCGCTTGAAGTTCATAAAATCTGAATAAGTTAACTAAAAGTAGTACTATCAATTGCAGATTTGCAATCATTTAACGATCTTTCTGTTTTTGTTCTATTTACCAAAGAAAAATTATGCTGGAAGTAACAATTTGGTACCGGATGCATCGTTCAATATTGCAATGTCCACATGACCACTGAAATCATCATTCATCAATTTTGCTGCTCCACTCAATAATATCTGCACTGATAAAATGCCTCAGTTGTTTTGTAAGCAATGCCACATTTTAAGCGCAGTTGTTTATAAAATCACTAAACACGTTTCCAATAACAAATTATTGAAATGTACTTGGCATTTGTTTACACCATTACAAAATAATACGTTCAAAATGATTTTCGTTTTTTGACCATTAGACAAGTGTTTTTCATCATTACTATAATTTTATAAAATTAAGCTTATTGTAAGTTATTGATTTTTTTTTCTAATTAAAATTAAAGTTACTAGCAGCATCCTAATTCCATGCAAAGATTAGAATAAGATTTTTGGTGGGACGCTGCATCTAACCATTACACATATAAGCAACTTTACGTCGAGCCTGTATATCTGATAACATTAGATTAACTCTATTGATGTCAGGAGCTCATCATTATAATATACATTTAATTCTCGCTAAACAACATAAATACTTAATTTCAAGAATATAAAAAACAAAAATTTTATTCAGATGTAGTATAATTACGACGCCAACTAGCATGATATTCATACTTTTCTGCTGGTTCTTTTATTAACTGCATTGATGCATTCATTCCTTCGAGAATCTTTGTGACATTTAATTGAGCTCTTTGAGATTTCTCATGGGTTTTTTTTAAATCTGACTGAACTATCTTTAATTCCTCTTCAAGTTCTTTACAATCTACTACTAAGTTGGATTCATATTCCGCGCACTGCTCAGTGTTGAGAGATTCAATTTGTATTTTTCTTTTCTCTCTTGCTTGTTGTTCTAGTTCTATAATCTTCTGAATATCTCTTTTAGCATTTTCTCTTGCCTCTCTAAATCTTTGGCGAAGGCAGTGATCGTACAAAACTTTTTCCGCTATTTTGCGACCTTCTTCTTCATTTTCAGCTTTTAATGCAGCTATAGTTGCTTCTTTAATTGCAACATTTTCATCCATATTTTTCTTTACTCCCACAGCATTACCACCTGCAATTGATATAAGAATTGGTGGCGTAACCGTTGGCACAACAACTGCAGCAAAAGGAAGAGTAGTCGACAAATAAAAACAGAGAGCTCCGACAACGAG
Source organism: Hydra viridissima (assembly GCF_058129835.1). NCBI lineage: Eukaryota > Metazoa > Cnidaria > Hydrozoa > Anthoathecata > Hydridae > Hydra > Hydra viridissima. The sequence continues at coordinate 9,206,695 of NW_028324312.1, read as the reverse complement.
ACCACCTAATACCATTAAACCGCATTTCCAAGGGTTGTTTTTTGCAAAACTCTTTACCTCCGACAAGGTCAGAAGCGGATTAGTTATAGCAGTTATGAAATTACTCCAAGTTTGCTTAAGATTTGATAATGGTTTAACAAATACCGCAGTAGCTTCAAAGGCCTCGCTAATTTTTTCACATGCGGCTTGCTTTATTAGATGTATTGTTTCTCTGATTTGACGTATTGCAGTTTCTAGGACGTTTTCTGTAGCTCGTGAGTGGGCTTGACTTAATGCATCAGCCATGATAATATCATGCCCTTTGGCTAATCCTTCGTCTTGCCGGCGAAGACTTTCAAATTCTGTAACTACAGTTGAAATATCTTTTGATATTTTATTATCTACATACTGTAGTTTTGATGCGAGAAATTCAGCTTCACTTTTCAGTTGTTCAAAACATTTATCAGTTCGATCAAGTTTATACATATATCTCTTTTCTGCCAGATACTTGATATAGTTAATCAATAAACGCCCAGCATGCAGAAATACTTTACTGCTAATGCTCAGATTGTTTTTTTCACGATCTGCTCTATCAAATGCATGACAATATTCATTGCTAATGGCTTTTTCAGCTTCATTTAATTGAAAGTAATTCTGCAACACTTTATCTACGTCCTGCATTAAACTGTCAACAGTTAAATTTAGAACTTCAAGATCCGTATCATCCCTAAAACTTTGTAGTTCAAAAGTAATGATATCACTGTACCACCGAATCCAGTTCAGGTAACTGATCTTGCTTTCTCCATCACTAATGTCATTGATCTGATCCAGACACCGACGAACAGCCATCATAAAATATTTGCAACAGTTACGTTTATCTTCTTCTGAACCGATTTCTGTTTTTTTCAGGTTAGTGTACATGTAAAACGCATCGGTAAATCTGCAGTCACCGTACAAACCTTTGAAACCCCCATTTTGAGCCATATCAATAGCAATAGATGAAAACACTAAAAGATGTAAGACACAATTGGTATATTTATATAAATATATATATTTATATAAATATATATATTTATATAAATATATATATTTATATAAATATATATATTTATATAAATATATATATATATATATGTATGTATGTATGTATGTATGTATGTATGTATGTATGTATGTATGTATGTATGTATGTATGTATGTATGTATGTATGTATGTATGTATGTATGTATGTATGTATGTATGTATGTATGTATGTATGTATGTATGTATGTATGTATGTATGTATGTATGTATGTATGTATGTATGTATGTATGTATGTATGTATGTATGTATGTATGTATGTATGTATGTATGTATGTATGTATGTATGTATGTATTGTTCTACTTAGTTCATAATTGCAGTGTCGTAGGTTTATTATAAATGTTTAAGTCTAATATAGATATACAATGAACAACTTTTATCCAAGACCTATAGGGTTTGTAGTTACTAAAAATGGCAACTCTGGGAAACTTTGACACTTGCAAGTCCGCAGATTAAATAAAGTTGGTAAATGATAGTAAGATTAAAAAAAAACATTTTTTCATTGAAAAATTTTCTATTACTTCCATTTATTGTTTTATTAATTCTTGGAAATTAGGAAAGTTAATTTCATCAGATTGGTAAATTATTTTTCTAAAAAATTTTCATGTTAATGTTTTTCGATGTCTTTATGTTCTTAAGGTAGGGCAACCCCAAAAAATTTCAAAAGTTTTAGATTTTTTTTTTCTTCAAATTTAAAAAATGGAATCATTTTCGGTTTTAAAAAATGTATAGTTTTACTATGTTTATAAGTAATTTAGTAACAGAAAACTTCAATTTATAAATATGATCTCAAAAAGAAGCACTTAGCAAGAGTATAGCAGCTATAAACAATGCTTACTTTTGGGCTAATTTTCAATAAATTTAATCAAAAAAGTAACTTCTATAATTTTTGTATATATCTTCTTTGCTTTATATCAACTTTCCAATTACGTTATTTCCATTATTAATGATTAAAATAAGTTATACAGTTGAATTTTAACAGCTTGTTTTGATTATTTTACACATTTGAATGCTTTATTCTTAGATGGGAAATAAAAATTGAGAGGTATAAGAAAAGGATTTAGTGAAGATGACTAATATGTTTCTGGAAATTTTTAAAGATATTTATAGTTAAAATTGTTTTATCTTGTTGTTTTTTTTGCGTTTTCTCTGTAAACAGATTTTATAACTTTGAACAAAATTATTCTTTGAACTAATTGAAGATTATGGCTAAAATTTTCACAGATTGTTCATCAGATTACTTTGAAGAGATTTGACCAAAAAGAGGTATTTATAGTTAGCTGTTGTTGAGATATTGACATTGGCAGCACAAATTTTACCTAGAAACTAAAAATCATTGTTTAAAATGCAGCCATTTTTATTCTGTAAAAGATATTATGGGGATTTTGGTCAGGTCCCTCCATTAACATGTTATAAAACTTTTTGCAAATTTTTAGTTGCAAACTCTAAGTATTTCATGAGAAGTACTTGTTTAAAAATGTAACTAAAATTGTATATTTTTTGCTGACTCAGCATGTTTTAGAGAATACTTATACTTTTTATTATGTTTACTCATTATTTTTCATTAATACACATAGTTTTTAACAAATATTGAATCAAAATTGAATATATTGACTGTTTTAATATTTCTGGGTTAGTACCCCCTTAAAAAGCAACCATTTTTTAAATATATTTTTATAACTATATTTGAACTTTAGAAATGTCAGTCATTGATACAACAAATAATTTCAATTAAACCTTGGTTTATTGAATGAAAAAAACAAATTTGGATGTTTTTGTTAAAAATTTTAGCTCAGAATCTCTACTAAAACTAATTTCAATTATAACTAAAAAAAAATCGAAATTAAAAAAAATAAGCAAAACTTAAACAATTAAAGAAAAATTGTAACAAGATGTTATTTCTTTAAGCTTTCAAGTTCTAAGGTTAAAAAAATTTCAATTAAAGGGTTCTTTGATATTAGAATAATACAGCATGTTTAATATCAATAAACTTATATATGTAAGCAGCTATATATTAAACTACAAGAAAAAAATTTTTATCCATAAATGTTCAGTAACTGAAAAGAAGGGATTAAAATATTCCAAAATAAAATAACTAAATGTCACAAGTTAATTTCAAAATGTTTAAAGTTAACTTCAAAATAGTGAAAGTATCCTTTTTTTCTTTTTTTTTTGTCTGGTTATTTTTATACTTCGATATATGTAAGTGATCTTTTTATCCGTTTTTAATTAAGTTTATGACATCCAAGGTTATTATTAAACACTGCAACCATAAACAGGCTTTCATACAAATTAATACAGTTTTAGTTCCAATTTTTAAGTTAGAAAGTGCATCATAGAAACTTAACGAAAGTTGTTGCAAACTTAGCGATGAAGATTGGGGAGATATTCCCAAAACATACCATTAAATGACTCATTTTGGCTATTCGAGTCAGCATTTATTAAGAAGTGAATTGCAGGTTTATTTATTAGTAACATTTCGGACCTTGAAAGCAATCTTTGAAGCCGATCCTAGGTGTTCTGGAAGAGACTTTCCGCCTCTCTGGTTGTGTTAGACGAACAGTACTATTAGGTGAAAAAGGGGTATTTGAAATTACTACTTTAGCTATTGCTCCAGATGCACATTAATCTCTGCTTGCTATTTCTTTTAAATTTTGATTAAAAAGAAGGTTTTGTGCAAATATATGAAACTCCGCGACCAATTACGGAAAAACAAGTTGAACAACGTCTTTCAACTTTAAGCTTTTGATCAGAGGGAGTACTTAAACTGGTATCAGATATTTTTGCTTTTTTAACCACCCTTGTGTCTGCTGTTTGGCACATTAAGCACTTACAAGTATTTAACTATCATACAATTTTGATTTCCTTAAAGTCAGCCAAGGGTGGAAAATTCATCTTTTGACCTTCTAAAACACTTTTTATAGAAGACCAGAAACCTTCATAAATACCAGAAAGGAATTCTAGGATCACCGAAGCTAATAAATGTTTAGAAAATTGAATTTTTGTCTAATGCGGTCACTTTGCACTTTGTGTGCTTTTTTTAACACAAAACACATACAACCTTTTTTCTTCATGGTTTCTTGCTAGAGCCGTTTTAGATAGTTAAAAAAATCACACTAAAACACTTTAAATTTGGAAAAGAAACAAAATAATTTTTTGATTTTTTTTAAAAATTAATTAGCGCGAAAATTGAAATTTCAATTTTTTTCAAATATCATATGCAATTTTCCATAAATTTCTTATTTTTCTTCTGATTTAAAAAATTGGAAAACCCAAACTACTTAAAATTAAATTTCCTACCACATTAAAGAGAAAGTTACTTATCACTTTATAACTAAAATATAATTGAGAAAATACCTTTTAGAATGCTCATAAACTAACTTGATTAATTTTTAAAAGAAATGGCATAAATATTATTATTTGTATTAATTTAAAACTTTTTTGTTTGTTTTGTATTATTTTACATAAATTTAGAGTTTAAAATGCTGTAAAAATATAAAGTTCAGTTGTCATTTGTGATTCTTTTCAGTCGAAATAAACTTTAGCTTCTTGCTTCTCAGAGATTAGATTTCACTGAATAGATACTAATGTTTCATTAGGTCTACCTGTCACCCTACCAAATGGTTTTTCTCAGGTCGGCCCGGTTCGCAAGACTTAACTATTTTGTAGGAACAATGAAGAACGATTGCAATCACGAACTATGGCGGTTGTAATAAAAGAAAAAAATTCCTGAAAACTACGATGACTTTGTGACCTAGAGCCAAAGGGGTGTCCATTAAATGTTGATAAATGATAATTAGAGGTTTTTTCTAATGACATAAATAAATATGAACGCTCTAAATAAGTTGTATTTTACTAGGTTATGTTCCTTGGAGATATTAAGCTTTTTGTGTGTGTGAATAATGGAGTATTGATAATGCGACACTGAAAATTTTAATAAAACGCATAATAATTATAAATCTTAATCTTATATAAGTCAATGATCATAGAATATTATGCTACTTATAAATTTATTTGAGTGAAAATTAGATAATAAAGGTCTACTTTTAGTGCTAAAACTGTTAGTTTTTTATTAAATAACTATAAAGATGATAAAATATTACAATCTAGCATGAATCGTTTCTTGAAACACTTTAGATAAAGATAGAATGACTCCTACAGACAGACAACAGCATCTAAACAAAAATATAAACATTTGCAAACAAAAAAACCTATATCTCTAACATAACTTATTTAAACTTTATAAGAATTGAATTATTGATCTTTTCTTAATTCATCCAATCAAACTAGATTTTATGCCTGATTTCTGCAACTTTATCCAGCAAGGATTTGTATGTTGGTAAAAGTGTTAAAATTTTTGAATGATAATTTTTTTGAATGATAATTTTTTTGAATGATAGTTTTTGTTGAACTGCAGTTCTTTTGCAAAACGATGGTCTGTGAATTCCCACAGCACTTTTATTTTGGTTATATTTTGGTTTTATTTGGGTTTTATTTTAGCTTAATGTTGACCACCTTTCTATAAGATAATCAGAATATAACCAAAGATAAGCGAATGTTTACTAAAAGTGCAACATGAACCCTGCAGTTGTATTACTTGTTCCAAAAATGTAAGTCTTTGCAAAATAAATTGATAAATATAAACAGTTTTTGTGAAATGTTTGTATTTAATTTCATGTTAAAGTAATTGTAATGCGAATAATTTTTAAATTCATGTCATTAACCCAATTGTTATGTTCATAATTTTTTAAATTCATTTCAATAAGTCCCAAAAAAAACTTTTTTTTAAAAATTATATATATATATATATATATATATATATATATATATATATATATATATATATATATATATATATATATATATATATACCACCTTCAATCTGCAACCTCTGAATCTAAGAAAACTTTATAATATTAGAAAACTGTAACTATTTTTAAAACTAATTTCAAAGTTAAAAAAGTTATATGAATTCTAAATAAAAATTTAGTTTTTGACTTTAGCATTTTTTTATGTGAACTGGTACTCACTTAAAAATAGTTTACGATAGCTAACTTATGGCAAGTTTACTTAATATACTAATTTTTTCAGTGACTTCAAAAATTGTGGAAGACTTTAGATTTGTTTAGGGAGCTAAATATTTAATTCTTTTACATAAAAAAATTTGGTTTCGTTTTAAGAGATTTAAACATGAGTAGCATCGCTAAGTTTTGTTAACAAAAAAAATTTGCTTCCAGATTTTGTGATAACACTAAATAGGTTTTGGAAGTATGTTACGATTCACACATATTCAAAAACATTTTTACTACAATAGAAACATAGCAAAACAACAGAAATACTTGACTGGCTAATTAGAAACGTATGAAGAAGTATAAAATTACTTGACTAAGCGATTTTTTTGTAAGCTTTGGCAAAGCCAGATTTGTGGCAAGAACAACGATAGTGCAAGTTTAACTACATAAGAAAAATATAAGAAAAAGGGCATTATGGATAGAAAAAACATACTATAATTTAGTCAGTGTGTATTAAAGAAAGATAAAGATGAGTCTGATTTCATATTGCCCACAAAACACCAGGCTTCTACCTTTGTAACATAAAGATGGATCTTCAGAGTGCTTTTACATGACACTTTAATCAGTACTTTTGTTTATCATTCTTTGTTTTTCATTATTTGTTTGTTACTCTTTATTTGTCTTCTTGTCTACATTTTGCTTGTCATTTTTTATCGTAGCTGTTTAAGGACTATAAAAATGATGATGTTTAAGAATTTATAGCAAATTGAATAAAAAAAACTGTTTATGAAGAGCAGAGAAATTTTCATGGCTTTTTCTTTTAAAAACTGCCATTGCTATTTTGTCAAGTTTTTTTACATACAGTTCACATACCTTTACCCTTTATATATATATATATATATATATATATATATATATATATATATATATATATATATATATATATATATATATATATATATATAATACCCAAAGGGGCGGATTAAGCCATTTTAGTGTCCAAGACACAAACCCAAATGGATGCCCTCTTCTACCCGGAGCCCCTGATCTTTCACTGACCGTTACCGCTGGTATGTTCAATATCATGCAAAGAAAACAAATGTTAACAAATATATTTATAGTTTGTACTACTATCACTCATACAAAACCTGCAATAATGTATATCTGTATTAAAATTAGTGGTTGATAAATTTTGAAATAATAATAGAGAAAAATACATCACTTTTTCTTAAATGAAAAAATCAAAAAGATATTTTTATTTACGCTTTAAAGTTTTTTTTTTCTAGATTTACATCCATCAAATTTTTTCAATAACAAGTTTTTTGTAAGATAATTTTAAAAAATACCTGCGAACTTGGCATCTGACCAAGAAATTTATGAAAAAAGCATCCATCCTCAAAGTTATTTTTGTGCAACGTATCTGCCTCAATTATTAGACATGGATAAAGAATCGAGCCTTTCTTGTTTCATTGTTGATCTATTTGGATTTTGTGTACGGTTCAACTGAGGAAAAGCGCGTTCAGTTGAATAATTAATAACCATAAATGTTAAAAATATTCGGTAGACGATTTCAACATTTGGAAAAGCACACTCGATGCTGTCTCTGACTATTACTTAGTATATTTCTCCATGATTGAACGTGTTGCTTTCCGATTTTGATCCAGGAAACTTGCGGCGAATACGAATAAAACTGTTGAAGTTCAGTATGTAAATTGTTGTTCAGATCTTTATGATAATCATTTATAAGTTCTTCACAACAGTGAGATATTTTTGATAGTGATACAGCAACCAAAAAAGAAAATCGAACTGCTAAATTATAATATACTTGTCCGACTCTACTCGTTTCTGTCTCAAATTTGTCAACAATGGCGAAGAATGCAGGTATACGAGATTTATCTATGGGATTGAGAGATTTCTCAGAGGCATAACCATCAATCAACACTGTCGTTCGCTTACGATTACGGGTCAAAGTTGACTTATAATCTTCACCTGGTTGAATTTTTTTCTAGCTTCTTCAATTCTTTCAAACTCATTCCTAGTTTTATGCAAGTGATCTATTAGTGAAGAATAAAAATCAGCACACGTTTTCAAGTTCACATGCTCATTTTGTAGATTGTGACTAACCCTGTGGAAATGCTGTAATACCCCTTCCCAAAAAACAAGCACAAAAACAAATTCTAGTTCTTGCATCTTCTTTGCAATGTTTTCTGCTTCTCTTTTGATGTCTCCTTTCTGTGACTGATCTTTTATACATTTAATGCTTTTAAAGTGTAAGGATGAGACTTTATGATAGCTTCAGTTGCAATAGAATGTGCTTTCCATCTAATATCGGAAAGAGACTTTTCCACCGTTTATTCATATGGCATCGTTTCAGAATCTTCCATTTGTTGGTTGAAGCTGAGAAAAAAGTATGGATCAGCTGCACAGCATTGATGAAGTTTACGACCCCTAAACAGGAGTCAACGGCACTTCTACCTACAAGATTTAGTGAATGGGAAGCACCAGCAAAGGTTTTTATTGGGTTAGGGTCAGGATTAAGTTTAGAGTAAGGGTTTGGGTTAAACTGAATAAACATGTATGAATGGTGAGTCCACAGGGTCGGCATTTTAGTGATTACCATTTATCAGGGGTTTCTTACATTTTTTATACGTTTAATTTTTAAGTATTCAAAATTGTTTCACGTTTGAATGTGAATTTTTATTATAACGAATTTCTTCATTTTTATTGCACTTGTTAAATTTTCAGTTATTTCTGGACTTAAATTTGTTCACAAAAAAGTATTTCTTGAGGACTTGTGATTCCCCCAAACGCTTGGCGCCCAAACCACATGCTTTATTTGCAAAATTGTTAGTCCAGGCCTGATTATACCCTTTAATACATATGTTGATGACACTTATTTTGGATTATAACCATATAGCTGGGGTTATTTGTGCTTTAAATGTTGAGACTTGGACACTAGGACTTTATGCATTTAAAAAAGAGAGATTTATTTTCTATATGTTGAATGTTACTCGACATTTAGCTCTAATGTTAATATTTTGGGGTACTAGATTTTTATTGGAGTTCATAGTATGGAGAGCAATGGTTTACATGCAAGCATAATGGTTTAAATCAATACATCAATTTAGTTGTTTTGTTTACGGGTCAGTGTAAACTGTATTTAGATCAGCTGGTGTTGATCCTATTCACTTAACAACGGATGTAATGACACCTGATACTTTTATCAATATACTTGAAGAAATAGTGTTTCCAAATACTGAGGGTAAAACGTCGTTGTATGTCGTTGAGGGTAAAACGTCGCTGGTTTGATTGTTCCAAAAGGCCCCAAACGTTACAGCATTTAAAGCTAAGAGATGAATCTAACATAAGAAAATAAAACAATTGGATTGGCTAGCATAACCCCAGATATAATGATAATCCAAAATTTACTGGAAATTTTACAAAAAATTTACAGAAAAATGTGAAAAGGGAGGAAGCGAAATAAAAGCCTCCGAACAAATAAAACGTTGTAAAAACAGTATCATGTGCTATACTCTATCAACATTCCAAAAATTGGTTATAGCCATGGCCAAATGGCATGGTTTTAACCAATTTAAAAAGAAAAAAAAAAATGCAAAAAAATGTATAAAGAATGGATTTTTTATCACAATTTTTCTCTGTAATTAGTTAAATTAACATTTTTATTGTTTATCATTTTTTTCAAGTAAGTTCTCCTAACTCTTTAAAAAATTGATAAATGAGAAAAATCAAAGAAAACTGAATAGTTTTCTTTGATTTTTTATATATATTACAGACTTTTCCATTATTGCATACGGTAAACCAAGTCCTTGCCCTTAAACTAAGTTAGCAACACTCAAATGGGTAGGATGTGCAGCTACCATTACAAGTTTTACCGAACATTATTGCTTAATTAACATATATAAAAGCATGCATTCTGTTGGATGTAAGTTATTTTTTTAAGGCTGCTAAAAGAATACTAAACAAAAGCTGCTGTTAGTATTACAATTTTTGAAAAAATGCGAATTGGCACTTTTATCAATACGCAAGTTACTTAAAGCCAGGTGAATAAACTTAAAATTCTTGCCAGATGCACAAGAAAGAATTCAATTCTATATAAAGACATTAAGTTAAAAAAGATAATTTTGAAACAATGAAAACTTACCGGTTTATGTGTTCGCTGCTCTTCTTCTTTTGAAAGAAAGCATCTGATCTTTATATTCTAAAGCAAACTAATAATTTTCTTAGAAGATATTTTTTCCAACAAAGTATTCGAAGTTTTCTGAGAAATGTTCAAAACACCTTCTTTACCAGGCTATACTACATATAATTATTTAGTCAAACAATTCAAAAACGACAGCACCGATGTGTCAAAGCAAACAAATGATAATTCAGTTTATACATGGTTTTTTTATTCTAATACTTTTTGCATCTGCATTCATAATTGATCAAAGTTAATGATGCCATTCAATCCATATTTTAGTATTAAACATTAATTGTTCATAGATTCAGCCACCACTTCAAGAACACCATCTTTTTATACACTCTTTGTACGATATATAGCTACTACAGAATTTGTGTGCTAAACATTAGTTTCACACTTAAAAACTTTGTTATTTTTAAATGTAATGATCGTGCTAATAACGCAGTTACAATAAAGATATGATTACAATTTTTGTGAAGAACGGGTTTATGTATTTGAGGGCATTTCAAAAAAAAAATAATAGCTTAAGTTTAAGATTTTTTCTAAAAGGACCTATGGCCACATTTTTTTTTAAAGAAAAGAAATGTTTGTATAAAAAAGAATATTTGTAAAGATTATTTACCAATCATTTAATGTTTACTAATCAAGTTTATTTGGGTAGACTTATAAAAATAATGAAACGTATATTCCCTGGATGCCCCTAAAATTTTGACAATTTTATCTTGGTATGTGATATATATTGATTTTATTTGTGAAACAACTTAAAAATCATACATGCGCTGTTTAAAAAAGTAAAAATTCCATTTACATATTGAATTGCTATAATATAATTAAGACAATTACAGAAACAGAGTGCAGAATGCTCAACACACCCCAGCAATCTAATTAAAGTAACGAAGTACTTTTGAATTTCGGGTCAGCTTATATTGTTGTTAAATAACTCTATTTAGTATCGGTTGGTGTAACTATTCCTTCAAATATTTTTGTAGTTTACAGCGACACCGGTTAAATGCATGTTACGGATCATGATTTTAAAAAACAAAGATTTAAAAGCTTGAAACTCCAGTCCATGGTCTAGTTGTGCTTTAAATTAATCTGGTCATTGGAAAAAATGTCGTTTAGGATCTCAAAAATGCTTAAAGACATTAATTAGACTGAAATATTGGCTAAAGGTTATTTAAGCAATTAAAGATGTCTATGGTATAATCAGTTAAAGTATTAAATCAAACATTATATCGTCCTAAAATAAAAGTTTAACCCTTCATGCCTCTATTTATTGTCTAAATTAGTATACTAATTACCCCTTCGCAAAGAGAAATCATAAATGTATGACCCCTTAATGTTAGGAACAAGGTTTATTTGAATGGAGCTAATATAAATAATTATTTAATCAATAAGTTTAAATGATTACATTTCAAGAAAATTGTATGATACCGAAAATAAAATAAAAGCTTAGTAGAATATTTTATTCCGCTGAAACAATACGTTTGTTTTCCTCAAACTTAACCCTGAATTATTGCAGAACATGTACCATAATCTTTTACAGATCAATCTTCCACAAGTTTTTGCACTGTTCCATTCTCTAGAAAAAAGTATTTAACAGCTTTAAACTGCTTTATACATAATTTTTAAAATAACACAAAAAAACATTTTTTTTGTTTTATGATGCCCAAGCATTAGAAAATAAATGTGAGCCTAGTTGCTCCTCTTTCTGTAAATAAATCATTTTCGAACTTAGAAAAAGAGTGAGCCAGATGTGAAAAAAATACCTTAGATTCTCTACCACTCTGTGTTTTCAACCAGGTTTAAATAAATATGCTATTTTTATTTTGCACTGTTTAATCTTGTTGAGCGAATGAAAAATCTTTCAGCCAAATCTGTCGAACATGAATAACTTCGCCGGCGCTTAATATAGGGATATTTCACTTTCTAAATTTAAAAAGATTTTCACACATATTTCAATGTTGGATTTGTTAGAAACCCGCGAACATATTTATTTTTTTTGTGAAACACTAAAAAAAATTTTTCTTTATAACTTTTGTGTCTTTTAATCCCTTTTATTCAATTACGTCTTTTATTAAATGTTTCTTCTCGCATGTACTTTGAGTTCGCACAAATTAGGTATAAAGTTAAAATCCATGTTACTTGTAAGCTCTATTATTTAGCATTTATTTACTATAAGACTTTTGGAACCGAGCTTCTATCTTTGTTAGTTTTCGCTGATATTCTATTTAAGTAAATATAAGTTTTCTGTTTTCTATAACAAGAGAGAAAGTGGATTTGGAAGAGGAGATATTTAAGAGGGCCAGCCAAAGTTTGATTTAAAACTAATCAATGCATATCTTATTTTTTCCCTTTAAGATTATAATGTAGCTATACTTCCCTAGTTTTTTGATAAATTTTATGTGGTTTTTAATAAGTAACGAACCACTAAGTAAGTTTGAGGCTTGATAACAGCAAATTGAAATGAAAATAGCCTCGAGTCCTGGCGAAACCGTATGTCAAATATGTACTAAAAACAAAATTCTACGCATTCAACAAAGAAGATTTTGTGGATAATATAGACAAATATTCTATTGAAACACATTCAAAGTTTATACGAGTCAATACCTCGCCGTATTCAATCTGCAATTACCGCCTTCAGACTTTGTAGTTTTCATCATGCTTCTGCATGATAAAAACTGCTATGTCTGTAGCATAGATAAAACCTTGAAAATTTGCAAATTAATAAAAAGTACTATAAATATTATGCACCGTTTTTTAAATAACTGATTGAAAAAGTTTGATTACTCAAATTATGTGTTGCACTGAAAAATGCTGTTAACAGCATACACAGTAGGTATATGACAAAGAAACTTTTTTCAAAATGTTAATTTTCCTGATGTTGCATTTGATGAACTTTTACCAATAGATCACTGTTTTAAGGTTTATTTCATTAGATCACAAAAAAACCTCCCGCACCTAGCACCTCACCACTTTTAACCTTTTTCGATTTTTCACTTGATTTTGTTCCCAGTTCTTACTTCCTTATGCTTGACTTTGATTTTTAAAACTGTAAATATATAATATTGTATATTGTACAAAGTACAAATTGAATCAGATGGCAGGGTGGGATATACAACTATGAAAGTGGCTCCTATGTCAAAAATCCATCCATCAAAAAGGGCCAAAAGTACATCAGAACCCTCGACAAACCAACCGGTTATCTCCGTACCACTTTCCTGCGATAGTGAAGATTCTGAGGAAGGAAGCAGCAGTGGTGACTCTGAGGCAGTTCCAGGAGAATCTCCCAGAAAGCGTGCAACACCCAGTCAACTAAGTCTGCTACCAAACTTGTGTCTAGTCACTCTTTATCAACCAGAAAAACGTCACGGGTGCTTCAAAGTCTGGCTGAGGATGGAGCTTGTGTCCCAACACCATCAGAGTATGGAGTCTGGCGTCGAACAATCAGAGATGCAGAACAAGTTAAGAACCGCCTCATGGAACTGATCTCTGAAGAGAAATTTTCTTTGCATTTTGATGGTAAGAAAATTGACAAGACTGAGTACCAAGTTGTGTGCTTGAAAAATGACAAAAGAACATTAAAACTTGGCATTTTGGTTTGTGACAGTGGATCCTCTGCTAACATATATAAAGCACTACAGGACCTACTTGATGATTACAATGCATGGAGCAGTATTTAGATGATCATTTCTGACACAACAGCTGTAAATACTGGTGGCAAGAATGGAGTTGTAGCCAAGCTTCAGAAAATATTTCGAGACAAGGGATTCGATGAATCTCAATACATCGGCTGTCAACACCACATTCTTGATCTTGTTCTACGACATGTGTTGGATTTCTTTTTTCCTATACAGTCACAGTCGCCTAAAATTAACTACAAATTTATTGATGAGATTATGGAGCATTATGATGATTTAAAAAATGCCTACAAGGGCACAGCAGTAGTAGCAGAGTATGAGAACCTTGGCTGGAGAGATGACTTTAAATTTCTTTTTCAGCTTTGTGAAGCATAAAAGTTTTACAAAAATGAGGCAAAATGGCCTCGTATCAAATGGCATAAGCTGCCATCACTGCACAGTGCCAGGTGGAACTTAAGAAGCATTTTTGCGCTTATTGCATTTTTCATTCTTCCAAACTGGCGAGAACAGCTGAGGATAACTTGCGATTTCGCTGCAACTACATGGTCGCGGGCCTGGTTTTCAAACCAGCACTAGGCAGAGGCGGCTTATGAAGACCTGCTGTCAGCAATATCCTAACTTAAATGTTCCAAAGCTGTGAAATGCTTCACTATCCACTGGAAGAAGGAACCATCAGTGCTTGATGTGCCTCGATCGAACATAGTAGCCGAGAGAGCTGTAAAGTTGATGGAGGACATTCGTTCTTCTTGCAGAACAAACAAATATCTTTACTGTAAATTTATTAATACTTATACACAAATCTGAAAGATTATTAACATCACTACAAATGCTGCAGGACAGTGTAGGTACTCATTCTCATGTATTTCTCATGTGTATTGTATATAAAGCTGACATATTATAATTAATAGCCTTTAAGCATCTATGTGTTGTATGGTTAAATATGAAACTGTCTTAGGTGCGGGAAGTTTTTTCAAGGTATGGTGAAATCAATGTCATTTCTGTGATTTATAGGCAAAAGTTCATCATTTAGAACCCCAGGCTAATTGATTTAAAATTTATCATATACCCAATACACAGTTTAGTCTTCTCGAAATGGCCGTCTTGGTAAAATAGCCGTTGCTCAAAAACAACGAATTTCTACGAAAACCCAAGATCTAAATGTTTTAATAGTAAAAATAATAACATTAATATTCACTGCAAACCTTTACTTTTATATTCACAAATATTAGTTATAACCAGCAATAAAAGTTTTCTGTGCCTCAGTAATTAGTGGTATATTAAACTTATCTTTTGTCATATTATACTTTTCATCCTTTTCTCCGTGGACTTTTATTACCCATGTTTTCACCTTTTCTGTATTTTAATCCTGTAACATAAGTTTTTCATTAGCATTCTTTAAATACTTATTGTTACTTAGTAGATGTCTGGTACCCTTAAATTTTCGGGGTAAAGTTTTCACTCTCTTTTTCACTCAATAAGAATACAATACAGAACTATTTGTTACCACATCTTACTTATAATTTTGTTCTGTATTTTTTATGTTTGTTAAATTCCATTTCAACTAAGGTTTGTAATCTGGTGCTACGGTATGCGACAAAAGTGTTTACATGTTTTTGAAAAATATTCTTCTTTAAAATAAATGATTGAAATACATGTTTATATATCAATATATATATACCAAAATAAAGGTAATTCATTGTAGTTTCATGTTTTGAGCCTGAATTTAAATGAATGAGAAGTGTTTATAGCAAATTATTTATTGAAACAAAATGTCAGATGTAAACAGTTTTGTCGCGATTTATGCTAATATTAATTTTAATGCGAAATTAATACTTTGTGTAGCCTCCACGACTTCTAATGACTGCTGCAATTCTCGCAGGCATGCTACCAATCAACTTCTTGCATTCTTTAACAGTTATCGAACTCCAAACATACTCAACTCGTTCCCATAATTCTTGTCAACTGGCTGCTCTTGTTTCATAATTATAAACTCGATTCTTCACAATAGACCAAAGATTCTCGATCGGGTTAAGATCGGGACTTTGCGCAGGCCACTCTAGAATCTTAAATTTCTTCGAATTTAGGAATTCTAATGTAATTTTTGCCTTGTGCTTTGAATCATTGTCTTGCATAAAAAGTGTCGAACGAATTTGCTTTCGCCATCCTCGTAAACTAGGCAAATAGCCATTGTTTAAAATATCAATATAATGTTTCGCGTCCATTATTCCATCAATTTTTACGATTTTACCAACACCAGACGAAGAGAAACATCCCCAAAACAACAACTTTCCGCCGCCATATTTTACTGTTGGAATAAAGTCACGATCAGAAATTCCTTCTCCAGCTTTTTTCCATACATATCGAATGCCATCAGAGCCAATCACGTTAATCTTGCTTTCGTCTGTCCAAATCACCTTACTCCACTCAGCAAAAGTCCAGTTTTCATACTTCTTTGCAAATTCCAATCGTTGTTTACGATGTTTCGGTGTTAGTAGTGGTTTCTTGATCTTCTTTTTTGCCTTGAATCCAATTCTCTTGAGTTCTCTCTGCACTGTTCAAGTACTTACCACTGTACCTTGAGCATTATTTAATTGTTTCTTTACATCGTGTGCTGATTTTGCTTTATTTGTCATGATTAATCTAGAAATTGTTCTCTGATCTCGAGTAGTGAAAATTTTCTTGCGTCCATTTTTGTTGCATTTCTCCTCTATATCGTTTCGCTTCTTAATTTTACAGACTAAACAATAAGATATATTAAGTTCTCGTCCTGTCTCACGAAGAGACAATCCTGATTTAAGCTTCTGAACAGCTAAATTTTCAATTTCTTTCGACACTTTCTTCATTCTTTCAATTATAATTTTTCTGTTGTTTACATTACGAATTTTAAGTTTAAATAAACCGTTTATTACTAATTGAGATATGTTTTATTTAAACAAATTAAAAATATAGCCACAAAGTATTAATTTCGCATTAAAATTAATATTAGCATAAATCGCGACAAAACTGTTTACATCTGACATTTTGTTTCAATAAATAATTTGCTATAAACACTTCTCATTCATTTAAATTCAGGCTCAAAACATGAAACTACAATGAATTACCTTTATTTTGGTATATATATATTGATATATAAGCATGTATTTCAATCATTTATTTTAAAAAAGAATATTTTTCAAAAACATGTAAACACTTTTGTCGCATACTGTATATATTTACACACACACACGTCTTTTTAAGCCGTCATTAATACGTGTTAAGTAAGATAATTTTAAGACGTTTTAGTTAAGACGACTTACAGTGTTACATTTGAGACCATTTTAAGACAACTTTAATACGTGTTGAGTTAGACAACTTTAAGACGTTTTAGTTAAGACGACTTACTGTGTTACATTTGAGACCAGTTTAAGACAACTTTAATACGTGTTGAATTAGACAACTTTAAGACGTGTTAGTTAAGACGACTTACTGTGTTTCATTTGACAGCTTAAGCCGTCTTTAACACGTGTTAATTAAGACAACTTTAAGGCGTTTTAGTTAAGACGACTTACAGTGTTTTATTTTAGACTAGTTTAAGACATCTTTATGACCAATTTCAAGACGTCTTCAATTTGTCTTTAAGACGACTTGTTGTTGGGTGGGTTGTCAACCATTTAGAAAGGCGATATACCATTGCTAAGGATTTATGACTGCTAGTTGGTGGGTCAGATATTGTGCTTGTGGGATGCTCAACAACTACATGCAACTAAGGACAACACTTATTTCGAATTCGTCAGCAGATGGTAGGTGTGGTAGAGGTAAGAAATCAGAAAAGGCTAAACCACATCCAGCTTCACAGTTTGAGCTGTAATTACTAGTAACTGGTGTAATAGCTACATTATTAATAAGCATCGACATTTGAATTTCATCTTTGAGGGATGTCATTCGATCTGGTCTTGATACCGGTAGACAAGACTTCAATTTTTATTATTTTATATTTAGAAAGGGAAAAACCGTTTTCTTCTTTTAAGATCTTTATTTTAAAGCTACAAACTATCAAACGTTCTTAATTTAGTTTCAGAAAAAGTGCCAGTATCCTTTTGTCGTTATGTTTTTGTTGCATTTTATTTTAAAGTATATGCAGCTATATAGATGTTCAGTTTTCTGATAAAAATCGTAAATTTTATTCCGCGAAATTCCATATGATTCAAATGTTATTAGTAACACTACTAGAATTTTTTACAATTTATGTTTCTTTGATAAAAGTAATTAATGAAATATCAAATATATTTAAATTTTTGCCACATTTTTCAATAGTTCAAATCCTAACAAATGGTATTTGGGTCATTTTTGCAAAAGGATTGTTTAAAGATTTGCGAAATATAAAATGGTGTAAAAAAAAATTTAAAGCATGAATTAAATTTCTTTTAAAAGTAATATGAAGATAGAAGATATAACAGAAGTCTTCTTATAGCTCCCTCTGACTCATCCTGCATCATAATTGAGTATTAATGAGAAGGATTGTCATGTTTAAAAGCGGGAAATTTTACTTTTTTAAAAATGAAGTCAAGTCAAGACAATTATCTTTTACGCTATTAACTTTACAAGTCAAGGTGTTATTTACTTTAAAAAGTTTCCAAACATCGAAAAGATTATCCTTTTATTGTTGCCTCACAGAAATCAACCCACAACTTGGGTTTTTTTGCATCAAAAAATTTAGTTGACTTATGTCCACTTTTACCATACCTTTTTTTACGCTTAAACAGATTGCTTGAGTTAAAATTGATTGTTTTCTGGGAAAAACGCCTGTGCATAAAGAGTTATTTTTAAGACTATTAAATGCAAAAAATTTATTTAGAGTTAATATCATTACGACGCCATACAGCTGGTAATTTGTACTTTTCTGTCGTTTGTTCTATTTGTTGTATAGATGCATTCATTCCTTTCTGAATCTTCGTGACATTTAATAGAGCTCTTTGAGATTTCTCATGACTTTTTTTAAAATCTGGTTGAGTTTTCTTTAATTCACCATCAAGTTCTTCACGACCTTTTTGTAACTTTGATTTATATTCCTCGCATTGAATAGTGTTCAACATTTTAATTTGATTATTTCTTTGCGCTGCTGTTTGTTGCTCTAGTTCTTGCATTTTCTCAAACTCTCTTTCTGCATTTTCCTTTGCTTCTCTAAGTCTTTGGCGAAGATGATGATCATACAATATCTTACGCGCTATCTGGCGCCCCTCTTGTTTATTTTTTGCTTTTAATGCAGCTATTTTTGCTTCTTCAATTATAGTATTTTCAACCAAGTTATGCTTCACTTTCAAAACATTTCCAGCTGCGATTGATACAAGGATTATAGGTGTAGCAATACCAACTCCACCTAATAAAATTTTTCCAGTAGTATACGCAACAAGCACTACTGGTAAACCAACAAAAATGGCTCCAACACAAGTTTCTCCTAATATTATTATACCGCATTTCCAAGGGTTGTTTATTGCAAAACTCTTTATTTCTGACCATGTCTCAAGTGGATTTTTGAAAGCAGCCACTAAATTACTCCAAGTTTGCTTACAATTATGTACAGGTTCGACTAACATTTTAGTAACTTTAAATGCCTCATTTATTTTTTTATTTGCGACTAGCTGTAATAGAGTTATTGTTTCTTTAATATAGCGAATTGCAGTTTGTACCGTGCTTTCTGTAGCACGTGATTTGGTGAGCTTTATTACATGCTCCATAATAATATCATGCCCTCTAGCTAATCCTTCGTCTTGTTGACGAAGATTTTCAAATAGGTCAATTACAGTTAATATATCGCTTGCCATTTCATTATCTTCATATTGTAACTTTGATGCGAGAAGCTTAGCTTCGCTTTTAAGTTGCTCAAAACATTTATCAGTTCGATCAAGATCATGCAGATATTTCTTTTCTGCCAAGCACTTGACATAGTTAATTAACAAGCGCCCAGCGTCCTGAAATACTTTAATACTAACGTTCAGATTGCTTTTATCACAATCAGCTCGATCAAAAGCATGAAGATATTCATTGCTTACGGCTTTTTCAGTTTCATTCAATTGAAAGTAAATCTTTAACAAATCGTTTACGTCTTTTAATAAAATATCAATGGTTAAATTTAGATTTTGCAGATCTGGATTGACCTTAAAACTTTCTAGTTCAGCAATTATAATATTACTGTACCACCGAAGCCAGTCCAGGTAACCGGTCCTGCTTTCTTTAGAACAAAATTTATTGATCTGACTCAGACACTGACGAACAGCTATCACAAAATAACTGCAGCAATCGTGTTCTTCTTGTTTTGAGCTGTTCTCTTTACTTTTCAGGTTTATGTACATATAATATGCATTGATAAATAGGCGGTCACCATATATACCTGTGAAACCAGCATTATATGCCATAACAATTGCAACAGCTACACTAAAAAAAATAAAATATGTATGCATTTGTATGTGCGTGCGTGTATTTACACACCTATATATTTTTAGTTATATATATACATACATACATACATACATACATATATATATATATATATATATATATATATATATATATATATATATATATATATATATATATATATATATATATATATATATGTTTTTATCTTAGAAAATAATTTATTCAATGGTAATAATTTAACCCAGCAGACAAAAGACGCCTTTTAGACTAAGACTTCTCTAATATGTATCTATCATAGATGCGTATATTTTAGAGGTATATTAGACATCCAGTTGTAGACGCATATCATATCTATAAACTAGATTAATACAAAGATATCTATTTTCGGTTAAGTATAAATGTCTTTAAGATGTCATTTATAGATCAGTTTTTAGTGAAATAAAAAATTTCAAGTCATAAAAAAATCGATTTCACAAAACCACCATTGCAATTGACCGCAAATAAAGAAACGTGCATCTTGAATGGCGGAAACTTGTTTTTAGAAAGGAGTAAAAATTTATAAGTAGCTAAATTTAAACAAACCTAGGAACGACATAAGTTTTAATGCTAATAACTCTTAATAAATTTTAAGTAATAAAACTACATGTTTTTTTAAATTACATGCATTAAAACGAGGAAATATTTTAATGGTTTCAGTGCATAACATTTTACTAAAATCAATTCATGATCTGAAAGATAAAAACGTTATTCTTAACTTGATATTTTTATTCGTAGATTAAAATGTAATTATAATGTAAATGTATTTTTGTAACAATATATATTGCTTTTTAATAACGCCCGAAACTGCTTCAGTGGTTCGCTTTGGGCATAACGTTTCCATTAAGAAAAATAGTGAAGATGAAAGTGAAAGGAAGGTAAATACAGGTAACTCAATGATACATTTTTGTTAGGTCACATTTATTAAAGTAAGTAAAATTATATTTTAAATTAACTATTATTATCATTATTATCATTATTGTTATTATTATTATTATTATTATTATTATTATTATTATTATTATTATTATTATTATTATTATTATTATTATTATTATTATTATTATTATTATTATTATTATCATTATTATTACTATTATTATTATTATTATTATTATTGTTATCATTATTATTGTTATTATTATTACTGTTATTATTATTGTTATTATTATTATTGTTATTATTATTATTGTTATTATTATTGTTATTATTATTATTGTTATTATTATTATTATTATTATTATTATTATTATTATTATTATTATTATTATTATTATTATTATTATTATTATTATTATTATTATTATTATCATTATTATTATTATTATTATTATTATTATTATAGTTATTATTATTATTATTATTATAATTATTATTATTATTATCATTATTATTATTATTATTATTATTATTATTATTATTATTATTATTATTATTATTATTATTATTATTATATCTTCTTCAGATAATTGAAGATGAAGAGGTTAATAAATCGGAAAAGCAGCTTTACAAGATTACTATGTACCAGAAAAACTTGTCATATCTCATATTTTTGATATTTTTATGAAATTTAACAGCAAGCTGAGTGAAAATTTTTATATATACTATGTAAACAGATTTTTTAATAAATCTACATGTCTTTTAAAGCATTACCGAATTTATTTACAATTTATTTACATACATACATTTATTTACATACACATTACATTATAATTTAGATACCGATGGTGTAAACAGCGAGTTGGTGGACTCAATACAGAACTAAAGTTTTTTCCTTTTTTTTTGTAAGCTTTTGACTTTTAATCTTGCGAAATAAATTTCAACAATTTGAATCTAATTGTTTTTTAACTCGTGTAATTTTTTAAAGACTTTAAACTTAACTCGGTTGGAAAAAAGATGTCTAAAATGCATCTAATATACGTCTAAAAACTGGTCAAAAGGTTTCTGAACTCACGTCATGAATGAACGCTAAACAGACGTCTATTTTATAAATGTTTTTTAGATGCAATTTATTCGATCGAAGGTGCATCATTTTAGATGCATAAAAGATGTGCAATATACATCTATTTTAATTATTATTTCTCGAATAAAATGCATCTAAAAGACATCAATAAGATAGACGTCTATTTCGCGTTCATTCACGACGTGAATTTAGACGTCTTTTAGACCAGTTTTTAGATATATATTAGATGGATTTTAGATATCTTTTTGCCTACTGGGAATGATCCATTTACTTAGTTAACAAAATCAGTAAAACGTCTCCTATTTCTAAACTTGTTGTTATATAGGTTGTTTTGACTATTAACAGCAAACGGTTTAAGCAAGAGAGCATTGTGATGCGTGTTGAGAGGAGTATTCTAGCATTGGTAGCATGTTAAAACCTTACTCTGAGTTTGTTATATGATATTAAAGCGTGATGATTGTGTTGACATTCGTCACGCGAGCTGACGGGTGTTCACGGGTGTTCACGCGAGTTTACGGGTGTTCATGTGGTGAAAGTAAGATCTAAATTAAATCTACTTAAGATCATCAAAAAAACGGCTTTATAATGGAGAATGTTACATTCTTATGGAGAACCCCAAAGGACCAACAGTTTTACGCTCAAGCTTTTTCATTGTGAAAAGTAATTTCATTTTGAAGTATTTTTAAGGAAACTATTTTACCCAAAAAGACTTTCAACAGTTGTAAAGATATCTTTTATATATAAAGATAATTGTGAGAAAACGCGTTCAATGTAAACCCTTATCCATCCACTGCTTAGAGTAACAAAAAAGTTTTAATTTCCAGTTAAACAAGTTCTTTGCCATTTTAATAAGCTACTTACATTACGGAATGGCAGATTTTGTAGCTATCTTTGCAGATTTTACTGTAAATTATACTTCACTAAACATCATGCACTTACAAATAAAAAGAGACTTATTTTCTTGTTGAAAATAATTTACTGATTTTTTTTAATCCACTTATTAATTCATTTAATGATATGGTTACTAAAACGACATTAAAGAACTTTTAAATAAAAAAGTTAGATTGTATTAAAACATATCGATTTTTAAATACTTACAGCTCTTCTTTTCTTAAAAAAATTTTTAATTTAAATATGTATTTTTAATTTGATAATAAAGTATACTTTAAAAACATTTCTAGGAATATTTTTTTTCTAAGAAATTTTGCAAAAATGTTCAAATTTCACTTTTATTTACTTTTAAAGATTTTCGTTGATTTTTTATTTGTTTGATTGAACAAATATTCGCAGCTAAAGAAGGTGAAACCTTTTTAGCTTTTCTGAGAAAAACATTTTCTAAGAAATTTTTTCAAATTCGCTCTTTTAAATTCTGTTATTTAATTACAGGAGAATGTCGGTAGGAGTTTCTCTTACGTGATGTATTACGTGAAATTGTTTTTGTGTCGGAAAAACAACCATTGTTCCGTGCTCCAATAAAATTTTAATTATATTTTTTTCTGATATGCCGGTACATTTTCAATACTGTCACATTTCTTTTCTGTTTTCAATAATTCGAAACTGCATTAACACAATCAAACAAGTTTTACAAGTTTAACAGTAATTTTGATTGTGATTTGTGTATTTTTACAGTTATATGGAAAAAAGTAATGTAATTTTACTAGGGTTGAAAATTTAATTTAGTTTGATAACTGTTTAAAGCTTTGTGTCCCTAGATTGCTCGTTTCAAAATGAAACTACAACTTCTTGTTAATCAGTAATATGAAAAAATAAATTTGAAAATTTTCAACGATGGTAAGAGTGGCAATTATGACTTTGATAAAGATAAATAGTTTCTTAAAAGTTGAAAATGAATTTGTATTCTTATTCTATTTTTTCTAAGAATTATTGGCATTTTTTCTCGCGCAAAAAAGTTTGGTAAGTTGTTTAAAACATTTTTAATAACTACAGCATTAGATTAGTTATTAAGTACTTTATATTAGTTTTCATCACTTTGATTTGTAACTGGATTTATTTTTTCTAGTTTTACGTTGGTACTTCTCTCAGTCGACATAAAACTGATACTTTTTTTATATCTATTGCTTTTAATCAGGATCACAATCATATATAAGTATCGTTCAATTTTTAAAAACAAAAAACCATGTTAATGGAAGTTATTAAGACAAGATTTTTTTTTAATCTGGAAAACACTCCTTAGATATAAAACTGCTGAGAGGCTATGATTACGCTCTGCCAATAAAATCCTTTAAGTTTTAATTCAGCTCTTTCGTGTAGTTTAGAGATATTGCACAAAAATAAATAGGCGAGTTGCTTATAAGTATTGCATTTAGGAAAACGAGTTTTGTTTAAAAATAGAAAAAGGTACACTTTTTTTGATCAGAAATCTTGAAAACGTGCTCATCAAAGTTTCTGAAAAACAAGGACAAATAAATGAGCAGGAAGCAGCATTGCGCATTGCTGCTATAGAAGCTAAATTTATTTAAACTGTTTCTGAAAATGAAAAAACGATTGATCAATAATAAAGAGTTATATAAAGGATAAAGTTTTAGATGATATACATAAGTTAGGAGTTAAGAGTAAGTTAAGATAAGTTAGGACTCATTTGTGAATGGCTATTAATAAAACTATTTATAAAATAGTATCTTTCCTTGTTCCTTCACCAATTAAAACACTTCTGAGGTTACCGATGAGAGGTTTTCAGCTCAACAAGTAATGAGATCCCACAATGTACAACAAATAGCTGACGTTAGGTAAGCCAATTGTTTGCTCAATGATGCAGACTTTATGCAGGTTTTTGTCAAAACCCAACTGCTAACATTAACGAAATAAATTTATTTTGCATGTGGTAAAGTTTTTGATATTAAGCAAAACTACTTTAGACAAAATAAAAAACAATATCAGGAGCACTTTGAATCTAAATCATTTGAGAAACATATACCATAATATATTGGTTTAAAAGCATAAAGAACAATAACCTTCTCAAACTAGTCGTTTTCGATATTTGCTCTGACTTTATTTTTGTACTGACAAACATTTTGCAGTTTCTGAGTTAAAGCATGAAATGAGAGCACCAAATCATATTCAAAATTGACATGTTAACCCTGGATTTACATAGGTAGTTTTAAGTTATTGTTTGTAAAACAGTTTTCTTAAAAATGACTTCAAAAAATGAATTTTCAATACCACAATTGTGGAAAAAAAAAGTGTATTAGTTACAACTCACACCTGACATGACATTTCTGGTATTGCAAAGTTCTTAAAAATGGACAAATCTTTGGTTTAGAGGGTTAGAAAAGAGCTTGAAGAATCTAAAGGAGATGATGAAGCCATTGCTGAAGATCTACTTACGAGCAAATGTTTAATTGTGCCAGAACTCTTGAATTTGAAATGAATTACATTGACATTTGTAGGCCAACAAGGTCAATCGGTCGTGACTCAAAAAGCTCTGAGTTAATGGTTAGGACCTGTTGGCAGAGGACTGAAAGTATAAGTCATTGAAGATAAGAAAGGGCCAGCTGCTGACCAAAAAAGCTAATGAAAAGCGGCTAAATGACTCTGTAAAACTGCAGTTGAAGCACCCTTTGCACCCGGGCATGATTTGGTTCGTAACTCATAAAAAAATTTCCTCCAGAACCAAAAAATCAACAACCAGAACAACTGTTGGCTTAACATGTGCCCCAAAGATGTACCCAAGATCATACAAACAAAGTTTCCAGCAACTGTCATGGTTTTTGGAGTCTTTTCCTAATGTAGTGACGTTATAGTATCCTACTTCCTCAAGGGCTTCAGGGTGAAGGCAGAAAAGTATTTGAAAGAAACCTTAAATTGCCCTGGATTTAAAAGGTTGCTGCTGGACGGTCATAAGTCTCGCAGCAAAACCCAGCAACATGCTATTCATCAAAAAAATTGTAAACATGCCTGAGTGAGAATTTTTGAAGTAATGTTGTTCCTGATGCTTGGCCACCAAACTCATCGCACTTAAATACTATTAAATTTTTTGTGTGAAGCATAGTTGAAAGACAGACATATTGCGCCTTTTTTAAAAACCATGATTTGGTTGTTAAATAGCGCGCCCACCTTGTTTTTGTAATTTGGAATAGTTTAAACATATTCCTTCATTTCATCGAGATTAATCTTCCAGAACAGATTGCTATGTTTAAAACATCGTTTTCGTACAGTTGTTAGGAGCTTATTTTACGCACCTTTTACGGATGACTTAGCTAACATAATTTGAAGCGAAAACTTTTTTTTATAATACATACAAAAAAAACAAACTGCTTATAAATTAATGTAAACAGTTTTTTTCAATCATTCTTAAAAATTCTTAAATTGTTTCATAAGTTTACTAATAAACAAATTTTCATTCCAGGATGAAAAAAGATCTTCATTTTTTCCTCTGACTTGTTAACCACCAACTATTTTTCTTTTGCAGCCTTTTAAAACTTTTACCTTGTTATATTTAAGCTCATGTTTCTTAATTATTTAATTGTTTTAGCTCATGTTTCTTAATCTTTAAAAAAATTTAAGCTCGTGTTTCTTAATCATTTAATTGTTTGTAATAGATTTACACGCAGGACACAGTATTTTACAAAATACACAATTTCTTAATGTCGCCTAATCTTTCTTTTTTAAAATTCGTAGGGAATTAGAAGACAATCATGGAGATTTTTACAAAATCACTAAACGTAAAAATTATGAGCAACGCTCTGACTGCACTATAAAACCGTAAATTTTGTTACTACTATTATCATTATTATTATTACTATTATCATCATCATCATCATCATCATCATCATCATCATCATCATCATCATCATCATCATCATCATCATCATCATCATCATCATCATCATCATCATCATCATCATCATCATCATCATCATCATCATCATCATCATCATCATCATCAAAACTTACTATTATTTATTGTTTATATCATTATTATTATCGTTATTGCTATTATTTTCATTCCAGGTTTTATTGTAAACTATTCTTTACGAAACATAATCGTCCGCTAAGATACGACTGCTGTTTTTAAGTTAAAGAAATGCTTTTGAGTTACAAATTAATGATAATTATTTTTAAGCTACTATGATATTTTTAAGCTACTATGGTATTAAGGTACTATGGTAACGTCACTATTAAAAAAAAAATAAAATAAAATAAAGACTGCTGTTTTTAAGTTACTATGCCAACATTTCTATTTAAAAAAAAAAAACTAATTGCTGTTTTTTTATTATATTCTATTAGAACTTAGAAAGATTAATAGTTTAATAAGCATAGGTTAGGTGAGTTATTAATTTTTTGATTGAATAAATAAACGCAGCTAAAAATGGTGAAATGCTTTGTACTGTTCTTAGAAATAGTTTTTCTTAAAAAGTTCTAAGAATTATACTTTCAAGTCGAATCAGAATTTAACACACTAATCGATCTTGTCAGGGAAACTAAGTAGAGAAGTCAGCGCAAAAAAGCATCAGTAAGTTTTGATCGTTTTATAATCAACTTCTTTATTAAAAAAGTAAAAAATTTTTTTACGAACATTGTGTTAAATTAATCGATATGTGCATTACACTCTTTTTTTACACATATGGTAATATTCAGAGCAGAAAATAGCTGGGGTTTCACCCAACCTAAGACGTCTTTCAGACAACTTTAAGACGTCTTGACAACTTATAAATAATTAAAAGACGTCTTAATGATGTCTTATGATGGCTGGGATGGTAATACTCAGAATTGAAAACATCTGCGTTTAAAGAGCTTTTCGTTTTAAAGAACATGAGAATTATTGTGAATTCTATGCTCTAAGAAAAATGTAATAAAAACCGCAGCCAGTGGTTTGTTATTCATTCACTTTCATTTGCAGATACATTAACTATAACCAATAGAAATACAGCTACTCCAAGGCTCACAGCCGAATCTATAGAGATAAGAATACCAGCTGAAGTTGAAACTTGCAAATAAACACAAATACAAATCCTTTAACCTATACGCGTTTATTTACGTCATTTGGATTTTCGTCTTAACTAGATTTTCGTCGTTAACTTATTTGATTGCCTATTGCTGTTAACCCTTTCGTGCCGAAGGCGCACATATGTGCGCCTCGGATATTTTATATTTATATTTTTGTTATTTATATATACATAAATAACAATATATATATAAAGTTTTTTACTTTCTTAATTATTTTTTTGGATTCTAATTTTTGCCTGCTTTCCAATGATATATACTTTGTTTTACTTATTTTGTAAGGAAACCCATCTATTTAAGTGTTTACGTCGCATATTATTGCGCTTTTTAAATCGCCTAAATATATTCCGGTACGAAAGGGTTAATCAGGTTCCTTCAATTAAAATACAAAAATACGTTTTTAATTTTGCTCATGAACAAGACTGAAAATTTTTTAGATCTGAAAAATATTCCTCAAGTAATAAAACGATCAGCTGCTATGGTAAGATAATAATGCTCCGTCAAGAGCCCTGTAAACTATATGCTTGTTTTTTAAAAAAATGTTAATAACTAACTAGATGAGAGATTTGTTTTTTGCGGTAATGTGTCTGTTGCGGCATTCACCTCTTATACTTGACTAGTTCCGCAGTATTTACTTTTTACAATTTCAAAGTATTCACAGAAATTCTAACAAACTCGCAGAAGTTCTTACTCGTAAAGCGTTTATGAAAAAAAATTTTGAGCAAAAATTGAAAATTTGTCTTTTGACTATAATTAAATTTTAATGACTGAAATTTTCCTTCGATAAAACTAAATTTGCGATGATTCAAGATTTCTTTTCACCTTTTATGGATATTAGCTTATAAGACGAATATTAATATTAGAGAAAACAAACTTATCCTTTATATTTTTCATTCCTCAATGAGAACATGTTGGTAATTCAAATAATAAATAACTTTAAATCTATGTAAAGATTTAATCTGTTTATTGAGACATTTTAACGACAAAGTTTAAATTTTGCAAAAAATTTTTTTTTGAAGATATTTTTTGATTAATTAAAATAGTTTAAGTGACTTATACCCTAATTAATTGTGACATTTTGAAGCAGAGTAAAATCGTGACAGCTTAGAAGTAAAGGAAGAAGTAATTGCCGCTCAAAAATGCAAGAAGTATGAAGTTCTTTCTCTAAAGGCCTTAAAAAAAGTTTCCGCAGGAGCTTTATCAGTTGATGCTGCCTCCAAAAGGTATGGATATGCCAGAGCAAGCGATTAAGTGACATTTAAAGATGCAACAAAATGGAGAAGGTTTGAAGAAAACTGGTCCCGAAAATGTGTTCACTAGATTTGAAGAAGAACTAGTGGTTGAATAGTTTGGTGTGTCATCTGATTTTTGGGCGATTCTAAAAAGAAAGGATAATTTAGTTAAGATTGTTCCTTAAAAGAAATCCTGGAACAATTCTTCGTACCCCTGAATCTATTAGCAGAACAGCAGCAAGGGATACAGCCAGCAAAATCAAGAAACTTTTTTTAAATAATTACAGTTTTTTAGAAAAGAATGATTTGCTTCATGTCTTTATTCGTCCAGATGCTTTCTACAATTTTGACAAAATAAACTTTGAATTGAATCCGAGTATAAAAAGAGTTCTTTCAAGGAAAAGTGAAACAACAATACAAAAGTTATTTCATCAATACCTAAAGAAAACATCACTTTTTACTGTTGCTTCGGAGCTAATGGTTCAATGTTAAAAACGCTGATCATTTTGGAAGAAAAGTTTACTTGGGGTTGGAGATTTTCTATCTGCCTCTGGAACTATCAGTGATGATTTTCTATTCACTCAAACTGAATCTGGATAGCAAAACCAACGCTCTTTCAAAGATTATATTCACAGAATTGATAAGGTACTGAAAGATGTTGCACGTCGTGTTTTTATATTTTTAGAGAATCATCCAAGTTTCATCAATATTCATTTCGTTAAACTAATCAAGATGGAAAAAGCAAAATCAAAATCAAGGCTATCTGAACCTGTTGCTAAGAAGAAGCGTGGAAGACCAGTTAATATTCAATATGTATTTTATATTAGAAACTTTGAATCTTTTAAAATTTTAAAAAACTGAATTAGAATTTTTTTTTGTTTTTTTAAGCTGAAATATAATAAAAGCAATTTAATTTTGATGTTTCTTAAAATTAGGGCATTTTTTCTTATAAGATTTTTTGTTGTCACTTTTTAAAGTACCGATTAAAACAGACTTTATTTTTTTGCCGCAAAAAACAAATTTCGTACTGCAAAAAACAGGTTAGCGTAATTCCATGTAAAAGTGGGACAAAAAACTAAAATTTTCCACCCATCCCGTCAGATTCTCATTAAATATTAACCAGGGGTACCTATCAATGAAACACGAAAAATTGTAAAATTTGAACTCCCAACTCTAAATAGTTCAAAAGTTATGATGCTTTGGAAATGAACGTACAAATAAGACTCAGTAATTAATATTTGAATACTGTCAAAAATCAATTTGTGGGATCAAGTTTGTATATGTCACTGCTGAAGGAATGAAACTAACTCGAAAGAAACTTTTCCATAGATTTTCAGTAGCAACCACTATTACTGGGACAAGAAGTTTCCATCAAAATACACCATTACTTGAACCATAAAGATGTAGCGGTAATCTGAGGATGATAATTTTGCTCTAAAATTTTATTTCCTTAATAAAAAAAAATATTTAGTTCAGATTGATAATGTTGAAATATCACAATACGTATTGTGCAAGTATGACGAACTTTTCTGGCTTGGTATGATTTCCAAAATTGATAAAAAGAATAATGATATCATTGTAAAGCTTAAGCATCCCAATTTTTCCTGATAGATAAATACATATTTAATGTAGACTTCAAAAAAAGCTTAGAAACTTAAAAAATGATGATTAAAACTTTTACTAGAATTTGAATTATTCAAAAAAAGGTCATCCTATAAAATCCATCATGGCGGGCGTAAACAAAAATATTGCATTTTAGGCTTAAATTTCAAAATATCATAACTTTTGAACCATTTGTAGTTAGGAGCTCAAATTTTGCATTTTTCCATGTTTAATTGACTGGTTAAAATTTAATGAAAATCTGAGGGGGGGGGGGGGTGGATTGACTGTCCTACTTTTACACGGAATTACCCGTTATTTAACTTCAATTTTTTAGTAAAACTATGAAGGTTCAATTAAAATGGGAAAGCAATGCGTAAATTATTTTCTTTACCGCACGTTTTGTTGCATGTTTCAATTGAATAGACCATATGGCTCAAAAGTTATAAGTTCTCAATGTTTCTAAGAACGGAAATACCGTAAAAAACAAATCTTTTACCCTAAAAATTTTTTAAGTCATTGAAAATGTAAAGAGAAACAATATAAATGATTTCAAAATGTGTAAAAAAAGAATAACATGATAAAAGTTAGGTGGCAAAAGAGAAATGGTGAGCGGGTAGGGAAGTTTGAGGAAGGATAATATTTACTCTGGTCGCGGAATGAAAAAGCGGATAAACATAAAATGCAGGTGTGAAATGTGCAGATGTTTATTTGATTATTAAAATAAAGCTTTCTGTACTTTAAAACAAATGTTTTAGATTCAAATACTGATGTGTACCTTTGTCATCCGTAGGTTTCATTTTGAAAATAGGACCAGAAATTTAAATGTCTTCTTCAATATTTGATTACTGATGCTATTAACAGTTAGGTATTGAGAAAAAACGGGTGAAAGCGTGCAAGAGGGGAGTGGAACAACTTTGTCAAGATAACTAATAACGAGGTTCCGGTAAAGATTACAAAAGAGAAAAATTGGTACAACAGCAGCATGAAGCTTAGTCAGAAAGTATTTGAGATTATCAAAAGTTAACTTGTACAGAACTATCAAACTTTCTCAACGTGTCAACAAAGAAGGCCTCAAGCAGGAATGAATATATCTGAATTAATCTTTTGATTAACTGCATTTTTAATAATCTTTTCAAAAAAATTTCCAGCGAGATTTAAAAAAAACCAGCCATTTTTAATCCGTGTTTTTGTGAAACGGCTTTTAAGTGCTTTGCCCCATTGCCAGTCCATCGTGTGTCCAATTTTGTTTTATACAAGCACAAGATCTTTCGTTATTAAACTAGGTCCTTTATAAAAGAGAAAACGTACACTTGCTGAGGATCTTAGGTGATTGTATTTAAAAATATCAAATAAATGAAAGCTTTAAAAAGGGTTGAAGTATTTTCAACAGATGGTGTGCATTACGTTGTAATGTTTTAAAGTGATTGTCGTGAGTTATGTTTTAACTTACCAACTTTACAAATTAAACAGCTGGTTGTCTGTTGACTTATCGAACTTTAATAGCTTATAACTTAGGAAGAAACTCATGTTTTATTTTTTCGGCTTTCTAACATCAGAGCGGGACCGTTCAAACAAAATTGTTTTACCGGAATTCGATGCTGCATGACAGTTTGAATCATCACCAGTAAAGAAATGGCAAGTTCGCAAAACTAACTCAGTTTGTACCTTGAAAAGCTGTTTTTTTGATGATTTTCTTTTTCTCAGAGAACTTAAACGTCTCATAGAAATTATCCCCTGAGTTTGTTTTTTTTTTTTTTTTTTTTTGAGGTCGTGGAGTTTATTTCATTGTTTTGAAAATATTATTTCCTCATCTGTAGTCATCTTTTCCTCTACAATAATTTCCTTCAAAAATAAGGTGCCGCCAAAAGTTTGTTGATGACAATCAAAAATTAGGTTTTGTTTTTTAATACCTTTTCTTCTACCAAAGAAAACAACCCCTCTGCCCTTATCTAATGCTCCAAATAACAAGACCGCTTCTTATAAATAAAAATGCTTTGTGTATAGGATTCTTTGTTTTTATAAATAAACAAAATTGACGCAATAAAATTTGGATCAAATTAATAAAATCAAATACAAAAGTTTGTTCGTATTCGAAATGGAATAAAGTAAAAAAAAAAAGAAGAAAGAAAAAGAAATCCTAGAACAATATAAGAAACTTAAAAAAACTTTTGAAAACTTTTTACTAAGTGAAAATTTAATTGCATCAAATAAATACCTAACTTCAAAACTATCTTTTCTATGAGTCTTGCGTTAAGGATTTTAATGTCTCATCATTGAATAGAAGGATTAAAAATGACATCGTTTTTGGAATTAATGGCAAAATGAATAGTTTTACATTTTCATTATCGTGAAGCCGTAAAGGGCTTGTTTAAATACCTGCGTTACTTGGATTTTCACCGTATGAAATTTATACAAGTTAAAAATTTTTATAAATGTTTTTACTGTTTAATTAGTAAAAGTTCTGATCCTATGAAAAAAGATAAAAGTTTAAGATGGTTGTTGGAAAATATGATGACCAGAAGAGATAGATAATATTTTACTGCAATAGTGAAACAAGATTTTAAACACAAATTGCAGTATTTTTAAAAACTGACAGCAAACTAACATAGCATTTTAACTCGGTTAGTTAATAAACTGACAAGTATAATCCTAGAAGAATCCTCGGAATTGCGTGAACTCGCTCAGCTAATATCTCAGACAGCGTTTGTACTTTTCTTGCTTGAAAAAAAGCATGAATATAAAATTGTTTATCATTGTACGCAGACCTAATTGCTAATTACCTAATTACCTAATTGCTGCTTACCGAATAGTTGTGTTATTATACTTCTTGCAGACAGCGTTTAATATTTATCAGGTAAAAGGTAAGTAAAACATATACGTGCAAAGTTTAAATTGATTTATTGTGACAATAAAGTTATGATAAAGTAATCACATAATTAATTTTTATGTTTTAGCCAAAGTATAACTAAATTTTGTGAGACGTCCCTGTAATATATATGGTTGTTATGTATTACAGTGGATGAAATAAAATCTCGACAAAGAAAAGCTATATTTTACAAGGGCGTGCAAAAGTTGTTTGATCAATTCGATGTTATCAATTTTAGGTTCAGAATACGTCCAAATAAAAAATTTAATTACATTTTCAAATTAGTTCTATGCATCTAAACAAAGTATTTACAGTTAATTTTTTGTTTTCTGTTTTCATATGCTTTTTTTGAAAACAAAAAGAGTTTGTATTGACTGTGAATTGAAACTACAAATGCAGAGAATTTTTCAGTTTTTTAACTTTTTGTTTCATTTTGTTAAGTATTTTAGTCAATTTAGTCTCTAATCACATTGAATAAAATGATCTTTTCGTGTAAATATCTTTTTGTTTTTTATATATATGTAGTTTTATATTTAATTCAAATAATACTTTTTTTACTGCAGTGTCACTACATAAAAAGAAATGAAAAAAAACTTATATTAGACGGGAAATGAAAAAAAAGACATGAGTATTCAATTGAGTGATGTGGTATTGTTCAAACTTTATGTGAAGGCTTTACTCATGAAAAATTGCTAAAGGATTAAAAAATTTTAATAACGAACATCTCTTCTGGACATTACAGCAATGGAACAGAGTGTTTTGAACGGATGAGTTGAAGTTCGAACTATTTGGTTCTAAAAGGTGTTAATAGAGGTGGAAAGCTTGCAGGTTCGGTAAAAATAACATCAACTATGGACGAAAATCTTTATTACAATATTTTAGTTCATTGCGCAGTGCCAGCTAGTGTAAGCAATAAGGGTCTAGGCTTTATTTCCCAACGATCCAATTATTCTAAACAGACGTCTAAAACTTATCTGAATTATTTATAAAACATAAAAACTCAAAACGACTTAAAAGTATACTATTCTTTATAGTGTACTTTACAATTTAATAAAATGAACATCCTTAACCAAAAACTTTTGCACGGTAGTGTATAAAAGATATTTTCTATTTAAAGGAAAAATGAAGCTCAAACTACACTTAACAAGTTTTGTTAAGCTAACTAATTTGATATCCAGCTTTCGATTGAGCAACGAGTTGTATTTTATTTTTCTAGGATTAAATGAATCAAGAAGTTTTGATTTCAGAATAAAATGGTTTTGCGAATTTTTTTTTGATTGCTATAAATGTATCATTCACTAAGGTTCACATTATTGCAAAGCACTCTATATTTGATCAAGCAGAATAGCTTTCTCTAGCAGAACATAGATTATAATTGGAGTTTTCATTATATGACCTCACAAACTGAAAAATGGGAGCAAGTTCACTATGTGTTAAGACAGTCAAATTTATTGTTTAAATCTTTCCTTGTCATCGTTTCTCTACTTTTTTGAAATTATATTTAAGTATGATTGTATAATTTCTGACCGTCGCCATCTCGGTAGCCCAAAAGAATATTAGTTTTGGCTTAAAGTGTTTAATGCGAAAAATAGAAAAACTAGTTTCTGTTTTACAGTTATTGCTGCAAGATCAGTAAATAAAACCTATGGTATAGGGAAAATGGTGGAAATATCACCGGTTGTTTTTTCTTCTCTAAAGTTTTAAATTAGAGTCCGAAAAAAATGGCTACCAACTTTCTTCATTTTAAGGGACGATCTTTCACGATCTGCAACGATAAAAATAAGAGTAGCGGAGAAGGGGAGGGAGAGGTGTGTATGCAGAAGTGCAGTTGTGCCATTTAGTTATTTTTGTTTTATTTTGATGCAATTCAAAAGAAAAGTTCATAAACAGTTTGTTACAAAAATGGTGATTTTAATAAACTGTTATTTTCATTAATTTGATTTTTTGACTTTTAGCGGATATAATTCCTAAAAAGTGTAGCTTGTCGGTCATCACAAAATAAATTGCTTCCAACAATATGTTGAATACGTGGCCTACTGATCATGTAACATCTCTTGGATTCGTCAAAGCATCAAACTTACCGTAAAGCCAATATAATCTCAACCTAGGTTGTTATTAAAGTTTGTTAGCTTATATGAACAAACCAATATTTATCCATCGTTACGCATTTGCATGATGAGCAATAGCTGTTCAAGAAAAAAAAACTCATCTAATTTGCAGTAAAAGTTTTTGCCTATTGAGCAGCTTTGCAAATGATTTGTTTGCTGTTACATTAGTATTGTTTGCTGTTACATTAGTATTGTTTTCTGTTACATTAGTATTGTTTGCTGTTACATTACATATCTTCAACTTCAACAAACAAAGCTTAAAGTTGAAACTGTTTCGTCTATGCTTCAAATGAAATTAAGTTTCTCATCAATTACATCATAAACATTTGTTAAGTACACAAAATGTGTCCTTGCTTTATGAAACTTCATAAACTGATGTTTGATCTGAAGTAAGCTAATATCTTTAGAACGTCATGTGTTAAATAAAGACTGCATATAGTTGATTGGTGCAGTATTTACAAATTTTTCTCTTTGTATTTTTTTGCCAGGTTTGAGACAATCACTAGCTGGCCCATAAACACTTACTAACACAAAGAGTTTTATGCAGAATAACTTTGACCTTGTTGAACAATCAACTCGGAATCTTCATGGCTTTATTAATTTCAAGAATTGATAAAAATTGAATTGCGAGGAACTTGAGTGACTTGAATGCGTATTTAATGGATATATTTTGGGAAGTTTTATTAGAAAGGTTGAAGTGCACCTTTTCAGTGACGGATGCTTCTTAATGATACTCTTTTGTTAGCGAGACACTTCACAAGATATTTATGCGTACTAACATCTAATACAAGCTGCAAAAAGATGCTTAGTACAGTAGACTAAGTCATAACAAAGAAAAAAAAACTTTATAGAAAAGTCAATTCTAATTTCTTCTCTCACAGCTTAATTTAATTCAAAGACAAGCATTTTGCTCTGTTTTATAATTTTTTAATGCAACCATTTTAAACTAAACGAGTGTCTAAGTGAAATGACTAAAGCTAGATTCAAATTATTTTATAAGTTTTTTATTATCCATATACTTATTTGAAGTGCCATTACTCCACAACACTCCATCTAGACGATGTATAATTAAAGAAAAAAGGTTTATGACTTTTTGCAAATAAGCTACTATACGCACTAAGCAGATATTCACCTTTCTTTTAGATTTGCAATGAGTTCTAAACTGCAATCGTTTCAAATAATACAATCATGTGAAACAGCAGATGTTGAGCGAATTGAAGATGCAATTTTTGATGCAGATACCCTTTTGAAACCCAAAGTGAAATACGAAGAAACTATTGTCCTCCTCGGTACTACAAAGTCTGGTAAGAGCACGATCGTTAACTTTTTAATTGGTAACATGTTAGTAGCGGTAAAGCAAAAGCTCGGAAAAACTTTTCTTGTGAAAATGGATAACCAAACCGTAGGTCCGGAGATTGGAATTGAGTCAGTTTCAATGACAAAGTTGCCAACTAGATGGGTTGCAAAAAACAAATCCTGTATTAATGGATTAACTTTGTGGGATGCACCAGGTTTTAGCGACTCTAGAGGGGAAATCCAAGATATTACTAACTCTATTTATATCAAGACCTTGTTGAGAGGGGTCGAGTCAGCTAAAATCGTTTTGGTTACTGACTTCTCAGACTTGTATAATGACAACGTGTCTTCTTTTGTAAGTTTGCTTGAATCGGTCACGCGCATATTCAACAGGGATATATTTTTATCGTTTCAGAGTATTGTTCTTATAGTTAACAAAACTCCATTTGACTTAGATGGGGAATTTGTCGACGTATGTTTTTTATGCAAACTACTAACGGATAAAATTCTAAATTCTTATAGTGCCATTGGCAAGAACTGCAGGTCCATAGTAGTTAGCCTAGTGAAATGTCCAGAACGTATTGGCATTTTTAGAAGAGCAGCGGTTGGCTTGTGCGTTGAAAGACTTAATGCTAGTATTGAAGATGCAATCATGAGTGCCGCACCTTTGCGTAGTAAGTTTCTAAGGAACGTTTCGCCGAGCTTGTCGGACAAGTCACAGACTTTTTTGTTACGACAGAAATTTCTTTTAGCTAGCA
The DNA here is from genome assembly GCF_058129835.1 of Hydra viridissima. Taxonomy (NCBI): domain Eukaryota; kingdom Metazoa; phylum Cnidaria; class Hydrozoa; order Anthoathecata; family Hydridae; genus Hydra; species Hydra viridissima. The sequence continues at coordinate 9,168,558 of NW_028324312.1, read as the reverse complement.
TGCCTGATATTGACGAACTTTTGAATTGTATGAAGAAAGAATACTTAAACTCTACAAGAACTTTTGAAAATGATGTTTTGGGCGCCGATTATGAAATACTTGAGCTGATGAAATACGAGATACAGAGCAAACTTGCAGAAATCCAAACAATAGTTGATAACAAAGAAGATACGTTAACGCAAATGTTAGTAAAATTGCAAGTTCTCGACAAAGAAGGAGCTGGAAAAGTAATAGCTGTCCACAACTTAATGAACAAAGCAACCATTAATCAACATATCGATGACATACTAAAACTAAAGGAAAGCGAAGAGTTTCGTTTAAAAGTAGAAAAAATTGCAATGATTGTAAAAGAAAATCTAGAAAGCATGCTCATCAAAATTACTGTAAAACAAGAACAAATAAATGACCAGGAAATAGCTTTGTGCATAGCTGAAATGGAAGCTGAATTTAATTGAATTTATTCTAATTATGAAGAAACGATTGAAAAATTAAATTTTTCATTAAGACCATCACCAAGGACTTCCTGCGTTATGCTATCCGTGACTAACGTTAGATATGCCAATCCTCTGTTTAATGACGCGGACTTTGTACGAGCGTTTGTTAAAACATATGGCTTAGCTTCCACATCTCGTCTAGTTGAGCTAACTAACACCATAATCAGTACGGTGGTGACAGTGAAGTGCAATCTATCATGTCTTCCCCAAAGAGAGTCGAAATATTTTTTGATCTCATCAGACAATTTAATGATTAATGGCCTAACTGTTAACATCAACTTCCATTAAAGAAAAAAACTTACCATTACGGTTTTGATTTTGATTGATGCTTTCGATAATCTTTACGAATGTAAAAAAGTGTTGTTTTTTTTATTAATACTTGTATTTTTGATTCTCTTTTGAATTCACTTTTTGATTCTTATTTAAGAACTTGAATTTTATTACATCAAAACCTGAAAGGCGAAAGGCCTCTCAGGAATTGATGTAATAAATTTCAAATTGTTCTTTATTTGTTTTCAAACAGTGGTAGGACATCAAGAACTCATGTTTGGCAGCAGAAAAAGAACCAGTTAAAAATCACTCAGCCTGTGGTAACAAGACGGAATTCCAATTTCATGATGCAAAGTTTGATTCCGGATGAGTTAGAGTTCCATATTATTCACAACATTTTACTTTTTTTGGCAGAATCTAAATGATCCGAAGGTGATCAAGATTAATACCGATTGCGTATTATATTAAATTTTGAAGATCAACACCGCTTTTGTTACTTTTTAATCAACATGTTCTTAATAAATTTTTACTCTATTTATACAGTTTTGATCGGTTAAAAATAGCTAAATTATTTTTATCAATCTTCATAAATGGGCTATATATAGCACTTATGGTAAAGCACCCAAATACCACAACCACGCATAATTAAGATCGGAATGTCCCATAATAAGTTACAAAAATAGCGTTAACGTAAATTTCTTCCGATCACTAAAAGATGCTCTGATTCCTGCTCTTCAAAAACACAGGTGACCATGTACAAAAATCCATGTTCAAAAACACAGGTGACCATGTACAAAATTATTTGCTTTGTTAAAGAAATTGAGAATAATAATGGCAATTAACTCAAATGATGAGGGTTCACTTCTGCATCCCTGTTCCAGAGGATATACACACAAAAAAAGAGCACACAGCGAAGAAGGAAGGGAAGCTGGCATCAGGGAATTGGTTTACACCAACTACAATCTAGTTCTTTAGAGTTATCAGATGATTAGCATTCTTTGCTAGAAACATCAAATCTCGATTAAGCTATAGATCCTTAAGGTTTGTATGATATTGAATTTTTGAAAGACAAGGTAAGTTCAGTGCAGCATCCTCAGACTTCTCAGTGAAGCCAATCAAAGTTTAAGCCACCCATGATGCTTGAATATGAAAATTACAAGATAATGGTCTTATTTGAAAAAAATGTTGATGCTTTGGAATGTTGGAAGCAAAATGAAAATAAATTATCCTTACTAGCAGGTGTGGCTAGAATTTACTGGGCTGTACCTGTGATTTCTGCTTCCTCAGAAAGAAAGTTTTCAGTGGTAGCTAGGATAGTTAAAAAAATTAGACATAATGTAAACCCAGAAAATGGTAGCATTGTGTTTTTTTGAAAGTCAGAATTAGATAAGAGTTTCTAATAACCTCAAAGATTAGAAGAAAACTGGTGAAGATGGACCATATGAACTAACTCATGTCAAACCAACACCACTGCTGGACAAGACTAATCTAAAACCAAAGCTCACTTAAAAAGTCAAACTACAACTAAAAAAAAAATAATGCATTTAAAAATGTTTTGCCAAATTAAATATCAGGAACTCAAACTATTCCTGAACGTAAAGAGCAACATAAGCTATAGCTAGACATTCAAGAGAGTCAAGGCACTCCAACTCAAGAAGAAGTGAAGATAAAACCCAAAGTCTCTCTTGATTCCAACGGGACGTAAACATTAATAGAAGCAGCAGCAGTAGTAGTAGTAGTACTAGTGGTGGTAATGGTAGTGGTAGTGCTACTGCTAGTGGTTAGTATATATATACATATACTTTCAGTTACATTTACTTTCACTTGTATATGCTTTCAATTATATACACTTTCAATTGTATGCAGTTTCAATGGTACATATTTTAATTGCATATACTTTTAATTGCATATACTTTTAATTGCATATACTTTTAATTGAATATAGTTTTAATTGCGTATGTTTTTTATTATACATAATTTTAGTTGCAAAGACTTTTAAGGTGGCTTCACAGGAAAAAAAGGTGTAAAATCAAAAGAAAAAAAACAAGCAATTGAAAAATATGATTTTTGAGAATTTTAAAAATGCTGAAAATGATGGTAAAATTATTTTTTAACAATTTTAATTTTTTAAGCAATTATTTCGCATTTTGCAGGTATGATATAATGTAGCTTCCTTAGCAACCCCTATAGCAACGGAAAAAAGCAGAATGAAAACTTTTGTTTAACCACTGTTTTGATATGTTTTCGTTTTCTGCAAAAATAAAAGATTTAGTTTAGAGGCTAACTATGTTCAGTTTTTAAAAATAAAACCATTTTACTTATTGAAATTGCATCATTTCACGATTATTTGATTACTTACTTCTTGTGACAAAACCATTATACTAAAAATAAAATGAGGGTAAACTCAGTTCTTGAAATGGGAGTAAACTCAGCAGTTCTTTCTTTTAATGGAGGTTCATCTGGGATTTATCGTGTATTTAAACATTTAAATCTAGACTTTGGAAAAAATACGATAACCAGTTCAGTAAAAAAAGACCAAAAGCGCTTACAGAAAATGGTGAAAAAAAGACAACCAAAAAAAAAAAAAAAGAAAAGAGTTGAGAGGAACTAAGTTGATTCAGGTAAAGGTTGGATTGATAAAGATTAAGAACAATCATCAAAAAAAAGCTTCAAAAAGGGATGTTTTTAAAACTTTTTTTAATTACTTATAACGAAAAATGAAGATTTTAACCTAATTTATAAACTCAAAACACGACATCTCAACATTAAAAAATGCTTAGACCTTCAAATTTTCCCAATTTGTCCAATACATATATTTGTAGAGAATAAACTAGAATCTTGATAATTGAATGAATATTTATTGATTGCTAAGTCTTTTTTGAACCTTACCCCCTAAAAATTAGTCGATTTTCAGTTTTTAGAGACTTAAAAGAAGTATTTTTGTTTTTATATATTGATCTTAGTTCATCCTTTGCCTCATATATCAGATAATAATATTGCAAAGTAGAGTGTTGTTTTAATTAGCCATTCTGATATAATTGCGTTTTGAAAAATAAATTAAAGTATGCTTTTTTAAGCGTTTTTTATCAATAAAGTCCTCTTCTTTTTTTTTTTTCTAATAAACATTTATATTATACAATTATTTTCATTAAATTGAATTTATAAAACTGATTTTAGAATAGATTTAAGTTGTTTTACCAAAACAAAAAACATTTCCTGTGAAGCCACCTTAACAACATATACTTTCATATAAACATACTTTTAGTTGCATATACTTTCAATTAAATATCATCATCATCATCATCTTCATCATCATCATCATCATCATCATCATCATCATCATCATCATCATCATCATCATCATCATCATCTTCATCATCATCATCATCCTCATCATCATCATCCTCATCATCCTCATCCTCATCATCATCATCATCATCATCATCATCATCATCATCATCATCATCATCATCATCATCATCATCATCTTCATCATCATCATCATCCTCATCATCATCATCCTCATCATCCTCATCCTCATCATCATCATCATCATCATCATCATCATCATCATCATCATCATCATCATAATTCATCATCATCATCATCATCATAATTCATCATCATCATCAAAGTTCATCATGATTCGCTCCAAAAACAAAAAGAAGACGAAGAATACAACATCAAAAGAAATGCAAGATTAAACAAACAGCGCACACGCGCATCATGAGCATGATAATAATAAAAAAAAAAGAAATATGACGGCGCGAAAAAAATTTTAAAAATGTAAAGTTTTTTTAAATTTCATAACGCGCACACGAATCATGCACGGGGAAAATAAAATTAGTGGTTCGATTATGGGCATTAACAAAATGAGCTCGAATCGGGGTTTCTATACTACTAGCGATATACTTTTTGAAACTCGTAAAAATTTTAAACAATTAATCGAAAATTAATAGATTAATCAATTGATTTAGCTAAAATTAATCTTTAATCGATTAATTCAAAATACTGATTAATTTACCGCCCCTAGTTTGAAGCATGCCAAAAAAAATTGATGATAATTCTGATAATTCTGCAAATATTGATTTGTTAACTTTTTATCGAAAACAATTTAATCAAGTTTTAGATACTCTTTTAAGTTTGTCAAATTAAAATCTTAAAGTCTTCATTGAGAAACTCAAGCCGATTTTTATTATCTTACATATTCCTCTAAAGTTTACAGCTGCTTCACCAGAAAATTTAGAAAAAGCATTTTCGCTTTTTCCTCCTAAGAGTCAAGCTGGCTATTTATTAGATTTTGATGCAGTTGCAGCTGAATGGGAGATATGATGTCATCAATGTTCAAGTTTAACAACAATAATGGAAGTAATTGAGAAATCTCACGAGTTAAAGAATTTATTACCTTGGGCAAATCAGTTATGTCGCCTAGCTTTAACAGCTCCACTATCTACAGCATCAAATGAACGAACATCAAATAACGTTTAGTTAATTAAAGTTGGTTAAAAATAGTGTGCGCTCTACTATGACTACTGAAAGATTAAGTTCACTAATGATGTTAAGTTGTGAAAAAGATATTACTGACAAAATTGATATTGATTGTGTTGTTAAGAAATGGTCTTCCGCTAAGCAAAGAAGAATAACACTTTGAAAAAATCAAACTCTAGATCTTTAATTATTAATATTACTATATGATCATTATAATGTAATTTTAATTTTCTTTCGAAAAGTCTTTTAAATATTATTAAGTACCCTAATAATATTTAAATAACTGGTAACCTAAATTTAGCCTGGTAAGTTAACTTTTTTTTTTGAAAACTAAATTTTTTGCACTTAACCGAAAACGGTTAGTCGACGAGTGTACATTTTGGTGCGAAATTCAAATTTTAAAATGTTTAGTCGACTAGAAAGATTCGCTTGTGAGATTTTATCCGCCTACTCAAGTGTACTAAGGCGGGAAACCAGTTTTTTTCTAAGAAAAAAAAAGCCGATACCTTTAGTTAAATTCGATTGGTTGTTTTTTTAATAAATTATGCATACCGCGGTAAGCTTCGGTACCGAGAACTTTATAATTTAAGATTATGCAAACCGTATTTGGCGTCAATAATTTCTTTTGTATATGTAAGCAATTTTTAAAAAACAGTTCTGTTGCGAATGATGCGTAAGATAATTTACGTGACAAACCTTTTCACTTTAGCGTTTGTTATAAAAAAAGCAAAGTTTTCTTATTGTAAAACAGAAAAAATCGGGTTTTTTTTAATTTGTGAGTTGCATGGTAACTTGAAATTTTTTTACGATGTGGTTATATGTATCAAAGCTCAACCGATTTTCTGAAGTTTAATTTAGGCAAAAATGAGCCCTAGCCTTTGTGAGCAAACATGTTTCGCAGAAAATATTGGCTTTATTCTAACCCCAATTCTGTCCTGGAGGTTGCTTATAAAATATATATTTTAATTGCATCAAAAAATGCATTGAAAGACCTTTCCAACGATACTAAATATGTTGCTTTTTTATTGGCTTTTGAACGAAATATCAACTAAAGCATAAATGTAGTTTTCGCTGAAAAAAACCTGGTTTCCCGCCTTTGTACATTTGAGTATTGTCTTAATGTATCGTTCCAAAAAAATGTGCTTATGAATAATGGATACAGAGAAAAAACAAATTCTCAAAATGTCACGTGACGGAATTTTGAGTCGGTATTTTTAACATATTTCACCCCTGACCCCTCGTATTTTTCCTAGAATCACCCCTGTTGGTCAGTCATCCTTTAGTTTCAAATTATTTTTTGTGAAAAAGTTGTTTAAAGTTTTCCATAGAATTTTTGCAAACTATTCGAGCCGTTTTTGTTACAGATATTAAATTTTTTTTTTAAAAAAAAAAACAACTAATATTTATAACAAAAATAACTCCTTTCACATGTACATGTTAAATAAGGACGGGGGTATGAAATTAATAAAATAAACTAATTATATTTCATTTTTGTTATATATCTTTCAAAAGTTTAAACGTATAACCAACGTCATTAGCTTTAGAAATATCAGTTAAAAAAAAAAATAGATTCCTAAAAAGCGATGTAAGAATTACACTGTTTTAATTGAAAATAGATAAAGTCGTCAAAAGCTTACAGTGCTTACGCAAAGTGCGCATATTGATCAATATGAACTTGAAGCATGAACTTGGTATTTCCAAAAATCAATATATGTTACACTTAACTTTTCAGATAGATAATAATTAAATTTTTTGTTTGAGATCTCAGTAGCAAAAGCAATAAGTTTTATATGAATAACGAACGGGGATTGTATAACCTAACTGACCCGAGAGTGCCACCTATATAGACCCAGCCGAGACAGTTAGGTGGGTCCCACATGGGGTATTGATGGTTCGGCGAAAATTGATTATGACAGAAGATAACTTTTAAAAGAGGAAAACTTTCAGCTTATTACAGATGGATACAAAAGATATTTTAAAATACAGTTCTGCAAATTTCTTGGTATAGCTTTTAAGGAGAAGAGTTCTTTAGTAAAAGCACTCTTTTTTAATTCACGCCCTAATAAACGTAGGATTTTCATAATAATGAGATTAAATATACAAGAGACTTATCACTTATTACCTACTGCCTTCTCAAAGTCTTTTTTATTGAGCCCAGCTGTTTTCCTATTTCCTTTAACTGCCTCTGAAATACAAAATGTAATAAAATTGTTAGCAACATTAATGGTGCATGTAATTGATTTAGCATCCTTAAAAGTGTTTGTTTTTTTAACTCTGATAAAAGTAAGGAAGAAAATAAGAAACTCAAATAGAAAGATACCATGGTCATTACTCTGAAACTATTTAATCTATAATATTGATTGAAAATTCGAAATGAGAGAATCATTGGAGTGTTAATTAGATAAGATTGCACTTACCGTACACAGTATCAAAAAGTCGGGTGGACCCAAACCCTCTCTTGCCACCACGACCAAAAACGTTAAATTTCATGGCTAAAATGTTACTCATTACAAGAGCAATTATCCGCTTTGTAGCTTCTTCAAGGGTATTGCCCTTAACATCAACAACAAAACTCACCTAAAAATAAATTTAAAACTTTCTATGAAATTAGAATCATAGCCCTGCTATCTTTTTTTAATTTAGTTAAATCAAGTCCACAGATAGAACACTGAGATTTATATTTCTCATTACACATTGTGTCATCACAGATAAATGGATAATTTATTTGGACAGAATCAATAGGTAATGTTTAATACTATTTACCACGCTATTCGAAAAATTGATGCCCTTCAGCTTTTCTTCCATTGATAAAAATTTTTTTCTGTTATCAAAGGAAAAATTGCTCCTTCTGGAAGTATCGCAACATTTAGAACTGGTTGTTGACTTCTAATCATTTGTAAACACTGCATTTCTTTAACTTCTTCTTGCTGGTTTAAGACTCTCACCAAAAGTCTTTCAATTCTATTGAGCTGACCTGAAATATATTTCTTTAAAATAAAAAAAAAGCATTAAAACTTCTTGTTCTACAAATTCATTTGATAAGTAAATATCAATATCTTCAACTACCTTCAAACATTCTATCAAGTAATCATCACCAACACTTCCGTCCAAACCAGTTCCATTCTGATAATCAACATCTTTTATCTTTAGATTTAAATACTCCTCAGCTAGAGCAACATCAAAAGATTTCTCAGCTGCTATGCGAAAATGCTCATCTACCCTAGAACCGATGTGATGTCGTCAACTTCGCTCACTATACACTATATTAGAAATCTCTAAAATAATGCATCTGAAATCAAATACAAGAAATTAAGACAAATATAGGAAGAGTTTCACTAGAGAAGCAACTTGCCAAACTTTGGCGCGAGAAAGGATACTTATTTGCCGCGAGAAAGAATATTTATCATACTATAGATAAGCCGGCCGCTTCGCAGTGACCGGTTTGATGGGCGTCTCACATAAGACCCGTGTCGAATCTATATCTCAAACACTGGCCCACATCAGCCCATGTAGCCCAGGAAAAAATGGGTGGGGCCCATGTCGGCTTGTTGGCTGGGAAGCGTTAGTATACACATCCGGGGACCCCTTGATTCAAACTTTGAAATCTATTATTTTTGTCCGCAGAAAAAAATTTCTTTTGAATCTTTTATTACAGTACAATTTTAACAACATGTCAACATCCATCCTATTGCTCTATGACCGTAATGACAATGGATATTATTGTGTTTTCGAATGTAAAAAGTGATTTTTAAAAACTTTTTTCTGATTTTGAAGCAATTTTTGAAGTTACGGAAAATAAAATTCCATGCTTAAATAGATAACAGTCTCTAGTACTACAGTGAGTAAAACATTCAAGCTTAATTAATGGTGTTTTTGGTGTGACTAATCATTTTTGGATAAAGTGATGCGCATATTGAATGGGAAAAAAATACTACCTATTGAATGAATTTAACAAAGTATTATTTACAGCTCAGCAGAGCGATGCTGCAGTCCTTACTTTTATCCCCATGGGTAATGGGTATTATTTACACACTTTTATACTGCAATATTTTACTTAAATAAAAATAACTAAATATAATATTCTAAAATGAGAAAGTTCTGCTTCGATTGAAATTTAACGGGTAATGCGGAAGTTATCGGACAAAATAAAAACGTCAATAACTTATTTATAAATAAAAAACAAACTACTATTATATTTTTTTAAAATAAAGCATTTATCTTTTAATAAAAATATATTATTTTTTAATGAAAAAACACCACCATCTGCAATTGATCTCAATTTTACTCTGACGCCTTTCATATGCGACTGTAAAAAGTTTAAATCAATTTCTTGTAATTTTAGTTTAATGCGATCAATCAAAACTTGCTCTGTTGAAGCTTGCCAATCTCCCTCGTAAACCTTCTGTGCCAAATGTCCCCAAAAATTTTCAATTGGTGGTGCTTGAGGTACATTTGGGGGATTGGATTCTTTATCAACATAATAGACATATTGGTCCATCCAATTTAGAGAATCTTTAGAATAATGAGAACTTGCTAAATCTGGCCAAAATAAATAGTTAAAGTCTCCATGATACTTGTGAATAAATGGAAGAATTCGTTTTTCTAAACATTCATTAATATAGATTGATGAATTGATCGCTACAGCCTTGGAAGTGCGAAACAATGGCTCAGACATACCACGGTCAGATATGGCTATCCACATTAATAATTTTTTTGGAAATTTCTCTTTTCCTATAAAACGAACACTTTCTTGGCATGTATTTTTGTTGTTTGTGTAGTATCCAGAATTTCCAGGTATTTTGTGCCCTGCAAAACAAAAGTATTTTTCGTCATCGATGACTAGAAGCGATTTTGTGTTATAGAGTTGGTTAACTAGTTTCCTGCTTCTTTTCTTTGCCTTTATTTGTTGTTCTATAGTGTATTTTGGAGTTTTTTCACGTTTTCTATATTTAATATTCATTTTTTTTAACTGACGACCAATTATCGATTGATTTACACCGAATTTAATACCTATTTTTCTCTGAATGACCCCATTTCGATTGTTGACAAGTCTCGTTAATTCGTCTTTCTTTTCTCTAGTCCAGGATGTCGGACGACCAGGGAGCTTTCTATCAGAAAACAATTGAACAGTTTCAAGTCTTTTTAGGTTATCATATATTGTACTTCGAGCAAATCCTTCCTTTTCAAAATAATTTACGATTTTATTTTTTTTTTTTATATTAGGTTTATTTACAAAAAACATTTTTAATCGCTTTCGAAAAGATTCTCGTTCAGCTGCATTTAACCTCATTTTAAATAATTGTGTTTCAAATAATAAAGTTTATATTTTATAGAACGTTTATGCCTACGCATAAAACCACAAAAACTAATTATTAGGCTCAAGTAATGAAATTAGGATTTGTCCGCATCTTCCGCATCACCCGTTAATTAGAGTTAAAATGTTTAAAGTTAAAAATATTTTTTGTGTGGTCTTTATGTATGTATCTATATATTTAACTACATTTACAATAAATAAGCTAATTTGAAAAATGATTGAATTACTGTACCTATTTTTTTTTAATTTCTTAAAGATGAGTTTTTTAAATATTTTGAAATATCCATTTCAATGTCAGCTTTAGGCAAGAATTTCCAGATTAAATTTCCTTTTACTAAAATATTAGACCACATTTTTAAGCAAGTTAAAAATCACTCTGTTCAAAAGATATTGTGTAAAAAAATTGCACCAACTTTTGCAGAATTTAAAGGAGGCTCGTTTGCTCAGAGCCTGCTGAATGGCAGACCCTGAGCGCTCACCCTGCAAGCCGGGGCTAAGAGACAGCCATGTACATTTTCATTTTGCTAAGACTACATTTAGATAAAAACTGCAATATTTTATGGTATATTTTATGCATACTCTCTGAAATTTTCTGTGTGCTTTTGGTAGTTGCCATCAAGTTGTGTTCCAAAACAAGATGTTGCAACTTTTTCAAAGCAACGGAATGCCTAAATATTAGGGAAGACAGCAAATGCAACTTGTTTTTCAGCTTTTTCTAAAGAATGCCAACATTTTGCGACAGTTTTTGACAATGGTTTTCATTAAAATATCCCCAATCAATAAGCCGAATGGGAATATATAAGGCTTCTGGCCATTCCTGACTTAAAGGTCGAATGTTGGTGAGATTCTTAAAGAGATGATTTACTACTCCAAGTAGCAAGTAAGCTTTATGGGCGGAATAATGTCTAAAACAAGTGATTCATTCGGCAAGTAAAGCAATGGGTAAGTAATGACAATTCCAAATTGCTTTGCACTCTTGACAATGCTTCTTTAGGTAACAAAAGCTTGATTGGCAGTATTAATGCTCTCTAATGTTCTTAATGAACAACAAACTCAACGATTTGAAGAATCTGAATTACAACAACAACAAAGATGTTTGCAAGCATGAGACTGAATTCCACTAAGGATATTTGCAACTTTCATGTCGCAAGACAAAATGAAGGGTATTGTGCTTGAGTTAGTGAGCTTGAAGAGGCTTTCAATGTTTTCATAGGTTTCTGGCATTTCTTCTGAGATTGCAATTAGTTGTTGTTTTTTACCTCCTTTATAAAAGAAATGCATGGGTGCTTTAAAGAAGAAATAGATAGCTTCAGAAAAGAGCTTTTTAGATCTTAAGCTGTTTCAAGAATTCCCAAACTCATCTTTAAGAAATCTCCACCACCATCAATTCCAATTTTGACAAAATGATCATCAGAGACAGTTCTTGTTAAGAAAACAAGTTGCAACAGGCTGCAAATATCCTTGCAGTAAATAACTTCTCTTAAAGTTTCAGAGTCAGAAAGTGTTATCTTTGAAACAGTAAAATGATCTTACAGGAGCTTTCCTTGTGCAACAAACTTCTTTGAAAAACTTAGTTCAACAAGTCTTTGTGGACTAGCAGAGCTAAATGTTGACACTAGGTGTCGCATGGGACAACCCAGTATTAAATTGGATTGCTACCAGGCTTTCAATTGGCAGAGGCTCCTTAGAAAGTTGATTCTTTCGAGCGTTCTTGCAAAGAAATAATTTTGATAAATTTATGTGGCCATTTTTCAAAATCAAGTAATGCATTTTACGATCCAAAAGCACAAGTTATGAAGCATGTTACATTCTATGTACATATTAAGAAAAATATGTAAAAACTCGGACAAACAGGGAAATGCTGTTGTAAGCATGTTGTTCTCAAAAGTGAACGATATCCGGTAAATTTCTGCATGAATTCGGAAAAGAAAATAATTATCATTTTTACGAAAGAAAACTTCAGAACTTTTTCAAGTTAGCAGAGGTATTGTTTTCTATCTTCGTTCAGAGATGCTAAGGAAAAGTCTGTTTTCTCAAGAATCAGGAAGAACCTTATCCTAAAAAAGGGTAAATTTTCAACTTAATGGGACGTTAGCAACCAAAACATTATTTCTGTTGAAAAAGCCATATGAAAGCTATATAAATATGTTGCTATACAGACTAAACAGCGTTGTGTTAGTTATAGATTTGCTAAAGCCTTGTTGTTTAGGAGCATTTAATAATTGTAACATATGATTTGTTGGTAAATCAAATCAGACAACCAGAACTTGCGCAACTTTAATTAAAACGCTAAAGCTAAAATCCTTAAAAATATTGATTTCTAAAAAGACTAATAATTGCAAGAAAGTAAGCTTGACGATAATTTTTGTTTTATTTCGCTCACAGTTAAATAAAAGTCATATAAGTTCTCGTGAAGTTAGGGGTCGTCCATAACGTACGTAGGCCAAAAATTTTGAAGTATTGACCCCCCTCCCCCCTGTTGCCATGCGTACTTTTTAGTCTCCTCCCCCCTTTGAAAAGTACGTACGCTTTTGAAGTACCCCCGCCCCCCTTCTCTTTTCTCTTCATGAGTTGAAAAGTTAATTTTTATTAAAAAAAAATATTATTTAAGAAATTTAAATATTAGGGAATGCTTTTTTTTGGGTTAAAGTTTCTTTTTGTGCTGAATTCTATAAATTGTTAACTATTAATAGTTAATAATTTATAGAATTTAATCCAAATTTTTACATAAATTTTTAAATATTTACTTAAAAACGACGATTTACAACTGAGACTTTGAAGTCTCAGTTATAAATAGTAATACGTCATTTTTAAGTAAATGTTAATATTTCAGTAAGTAATTACTTACTGAAACATTAAAATTAATATTAATTACTGAAATGTTCATCATTTTTAAGTAAATATCGGTTTTTTAATCTTTTTCTGCCAGTTTTATGCGAAAAAAATTATGCTCAGAGTGACTTTAAACAAAAGAAAAACAGAGCAAGTTTTGTCTTCCTGATGATATACCGTGATGGTGACATTTTTACCCTGGCATGTGGAAATTTCGAACAAAATCTTATAAATCACGTACAAAAAAGCTTTTTCGAAACTCTTTTACGAAAAACTTTTACGAAACTTAAAAATTCTTTATAAAAGCGCTTGACTAAGAACGCCCATATTTAACAAAGCGGGTTAATAAGCCTCTTCGCAGTCTAGCACCGTCTTTTTTTATTTCCTTTTCATGCTTAATTTTGACTGATTACAAAAAACATGAATTAGTGAAGAATGAAGCTGACAAACTTTGTCAAAAGAGATTAATCAAGTTAACATTTAACTACAATCAAACAAAAATTCAAATTTTTATTTAATATCAATAAACTATAACGAAGAGTAACAGAAACATCAAAAAGCACCAACAATGGATCGACATAGAATCTTGAATTCTCAAAAAAGCATTAAAACGCATTTAAAAAAGAAACCACTAGTGCGGTAATAAAAAATGTCAATAACACAAAAAATAAAAGAATCAAAAGCATAGCAAAAAACAATATAAAAAAAACTTAAAATTGGAAAACATGCGTCGAAAATGCATCAAAACAAGAATCAAAAGTCAAAATACAAAATCAATAAAAAAAAGTCTCTGCATCTGTAAAGATTATCGAAAACATCAATAAAAAAAAAGTACCATAATACGAAAAAAGTTTTTCTTTAATGTGAGTTGATGTAAGCAGTTGAGCCGTTAATCATCGCCTTGTGTGATTAAATCAAAGCATATTTCGAGCCCTTTTTCTGAAGACATGATAGCTTGCACTTCATCGTCACCACCGATACTAGTTATAGCGTTAGTTAGCTCAACCAAACGAGATGTAGAAGCTGCACCATAGGATTTGACAAACGCTTGCAAAAAGACTACGTCATTGAGCAGAGGGTTGGCATAACTAACGTCAGCTACGGATTGTACAACGCAGGACCTCATTAATTGTGACGATGAAAAAATCTCTTCGGGAACCTCAGAAGCATTTTGAAATTTATTATGAAAAGCTTTATCAATAGCCATTCCCAAATGAGCAAATGCTCCTAGCTTCTCTAAATCATTTTTAATCTTATCCTCGTTTTCACTCTTTAACTTGTCAATTGTTTTTTGATATGTAGAAAATTTTCTATTAAATTCATCTTCTATTGCAGCAACGCGTAAAGCTGCTTCCTGCTCATTTATTTCTCCTTGTTTCTCAGTGATTTTGATGAGCACGCTTTCTAGATTTTTTATGACAACCACTGCAATTTTTTCTATTTTCAAGCGAAACTCCTCGCTTTCCTTTAGTTTTAGTATGTCATCGATATGTTGAATAATGGTTGCTTTGTTCATTAAGTTGAGCACGGCTATTGCTTTTCCAGCTCCTTCTTTGTCGATGACTTGCAGTTTTACTAACATTTGCGTAAGCGTTTCTCCTTCGTTTGCGACAATTGTTTGGATCCCCCCAAGTTTTCTCTGTATCTCGTTTTTAACTAGCTCAAGTGTTTCCTTATCTGCGCTCGCAACTTCATTTTCAAAACAACGAGAAATGTTTCTGTACTTTTCCTCTAAACCATTCAAAAGCACGTCAATATCAGACATGCCAGCTAGAAGAAGCTTCTGCCGTAACAAAAATGTCTGCGACTTCTCCGACACGCTTGGGGAAACGTTACGCAGAAACTCATTAAGCAAAGGTGTGGCACTCTTGATTGCATCTTCAATACCAGCATTAAGTCTTTCAACGCCCAAATCTAACACTGCTCTTCTAAAAACACCGATACGTTCTGGACATTCGATTAGACTACTTACAATGGACCTACAGTTCTTGTCAACATTACTTGCAGATTTCAAAATTTTCTCTGTTAGAAGCTCGCATAAAAATTCGATGTTAACAGTATCTCCATCGCAGTCAGACGGAGTTTTGTTAAAAATAAGTACAAGACTTTGAAACGCTGACGATATATTCTCGTTGAATATGCGCGTGACGGATTCAAGCAAACTTACGAACGAAGACACGTTGTCATTATATAAGTCTGAGAAGTCAGTAACTAAAACAATTTTTGCGGATTTAACTCCTCTCAACAAAGTCTTGATATAAAAAGAGTTCGTAATATCTTGGATTTCCCCTCTAGAGTCGCTAAAACCTGGTGCGTCCCACAAAATTAATCCATTTATACAGCTTTGGTTTTCTACAACCCACTTAGTCGGCAATGTTGTCTGAGAAGTTGACTCAATTCCAATCTCCGGACCAAGGGTTTGACCTTCCTTTTTCACAAGAAATATTTTTCCAAACTTCTGTTTGACAGCTACTAGCCTGTTACCAATTAAAAAGTTAATGATCGTGCTCTTACCAGACTTTGTAGTACCTAGAACGACAATGATGTCTTCGTATTTTACTTTTGCTTTTAAATGGGCATCTGCGTCCAAAATTGCATTTTCAATTTGCTGAACTACCTCGATTTCCGGTTTTATGGCTGATTGCATTATTGGTAACTGCTGCAGCTTAGAATTTATTTCAAATCTAAAGGAAAGCTGAATACTTAGTTTATAAGTAAAAAGTTAATGAACATATTTTTCTTAGATATACCCGAGCTAACGCAATACGTTCAAGAAACGTTCGTAGAACGTTAGAAACGGTCGGGCACGTTCGAAGAACATTTCTACCGTTCTTCGGGCACGTTCGAAGAACGTTTTTACTGTTCTTCGAACGTACTCGAACGTTTTGTGTTAGCTGAGACATTACTATTAAGATAAATCGCTCTACTAGGGCAGCATCAAAAAGTTAGAGAAGTATCGGAATGATTGTATCGCCGCTAAAGACTGACACAAATAACAGCAAGCTGGCGCTAGTTAACTTTTGAATGTAACTTTTGTATATAGCTATTTAGACAGTCTAGATAATCCCACCCCAAAATACTCAGCTGCTTTTAGGTAAAATAGTAGCTTTAGAGAAGTCTTTTAATTTTTAATTGAAATTGTGTGTGGGAAAATCTTCAATAAAATCGTATGTCCCTCTTTAAAAGAAGTATTTTTAACTTCTGGGCCCCTTTTTAAAAAGTAATTGAATTTCACTAAAACTCATCAACATTTTTCGTTATGATAGAAATAAAAATGATCATTCTGACTTTTTTCTAAAAAACCATCGAGGCGTCATTCGGTTAGTTTTCCATATTCATTTTATTGTTTGCTTGTGAAGAATATCTCAAAAAATAAATACTAAATTGCGCAACTTAAAAAGAAAAAAAAAAACCCAGATTAAATTGCATATGATCTCGAAAAGACTCTTTTTTGAGAGTCTCGATCATTCCAACATTTTTTTAATAAAACTGTGTAAAATTAAAAAAATCCTTTTTTTGTACTTTTATCTAAAGCATAATAACTCCTTACACGCGTTGACATACGCACTTAAAGCATGTTTATAGCCATTACATTTGAATGATATGACCGATATATCATGCCAATATTATCAATCCATAACAGAGGTTTTTAATCGAAGCATTCATTTAAAATGCCTAGACATGCAAAAAAAACATGGTGATTTTGTTAAAAAATTTTGCATTTGCTGCTTCAGGAAAGGCAAGGATTTAAGACCAATAAATAATGCTAAAAAAACTTATTTAAATCTAAATAAAAAGAAAAATGACTACTCAAACCTTATCAAAACTATATTCTGGAAAAATTATTCAGCGGATAACCCGACCTTCCTACCATGCTTTGCTCAAAATGTAGAAAAAGGCTTGCAGGGACTGATCCTTACTTCAATATGCGACCGTGTTATGACGGTAATTATAACTTTATTGCTGTTTAATTTACTTCAGTTAAAATGCAGTTTTGCTGTTTTAGTTATACATATGCTATAAAAATTTACATATGCTATAAAAATTTAGGCCGGAATACCAGAGTTACTAGAGGGAGAAAATGTGATTGTTTTATTTGTGAAAATGGGCGCGAATCAAAAATGGAAAAAATATTGGCCCCTATGGTTGAATGTGTGTCGGGAAAACTTGTTTATCAAGACGCTGAAGACGTTTCAAATAAACCCTCAGAAGTACTAATTTTTCAAGATTGCTATGCCCAAGTGGGAGAAGAAATTCCACGTCCCTGTACGAAATAAGAAAGAAAAAAGGATTTGACTGCCTTTACAAAATCAACATCCCCAACAACGCAAGGAAAAGTTTTGTCCAAATCTAACAAAGATTTCAGCACAAATGACTCAGGGAACACCTCAGCTTTGAAAACTTTTGGTCCGAAGCAGCTCACTGTCTTTTTCGGAATGACTGAGGTTAAGAAACCTTTCTTTTCTGTAGATAAATTGAACAAACTTCAATTAAAACTACATTCCAGGTAAGTTTTTGTTGCTAAAAAATACTTTTAAAAATAAACTTGTTATGAGTTTAAAACCAATTTTTGTAATCACTTCATTATGATTTTTAAGTAATCGCAACAGGATTGAAGTTGCACGATTTCTGAGAAGTGAGGCAGGACGGAAAAGTGTGGAATCTGGTTTCAATATTAAACTGATTGAGAACAACGAAATGATTGGAAAATTATTCAATTGGGATAAACTCCTATTGCTATTAGAATTAAATGAAAGCGAAGAGGTAAGTAAACTATTACCAAAAAAAAAATATTTATATAGCTAGATTGCAATTTGTATCATTCATTTTGATTTTTTATGGAGGTTTGTTTGTCGAAAAAGATACTACTATTGTGTATTGCAATGACATTGAAGAGCTTGTAGCGATGGTACTTCATCACAGAAGTCAAGGAACAAATGATATCAAATTATGTGTAGATGGAGGGATTTTAGGGTTATTGACAGTGTAACTTTAAGGCTAGGATTCCTTAAAGTTACACTGTAAATAACCCTAAAACTGGAGTTAAAAAATAATAAAATTCCAGAAAAACTGAGCAAGTGTGACGGATACGCATGCAAAGATTTTAAAGATTCAAGCGTCCATAAAACTATTATATTGGTCATTTTGCCTTCATTGAACGAAAAATACTATAGCATGTGGTTAATTTTGGATATGCTAAATATTTTATCTTTTGATTACACAATATCTGAAGATCTAAAGGATTTGCTTCAAATGGTTGAAAAACAAACTGCAACATCAGAGCACCCTTGTCCGTAATGCATGACGTCATCTCCTGACTTTCAAAAAGCTGATCACTGTACTATAGAATCTTTGTGTAGATTGTAAGACCAGTGGATGGCTGATGGTGCATGTTGATGGTGAAATGTTGTTAATCCCCTGTTTTTTCAAGAGTCTAGTCTTGGAGTTTCCGCTATCAAATATGTTAAGGTACTTAGAGATTTTGTAAAAATAGTCCATGGTTGTTTTGGAAAATCATTTAGCTCCACATATGTCAAAGATATAGAGGAGTTCTCTACGAGCTATAGATATTTAAGGGCTACAATTCCTTTGAAGATACACATAGTTGAGCAGCATGTTATCAAATTCATCGACATGAAAGGTTACTGGACCGAACAAGCTCTCAAATCCATTCATTAGGATTTCAATCAGTTTTGGCGAAAAGTTGGAAGAGCACAGCCCAAACTATATAGAGGCGCTAAAAAGCGCGGTTGTTGCTTACAACTACAAGCACTTTTAAAACAGCTCTCTATTTTCAGGAATATTGTTTGTAAAAAGTAAAATACTAAACCTCTTATGGACAATCTTTGATGACTATGAAATGTAATGACTTTGACCTTAATGACTTTTGTATGACTTTGAAATGTAAAATATCAATCATAACCTAACCATAAAGACTAGAATTTTTTTTTTTTTACCGTAGTAAATAATTGTAGCAAACCTTTCTCGACCCCTGAAACCCCTCCTCTAGGGTATGGTTCCTAAAAACACTTTTCAATTTTTTGCTTGCTTTATATTAAAAAAAAGATCAAAATTCATCAACAGATTTCAAATTATATCAAAAAAAAATATTTTGGGGTAACTTTAAGCTTTGCATGGTTATAAGTCTTAAACGAAAAGAGATTTTTTGATGAAATTTTGATCTAGCTTATGATAAAACAAAAAAAATTTTTTTACGATTAAAGGAGACGTAGTTCTAGGAAGGGGGGGCAATTAGGGGGCGGGGCGGGGTTGGTTTGGCTCCAAATACCCTAGTTTTTTGCAAGTCATCCTCATTCCACACCAGTATCAACATACTAGAAATTTGAGTATGCCCCACGCCTCTTAGTTACCTATCTTGAACAACAAAATTCCTGGGCACTCCCCTAAAATATGTGATTTCTCCCTAGGCCCCCACTAAAAAATGTTTTCGTTTACATTTATTGAATGAGGAAATGTTTTCTGATATTAATAAAAAAAAAATATTCTAGGGATGTTTTGCAAGGTCTTAGAGTAAATTCATATGCACCGTGCTCCATTAATTTCATTTCGTTATAACACTTTCGTTATAATACTTTAAAATGATAATCCTAAGGCTGATGGAAACCAGCTCGTTCAAAATGGAAGCGTTTTTAAAAAATGGCGAATATTAGGGTTTTTAGTAGGATTTTTAAAAACTTTGACTTCGAATTAGAGCACTTTCCATTGATTTTCAGGTCTATGTTTTTATATTTTTCTAAATCAGCATAAAATTATTTATCATAATCAATCATAAAAAAAAAGTAAATAAATAAAAAAAAAAGGGGTGGGGGGTGGGGGGGTGGGGAGAAACTTCAGCAGTGCCCATTTTTTATTTGACCTATTTTTAATGATTAATTAAATACAATAAAGTTATGATCCTATAATAGCATCAAAATATTTATTGTATAAATTAAAAATGGCTTCAAGAATTGAAAGAAGAAAATGTCGTAATCAACTTGATATTTTTGTTTCAAGATTAAAAGGTAATACAACAATATAAATAGGTAGCTAATAATCTTGATAGTTTTAAAGTACTAAGGTAATGTTATAAAGTAATTATACTATTTTGTGTGTTTTATCTCATCCTATTTACGGACTGTCAGACAAGTATCTGGCTGCTTTTTTTTTATTTAAATTTTTGTAACTTTTTTTAAAAATTTTTGGTCAATTAAATTTATTTTAGGAGAATCTTCAAGTTATATGACGCAGGTTGAGCCTGCTATAGAAGAGGAGAATGTTAAAGTTGGTGAAGGTAACTTTGATAGAAGTGCGCCTACAAATTCTGATGATGCGGCAGGATTATATGACTAAATGGAGCATGAAAGCAATAAATGTAAATTAGGATTTCCTTTGTTTAATCTAAATTATTAATTTTTGACACTATTACTCACTAAATATGCACTACAAAAAAGATTGCTGTCAGTTTTTTTTAATAAGTGTACTTAGTCAAACTAATTGAACAAACTCATACATTGCTGTACCTTACAGTGCTCAAAGGCCTATTTAAAAAAAATTTTTTTTTTTTCAGGTGAAGTTCCATTAAGAGAAAGTTATGAAAGTAAAGAAGAATCCAAGTGTCATTTTTCATCTCCTCACATAAAGCTGTTATATTTCCGTTTGAGTTTTAGTGAAAGTTCGAATGTCTCAGTCTCCACTCCCACATGTAAGTTACTAACATTATCAAAATTCTTTAATGTGATTTTGTTCATACATAATTGTATGTTATCAGTTGCTAAATTTGATCATTAAAGTAAATATAATTTAATAATATCATTTTTATTTAATTCTAGTCGGATTACATGAGAACATCTCTTAATTTATCTGATGTAAGTAAAAGTTATTTTTCTGCTGTTTGTTGTGATGAGATGATTTATTTGTTCTTATATGAATGTGTTTTGCTGCTACATTTTTTCTTTTTTTTTTTTTTTTTTTTTAAAGGTTCCCAATTTTCAACTACCTATATCACCCATCCAAAATTGTAAGTTTTTGAAAATTGGGATCTAGTTATTTATTTTTGGTACACAAAAGTTTGATTGAGAATTTTTTAATGATTTCTTATAGGTTTCAAGCTTAATGATTACTTATAAGTTTCCGCTGTCAGATATTCAGTCAACTGTATGCTGTAAACTAATTATTGTTCATGTATAGGTTTTCTCCTAGTCTTAACTGCATTTATAGTAATAATATTTATATTTGGGTATGTAAGGCCACCATGCTCTAAAACCTTTGGATATAAATAATGATGAAATTTGATATGAATCTCAGGGTCCATATGTAGGAGTAAATATGGCCCTAGGAGTACATATAAAATATGTACTAGCATGCATTACTTATCAAATTAAATTAGAAATATACTTTTATATTAGCTAAGTATTAGTTTTATAATGGTACAAAACTGCTAAAAAGACTTTTTTCAAGGGGTAGTAGTAAATTGTGTAAGTTACATAACTATTGAAAATAATATTTGTTGTCATTTTAGTTAAGTCCCTGTGATTCCTCTAATTCAAGTTTACCGCGTATGCATAATAGTATGCTTGGTGTTTACAGCTGGCTTAAAGTTGAACCATTTACTATAAAGGTTTGAATGTTTTGTATTACTAGGACTAAGCAGTTATTTAATAAAAAATTTTTGGAATATAATATAAAATGAATGGCAGTAGTATTACATCTTAGCTAGTATAATGATTATTGTGATTATTATAACAGGACAGTTTCTTATGAGTGCGTATATTCTTCGTGAACTGAATACAGTCCATTCTAATTTGACCAATCTTGAGCAGCGACAGGGAAGATTAGAGGCACGTGTTGCTAGTGATCCTGTTGATCAGAATGTTTGTCATATGCAAAAACCTATCTTTATTTCTCTGCAGCAATGTTCTGAGATTGAAAAACACTCAAATATGGTAAGTTTTTATCAATTTATGATTATATAGCCTTGATGTTTTACCCATGGCAAGGGAATATAGTATGAATGATTTTATTTAAGTTCTTAACTTTTCTTTTTTTAGTTAACAAAATGAAGTGTGAAGGAGGGTTGACTGTCTATGAGCACATTTCATGGGTGCTTAAGAAATTTCTGGTGCATGACTTACAGCAGAAGATCAATAGGCCTGGAACATATGTGAAGCAGAGGTTTTTTGATAGCCTGGAAAATCAGCTCAAAAGTTAGTGTAATATACATCTACTGTGAAAAATTATACAAATATGAAATTTTATTGTCAATGGGACTATATCAAACAATAAAATCTCTAATACATGTGAATACATATAATTAGATGTAGCTATAGTAATTGATTATATAATTATAGATTTAAATTAATAATTATTTACATATTTTTTCTCTTCTTTTATAAGTATTTAAATAGTTATTGCTTCAATTCTTTACTTATTCCCTGCCACCACGTCTAAAGAGATAGAATTGAAAGTAGCACGGTTTTTTAATAATGCCAGAGATCACTCTGGTGATTGCCTGCGGCGCTGCAAGAAAAAGACACTTGAAGTTTCGATTGAGGAAGAGAGTAAAAACGAAGACAATGAAGAAAATGAAGACGACAGTGAAAACGAAGATCCTCAACAAAAAAAGCGAAAAACTTAGAAATAACTTTTATAACTAAAGATATCATGTAATGATGATTTATATAAATATTATTACATAAACAATGTTTGACTATTAAATATTACTAGTTTAAAAAAACAACCACGTTTTACTAGTTATACAGGATGAGTAGTAAAGCGTGTGTTTTTTTTTCGCCGCATTAGGGCTAGCCTTTAGCCTGAAATTTGGCGCGGACATTTTCGTAAAGTTTATTTAAGGCGGGTAATACATCTGCAAATGTTGGTAAAAATGAAAACCTAACCAATGGTGGCTAGTTTTATTTCATTTTCTCAGAACACAGAAAACTTGATATTTGTTAAAACACAAAGTTCTTGAAACCCATATATTTTCAACCTTTTGTAAGGAGGATTCTAATTCACTTATTAATTAATTTAATGTTCTAAGTTCATTAATGCTTTTGATAATTCATGGCTGTAATTTTTTAATGCAGCTATTAGTTAACTTTATGCTATAATTTCTTTTATGCACTTACTAACTAATATAAGGCTTTAGTCATTAAAATAGTTTTAGATAACTTTAAATTAAAAAAAAACACGATTTTGAAACAATCAAAACTTACCAATTTTTGGATGCTCGCTGCTCTTCTTTTTTCCCATAAAAAATCGAATTACAAATTCTTATTCAACTTCAAAATGAAAATTTGAAATTTCTGAAAAGTATTTCTAAAAATAGTACAAAGCAGTTTGCATTCTTCACATGTGTTTGTTTATTCAATCAAACAGTTAAAAAATCCCCCATACCCATGCGCCGATGTAAATAAAGGTGAGACGAGAATTATTTTTTCTGAGTTCTAAGAAAACTGTCTGAGTGCTAATAAAATAGGCCAATCATGAGCTTAGGCTTCGTGAGTGGACAAAGTTTTACATTGAATTCTTGTCTTTGTTGATAAGAATCTTTACTTCATTAGCATGTTTAAAATCTTTTTGGGTAACAGAGTTTTATTAGAAACGATTGAAAATGAAGCCACTTTTTGAGAATAAGAAAACTGAGCATAAAACTGTTGATTCGTGGGGATACTTTATATAAGCTATTGAAAAGGATTGCTCAGTCATCCGCGCCCCCTGCCATTTTTTATCTGCCGTAGGCAGATTTATTTCAGAACCCACATTCACCACAGGGATACTAACTTTGCATTTTGATTCATAGAAAAGTTTGTATTAGAACACTTTTGCTAATTCAAAATTTAAGTATGACAATATCTCTTTTACGTTTCTAACTTTACAAGTTACAACCCGAGAAAAAAACCCGCCTAATCCTGTTAAGTACTTAGTAAGTTTCCTACTAAAACTTAGTAAGTTCCTGACGAGTATTTACTTGGATTTTAGTAGGATTAGTAAGTTTTAGTAGGAAACTTTGTAGGGTTATTTCAAAACTCTTTTGTCACTTTGTAGGATTAGCAAGTTTAAGTAAACTAAAACTTGCTAATCCTACTAAGTTTCCTACTAAAACTTGCTTATCCATATAAAATATATAAATAATATCCTTCAAAAGACAAGAAGACGTCATGCTTTTTATTCTTGTAAAATAGTGTCTTTAAAGTATAAGTATCTTAACACATTGTGACCGGGAGACGTGTAAACACGTTCGCGTACTAATTGATAGTGGAGGCCGGGAGACGACAAAAGTCGTTTTGTATATATATATATATATATATATATGCCTTAGTAAATAGCAATCTTTTAAAGATTTTAAGGATATAGGTATAGGTTTTTGTAAAAGTTTTGTATCAAAATATTTTGTGGATGTCGGTCCATTTTTACCATACTTTTTTTTTTTTTTGCTTAAGGAACTTTGCTTGAGTATTTATTAGGATAAATGGTTGCGCATAAAAAGTTACTTTCAAGAACATATAATGCAAAAGTTTCATTTAAATGTACTGAAACTGCGAGTCCAACCAACTTGTAATTTGTGTGTTTTCGCCTTTTCATTAAGTTCCAAAGTTGCGTTATGTCTTACTTAAGCTTTCATGATATGTACCTGAACTCTCTTAGATTTTTCATGGGCTTTATTTAATATAATTCAAGTTTTCTCTTATTCACCCTCAAATACTTGGCAACTGTTTTGTAAGCTGCTTTCATATTCCTTGCAATTATAAGGTTCCAACATACCAATGTACTTTTTTCTATGTGCTGTTGCTTGTTGCTCTAGTTCTTGTATCTGATATTCTTTTTCTATAAGTGCCTATGTTGATCTTAGCCTTCGGTGAAGAAGATCGTAAAGTGATACCAATTGAAGAAAAGGAGTGCTCGCATCTCGCACCCCTCTTCTTCAATTTTAACTTTTAATGCAGCGAATTTGGCTTTTTCATTTTAATATCTTCATCTAAGTTTTTCTTCCCTTTCACAACATTACCAACTGCGTTTGATACAACGATTATTTGTGTGGCGATACAAGCTCCGAACAAAATAGGGTTGATAGCAAATGCACTATGCAACAATGATAAACCAACAATGAAGGCTATAACACCTAATGTTACGCATTTTTTAGGGTTATTTATTGCTAAACTGATAATCTCTGAGCGTGTCTCACGTGGACTTTTGAAAGTAGTCACTAAATTACTCAATGTTTGCTTAGGGTTTAACAGCACTGTAGTAGCTTCATATACCACATGTAGAATACTCTGTAAACATTTTTAAGAAACATTTTTAAAGCATACATTTTTAAGTTCATAAAAATTGTTAGCTTCAAAAGACAAGAAGACGTCATGTTTTTATTCTTGTAAAATAGTGTCTTTTAAGTATAAGTATCTTAACAAATTGTGACCGGGAGACGTGTAAACACGTCTGCGTACTAGTTGATAGTGGAGGCCGGGAGACGACAAAAGTCGTTTCGTACTAAATGGCGATGGAGACCGAGAAACTTGTAAACACGGGCTTTGGGAAAGCAATTACCTAATGCCTTAATTGATTCATGAAAGGCGTAGATCGGGCCGATCAATACTTGGCGTATTATTCAATACTACGAAAGACTACAAAATGGACGAAAAGATTAGCGATGTATCTCATAAATTGCGCATTATTCAATTCGTTTGTCATTTGCAATTCTGTAAATACAAATAAAATGAAATACAAAAATTTCTTATTAGACATTGCCATTCATTGGCTGACTGAAGAACTTTGCAAACAACTTTAGCGTACGGCTAGTAAATCCTGCAAAAGAAAAGAGTTTTGAAAAAAATTAAGAAAAATTTAGCAAAACTTGTTTTAGACAAAATAAACTTTAATATCAGAAGCACTTAGAATTCAAAGTATAGGAAAAACATATAGAACATAAAAGATTGGTTAAAGAGCATTCAAGACAAAAACCTACACACCTACTCAACGCCGTTAATGCATGTTCTGGAAAATATACGAATTTTGCGTTTTTATAAAAAGGTTATGTTTCACTGTATTTTTTTAGCCCAAATAATTTTTTTTTTAATTTTTTTTTTCTACTAGCGCTTTAGTTTGTCTAAAATCAAACAAAGTAAATTTTTTTTTAAATTACTCAAGTTTAGATATAAAATTTTGCTTTATAGTTGATGAACCATATTTTGGTATAAAATGGTGCTGCTCTCAATGAAGATAAAACATTAAATTGAGAAAACAAGTTTTTCAAACAAGTTTTAAGTTATATGTTTTATTTCTAACCAGTCATATGTCTGCAAACATATTAAAGGTCGAAAAAAATTAGTTATTTCAAGTTTAAAATCTGTTTTTTCCATTTTTTATGAAAGTTTTTATTAATATGTGTGTGAAGAACACACAAATTGACATACGACTTGTTAGACTTTTAAAGTTACACCTCTTAAGATTTATTTAAAAGTCTAAGCTCAAAATTTAAACATTACTGTGATATGATATACCCCTATTTTATAATGCCATAAAACTATTTAACTAAAATTCCGGTCTTTAAATTACCATAGATTAATGTAAACGTGTAAAATTCTTTTGTTAGCTATGCATAGCTAACAAAAGAAACACAATATTTTGTTGAATATATATATATATATATTTTGTTTTTTTGTAGAAAATATGTATACATATTTTCTTACTCCATCGCAAAAGGTATGTTAAGTTTTAAAACTTAACATATCATATTGTTTATAAACAAATGTTGCAGACCGGAAAAAGAATATGTTTGTTATCACCGAGAACAAACAAGACAAAAAAGTTTGAAAACATGCATTAACGGCGTTGAGTATATAGAAACGTCGTTTTCGCAATTTACGAATTTTCTCCTTCTGTCAGCAAAAAACTGCTGCAAAATAGTGATGTCTTTTGCTGATAAACACGTTTGTATTACAGCTGAAGAAAAAAGAATAAATGTTCTAGAAAATCCTTCTTGCAGAAAAAAGTTGGGCTCGCTTGATTTAGCAGCTAGTCATGATGCTATTAAAGCTTACTCAAGAGGTTAATCCCGCCATCAACAGTGAAATATCTCTCATTAACATTCATTTATTTAGATAAAAAAACTGAGAAAATGAGTTTAATAGAAAGCAATATCTATTCACTGCTTAGAGTCAGTAGCTAAGCAGGCTTGTTAGACCTTGAGTTCATTTACAGTTAAACAAGTTCTTTTCTGTTTTAATAATTACCACCAGTAATGACGTTTTTTAATAGAAAAAATCAACACACACAAAAAATGGCAAACTTTATTGTAAGTTACACTTCATCCAAATAATAAGAGACAAATCAGTCACAAATAATAAGAGTCAGATATTCTTGTTGAAAATAATTTACTATGGCAATTTTTCTGTATAAAAACCAAACCAATAATTGCTGTTTTTATTACAGTATCTCCGAACTAATATAAATTAATTCAGTTATTAAATTCGTTAAAACTAAAAATAATTGAAACTCAGATCACTGCTCATTTTTAGAGATTTTAAGTTGAAGTTATTTTTACTTCAGATTTTTTTTTTTACCACTCTTTCGAGCAGGTTGACAGGAAATAGAAACCGTTGAAAGCGAATTAAAAACCGCATCTTTTTTCTTTTTTTTGACCACTTTTCTAAATATTTAAAAACTTCAAAAAATGAGGGTGTCCTAAACTTTATGTGGCTGTATCTTTTGAGCGTCAAAATATATTTTGATAAAATTTGAAACCTAATTACAATTTATGATTGATTTCAAGATAAAGAATTTTTTTTTTTCAAAAAATAATTTCTTTCAATCAGGGGGATGCAGGGGTCATTTTTTAAGGGTATTCCTGCCCCTGTGATACGACTGCCGTGATTTTTAGCAAAAAAATTATCATTTTCATGAATATTAGCAAAATAATAGTTGACACACACAAAACATGAATAAATCTCCGAATACAAAATTAGACAAATAAAATGCCACAAACAGCATTTTAAAATTAGTAATATCTTACAAAAATGAAAAAGAAATAGGTATTTTTTCAATCTAAATGAATACTTGAAAAATCTTCTTACAATCTCGTTGAACTGTATTTAACAACCATAGCTCTTAGCTTTTCACCGTGATGGATGTTTTTCTCAGACACAACGAACCTTTTCAATGTCTTGTTTAAGTTTTTATGCACTGCTTCAGATGTTTGTTCTGATGTAATACCGAGCGGGATTTTCTGCCTAACGAGGTACTCCTTGAGATGGAACCTGATAATGTGAAACTTCCATCCAAGTGAAATCTTCATTGCAAAAACATCATGAACATATATTTTTAACACGGTTATCATGAAATCCAATATTGCCCACCTAGCTGACCCAAGAATGCCACTTATATGGGGTGATAGTGTACACATCCCAGGGTCACCTGGTGCAAATTTTAAAATCTTTTAGGTACGTCTGCGGGAAAAAAGTGACTTTGAAGTTACAAAAATGGAAAAAATTTACCTTCTTTTTGACATAGCAAAACCGCTATAAACTCCATACTATTAATCATAGACCAATAAAATTTGGTGGCAATGTAGCCTATGCCAATACCAAGATTTGGGTAAAAGTTTATCCCAATCCCTGCAGTATAACAAAAGTTATGGTAGTTTTAGTGTTGATTTTTTGTTGATTTTTTCACTTCCAGTGCAAAACTTTACTAATTACTGCCTATTACAAGCCCCCAGGCCATAATGTGGCTAACACATGTGCTCTAGTTGAATATACCAACAATATTGTAAAATAAGGATTTTGATGTTCTTACCAAAACTTTTGGTTTCGGGGGTCAAAACTGTTGTTCTTGAATGAGCCCTATTTACACCATATGGACCTTTTTCTATATAAAACCTTATATGACAGTACTATTAGTGCCCCATAAGCATTCTTTTAACTAAACTACTACCTTAGAAGTTAGTTGAGACATTTTAACACATTTTTTGATGAAAATTGTAAAAAAACCTTGACATTTTTTACTCTAGTAAAATTGCGCTTATTCTACACATGGATTTAGCCCTGAGGATTTGTGAGCAAAGCAAAGAAATGTGTTGAAAACCTTTTGCATGTGATTTTTAACTGGTCAACATGTATTGTGTGTTGAAAAACCCATTTCATACATAAAATCACCTAAAAATGCCTAGAATTTCCTTTGTGTTTTGTTTTCAAAATCATTATCAAATGTACAAGTTGTAAAGTTCAATAAATTTACACTAACAGTGAATTAATTTCTAAAGTTTATTCAACTCTATTCTTTTCTTGTGATATCTTCACGCTCTTTAACTTATTTGACATGACATTTAAAGCACTGGTCAGCTTACTATTCTCAAACCGCACTAAACTTTGTCATAAGGTTGGGACAAGTTTAAAATATTTTATTTGAAATTAACCATAATTCATTATAATGAGTTACTTATGAGCTTAAATTCTCTTTTAACAAGTAAAATTAATCCATTAAAATGAAGCTGAACGGATGAAAACTTTTCATTATTTTCTAAAGGTGTTTACTATTCAAATCCACAACACAACTGAACAGCCTTCCTTTGTATTCAGGGTGGGTTTTATCTCTTTTGTATCTTGACCAATGCTGGTGAAAATCTTGATGTGCAGTCTCAACAGCCTGTTCACTGAATTGTCCGAAGGACAATTGTTTTATGTGTACAAAGTCCTTGATGTGATGGAATACTGTGTGGATTTTGGGTGTGATGCTTCCAAGTTGGATTGCCAAATATGCAGCTTTAAATTGATCAATCTTGACAGAAAAATCCTTTTCTAGGATATTTCCAAAGCATAAATTCACAACCAAATTAAACTTTTTGAAAGCTTCAATGACAGCAAGAATTTGGGTGTTGGAAGTTTTTTGAGCAAGATCTTGTAAAACATCAATATTTTTCAACAATTTTCTGCATTCATTGCCTTCATCGCCATGATACGGGCTTTGTTGAATGTGAAGCATGGCTGGCCACTTTTCAGCATCAGACCACACAGTTTTGAGAATTTTGAAGGGCTGATTGACTGTGCCCAAAAGAAGGTGTAACTCCATTGGTGGAATGATGTCTAGAATCAGTGTATCTTTAGGTCCATTGATAATTGACTTGTGAACAACATTGCAAAACATTTTGGCCTTGGCCAACACTCCACCCGATTTTTCAAAAGACTTGAGATTTCTTTTGACTGAACCAAGTGTTCTTAAACTGCCTCTGCAAGCAAGGTTCTTTGAGTTAATATCACACCAACAACAAGGGTGCATGCTTGAGTGTGTTTGAAGTCCACAAATAATGTTGGGAAATTTCATGTCACATGCAATAATCAACTTCAGAGCATCTGCATTGATGAGTGATCAGACCTTTTGAATATTAGAATGAGTTTCTGGCAAATCTTCAGAGACTGCTACAAGAATTGTCTTTTCACACTTGTTGCTTTTGCCGCTCTGGAACTCAAAAGTCGATTTTTAGGTGGTGAGTTCGATTTATCTTGTTCTGTGGAACTCGCAACAACACTGACACAAAACTTGAGGAAACCTTTGCCTACATCAATGCCTAATTTGACAAAGTAGCCACCTGAAGTTTTTCTAGATTGAATGACTTGACTAACCAGAACAGACAAATCTTTGCAATGAACAACAACATAGGTTGTGTCACAACCTTTGGAATCTGTGGTTTTTAAGTCTGTAAAAGTAAAAAACTCCTTCATTTGTTGACCAGCCATTTGAAAATTGGTATAAAAAATGGGCTCAACCATCTTCTTGTCTGATGACTGATGAACAGTTTTCACTAATTTTTTGATCCCATTGTTGGAGAGGCCAGTGTTAATTTGTACATTGATGAGGTCTTGGGTTGTCAATGTTGATGTGGCAGAATGTGATCTTGTTGCACTTGACCCTATAGAAAATTTGCATTTATTACCTCCAGCAAACAAAAATTACAAAAACAATCATTTTATAATTAATCACTTACAAAGTTATAATATTATAACTAATTTTTGCTGACATTGTACCTGGAGTAACAGGGAGTGGATGACCCCCAGATGCTTTTGCAAAACGAATTGTGGCTTTTGGAGATGCTACCTTATTTTCAATCACATTGGATGCTATCTGTTCTGCAGCTTTGGGATCTAATTAAGCCAATTTTTGAATATTTTCCCTGAACTTTAACTGAAAACAATGATGTGGTAATCCCTTACCTAATGGGCTGAGGCAGGTACTGCATCTCACAGCTGGTATTTGATTCACTTTCATTTTTTCATTAGGTTCAGCTTTTTCTGGGAACCTAGACTGTCCAATTTTGCAAATCAAGCAGTCACACACATGACTGCGTGTTTTAGCTCTGACTCGGATAGATTTGAAATCAAACAACTTTGGCAAAGCAACATCCTTTCCTTCCTCTTTTCGTCTTAAGGCAGTTCTGCATGATTCACAAAGACCTTGAGGCACACAAGAGTCACACCCATCAAGATTTGTCTGGTAAATACAACAAACTCGTTCAGCCTGAAAAGCAGTCATCTGTCGGCCACATTTTTGAAGGCAGAGCATGCAGACACACTTTCTGTTCTGCTCATGGTTTCTTGCCTGATTTGGCATCTTAAAGAGTCAGTGGATTGTAGCTGTGTACCTAAACAAATTGAGCTATAATATCAAATTGAAGAATATGATAGACAAACATTAAGAATTCTGGCAATGCTATGTCATTATTAACATTACTATAGGATTCTCTGTAATGTCATCATAAGAGATGCCTGGATTTATTTTGATTGGAGTTCAAGATAATGATAATCTTTAGAATCCTGCCATCTTTGATAATGTGAATTTAATACATTAACTTATACGTCACATTGAGGTAGGTGTACTTCAAATAAATAACATATTGCTATATGTAGAGCTACATATTTACCTAAATCAATCCAATTACTTCAGCCTAACAATTTGTATATTATAAAAAATGAAAAACAAAATAATTTACCACAAACAACAATTTTCAAGTGAAAGGTTTAATAATTTTGGATGTTCTGCAAACGTTTCATTTCAGTGCTACAAAAACAAAGTTTTTTTGTGATTTTAAGTTTTTACTATATGTACGTCACAGCGTACAAAATCAAAGCAAAAATCAAATCAATCATGTATATCAACCCATCATCACTTATTCAAGTGATGATGGGTTGATATTGTTAATTCTTCTTATGCAAAACCCTTTTATTTTTCTAATCATTGTAAAAGCAAAAATGGACCAAGACTAAAATTAAAACACTTAATACTTTGAATCTGAATTTAAGCATATCTTATGATAGAGTAGAAAAAATGTTCATTTTGAGAATAGTTAGCTGACCAGTGCTTTAAATGTCATGTCAAATAAGTTAAAGAGCGTGAAGATATCACAAGAAAAGAATAGAGTTGAATAAACTTTAGAAATTAATTCACTGTTAGTGTAAATTTATTGAACTTTACAACTTGTACATTTGATAATGATTTTGAAAACAAAACACAAAGGAAATTCTAGGCATTTTTAGGTGATTTTATGTATGAAATGGGTTTTTCAACACACAATACATGTTGACCAGTTAAAAATCACATGCAAAAGGTTTTCAACACATTTCTTTGCTTTGCTCACAAATCCTCAGGGCTAAATCCATGTGTAGAATAAGCGCAATTTTACTAGAGTAAAAAATGTCAAGGTTTTTTTACAATTTTCATCAAAAAATGTGTTAAAATGTCTCAACTAACTTCTAAGGTAGTAGTTTAGTTAAAAGAATGCTTATGGGGCACTAATAGTACTGTCATATAAGGTTTTATATAGAAAAAGGTCCATATGGTGTAAATAGGGCTCATTCAAGAACAACAGTTTTGACCCCCGAAACCAAAAGTTTTGGTAAGAACATCAAAATCCTTATTTTACAATATTGTTGGTATATTCAACTAGAGCACATGTGTTAGCCACATTATGGCCTGGGGGCTTGTAATAGGCAGTAATTAGTAAAGTTTTGCACTGGAAGTGAAAAAATCAACAAAAAATCAACACTAAAACTACCATAACTTTTGTTATACTGCAGGGATTGGGATAAACTTTTACCCAAATCTTGGTATTGGCATAGGCTACATTGCCACCAAATTTTATTGGTCTATGATTAATAGTATGGAGTTTATAGCGGTTTTGCTATGTCAAAAAGAAGGTAAATTTTTTCCATTTTTGTAACTTCAAAGTCACTTTTTTCCCGCAGACGTACCTAAAAGATTTTAAAATTTGCACCAGGTGACCCTGGGATGTGTACACTATCACCCCATATAAGTGGCATTCTTGGGTCAGCTAGGTGGGCAATATTGGATTTCATGATAACCGTGTTAAGTGAAGCATGGACTCCACAAACTTGTCTATTTTTTCTTTGTAGGATATATTGAGTTTCATCCCAAAACAGCATTCAGCTACTAAATCAAAGAAAATTTAACCAATTATTAACTTGCTGAAAATGATAGTATTATTATATTCGAGTCTCCTAATTTTATTTAGACTGGTTGGTCAATAGTCCCCTATCTGTACTAACTGAATTAAAAACGTTCTAGAAGTGTTTAAAAAAATTTAAAAAGCAATGAAATACCTCATTTAAACCTGCTCATGGTTTCAATACATTCCTGATATTCAGTTGGAGAATAAAGTGTCATTTCGTCCAATGATCTTAAAACTTTGGCACAGTTAGGTCCATCAAAACCACCACCATTATAGCCATGCCTGATTACCGTTTTCTTTTTAAGAAACTCCTTCAGATTTTTATCAGTGAAGAGGAGATCAACAATTTTACTAATATTGTGTTTATAAGTATGATATTCAGGTGGTGGAATTATGTTGATAATTTCTTCAGTCAATTTCTCATCCAACAGACATGGATAAGTAACATTCTTATAATATTGCATCAGTATACGAGGTTTGTTATCAAATTGGTATTTTTTGAATTTATCTGCTGGTGATCCGAAAGTCCTTTGAACTCCTTTTTCATCCATCGGTCCATCACAATAGCAACACGAGTATTTTCCACTGTGACCCTTGATTATAGAAAATAACTTATAGGTATTGCTTACTTAAAATATAAAATATAAATGTGATAAGATACTTACTGATTATCCAATGATGATGTTGATCAATTTGAGGTCAGAAGTCAAGGTAAACTTCAATTGATTGAGTTGAAGGAGTTGGAAAAGTGTTTTCAGATTGTGATGATTCTCTTCTACGTTTCGAACTATGCCTAAGATAATCACTTTATTGACCCCGGTGTACTTCTGGTTTCTTGGTTGAAAATCTAATACTGATGGGTTAAACACGTTCATAACAATTTTTAGAGATCCCTGCCCTCCATCAATACCAACGCGTACAACATAATTAAAAATATCCATTTTTCTGAAGGAACAAACTGCTCGTAACTGCCATAGATAAATCAGATAGATCAGTACAATAAACAATATCTTTTTCAAAAAAGTTTTTACCGATCTTAAGCTGGCATTTTATTACATCGTAAAACCTATTCAAGAAGCGTGACCTGTTCTTAACTTCAGAATAGGTGTTCTCCTGTATTCCAGATTGTCCAACATCTTTTCTGATCTCCTTCATTATTCCTAACACTACACAATTTGGAAGATCATGGTTTATCTTCAAGTTCATGATTGTTTCACTTCTTATATGCCTTATAGGTGATCGGTCTCTGTATACTTTAAGAGGAAGTGCTTTTCCTCCTGTTGCAAGCTTTATTTCTTTACAATCATCAACAACAGATATATTTTTTAGCGTACAAGAAACAACTCTGTCAGCGATATTTTTACTCTTTGAAGTAATTAAGTCGTGAAGATTTTGAATAGTTTTTTTTTTGCTGCAAGGATGTCGAATACCAGGACCAACAATTTGACAGCATTCTGAGCAAAATGAATTTCTTTTTTCGAATGTAATCTTTTCAGATTCTATTTAAGTGAATTCAGAAAGATTAAGTGTGCTACTACTTTTAGTACATTGCCCTAGGCAGCAAATAGCTCAATTGCAGTTGCCATCTTTTTGTTTAATTCTTCCAAACTTTTTAACTTGATCACGATCATTTATTCAGGATGTTTCAACAGCTTTACTGATAGCTTTACCTTTCTGTCTTAAATATAAGTTTGTCTTGCAACTTCCGCATATTCCTGACGGATGAGAACTTAGACTCAGACTGAATCCAGGGTCCACAAAGTCTTTGATCAGATGAATCAATGAACCATTCTTCTCCAAAGATAGACATTTTTTTTCTTTATTGACACAACAGAAACATATCCATCTCCTATTTTTTGAATGAGATCTTGCTTTTTGCAGACTCATTTTGTACAAAAACGTTTTTATTTAGTATTTTCCCTATTAGATTTTTTAAATTTTATAAATCAATACTCTAACAAATTGTTTAATTTAAACAAATTATCAGACAATTGACGTAATTTATTGAGAATAATTTTTCTAATTATCGTGTTTATGCCATTAGTTTGATATTAGATCATTTTGTAATTAGTCATTAAATAAAATTAACTTCAATTTCAGGCACAAACCAAGTGATTTGCAAACAAGAGTAGAAATACCCTTGAAAAATGACCCCTGCATCCCCCTGATTGAAAGAAATTATTTTTTGAAAAAAAAAAAATTCTTTATCTTGAAATCAATCATAAATTGTAATTAGGTTTCAAATTTTATCAAAATATATTTTGACGCTCAAAAGATACAGCCACATAAAGTTTAGGACACCCTCATTTTTTGAAGTTTTTAAATATTTAGAGAAATGGTCAAAAAAAGAAAAAAGATGCGGGTTTTTAATTCGTTTTCAACAGTTTCTATATCCTGTCAACCTGCTCGAAAGAGTGGTTAAAAAAAATCTGAAGTAAAAATAACTTCAACTTAAAATCTCTAAAAATGAGCAGTGAGTTTTAACCTTAAGATGCTACCACAAAGTATAAAAAAGACTTTAATGTCAATTAACTTCTTTATTAGATTTATTAAATAACCTGAAGGTACGGTTACTAAAACGACGTTTAAGAACTTTTAAACAAAAATGTTAATTTGAATTAAAACTTACCGGTTTTTAAGTACTCACTCTTCTTTTTTTATTAGGTAAAAATCAATAAAAAATAATTTCTTACTTCCCTATACTACTTTAAACAAGTCAAGAAAAAAAATTTCTAAGAAATGTCAAAGAATTTCATTTTTATTTACTTTTACAGAGATTCAGTGATTTTTTAATTGTTTGATTGAATAAATATGCATAGTTTAAGAAGTTGAAGTCCTTTGAACTTTTCTAAGAAAAAACTTCTTCGAAGAAATTTCATTCTTAAGCGTCTTGTTTTCAACCCATCTTTGTTTCGACGTCTTCTACTGAGCAAGTCCATTCAAATTCGGTAACCAATTTGAGGAGAGTGTCATTAGATAGAGTATCTCATACGCCACCTATTCTTTGAAATTGTTTTTGTTTCCGAAAGAATATCTTCCGTTCTTAAATTAAGTTTTGATAAATTATAATTTTTGTTGATATCCCGCTACATTTTCAAAATTCTCGCGTTTAATTTCAATTCTGAAAAATTCGATACTGCAATTAAAATACGAATATTAAACACGAAGTTTCATTTTGTTTAACAGTGATATTTTTTTAAAGTTTGTTTGCAATTAGAGTATTTTAACACTTGTATGGAAAAAAAATTTTTTTTAATTGGATAAGGTTAAAAATTTAAGAATTAGTTTCAATTGGTAACTGTTTACAAGCTTGTGTAACTGGATAGCTTGTTTCAAATTGAAACTGTACATCGTGTGCCTGGGGGAAACCGAACCTCTATGAAAACACCCAAAAAAATGTATTATGTCATTCTTTGACATACATATACTAGTTACAAAAATTATAAAAATAAAATACATTTTTTGGAAAAATTTTGAGAAACCCTTATAAAACCCGCAAAAATAAAAAAAGGTATAAAATCTTTTTTTAAGGTGATGCAAAATATAGTTTACAGTTAAGTGCAACTTAATTAGATATAAAAACTTAAAATACATATAATTGCATACTGCGTAACTAAATATTATTAGCATTAAAGTTTAGAATAGCCTTAGAGTAGTTTCCCATATATCTAACTGAAGAAATGTCTTTTATCAAGTATCGCTCCCAAATCTCCAAGAATACTGAATGTGAGTTTTCCAAATCCTATTCTGAAAACTGACCAAGTCCCCTTCCTGTTATGTTGATCAACTGCTCAATATGTGTGTGTATTACATGAAGCTTAGGGGTTTTAGATACTCCAAACTCTTCCTGTAAAGTCTTAAAAGACATCCTTAAGTTTTTTAAAACATTTCTATAATCAGGATCAAAAGACACACCAAATGTAGAGTCAATGACCTTTGAAAAATCATGCATGTAATCCAAAAAACCAGACAGCTCCATAGGAAGTACTTTCTCAAATCTATCAAGGAATCTTAGAACCTTAGAACACTCATTACCTTCAAGTGTGTCACCATGGTATGGTTCGAAGAGAATAGAATGTTCTGCTAACCAATCCTGAAGTCTTGGCAAAATGTTTTGTAGCTCCTTAAGGACATGATTTAGGGATAACTTAAGATGAAGAGTTGGTGGTGGACTTTTAAGGATTACCAAGCTGTCATCAGGGTCATCTTCATGAAAGAGCAAAGGAGTTACCACATAGTTAGTATACTCTATTGGTTTGATCTTTTTACCTCCGAAGATTATCCAATCCTCTCTGTGGTTTTTAATATTCCAGAATGTTCTGAGTGTAGCATCTGTCTGCATGGCTTCACTTCCTTCACCATTTGGAGACTCACAGTATAAGCATGGATATTTTGATGCACATGACATTATTCCAGACAGAAAATTTAAGAGTTTAAGGTCACAAGTGAAGTTAAACTCTTAAATTTTCGATAGAAGATTAATTTGAGTCTTCTCTATGAATATCTTGCAGTTATGATATGTCTCTGGAACCTTTTGAGCTGATCCAATGGTCTGATCTTCCTCCTTCTTGTATCTTTGTAATGATTTCCTAAATTATTATTTTTGAACACTTAATAAAAGTTAACACATAAGTTAAAAGCAGTAGCATGTGAGAATTAAATTTGTTTTTACCTGAACCAATGCCCCTTTTCCTGGTTACTCTGCTTGAAGGTCTGATGAATGTTAAATTATCTGAATCATAAAGTGCAAGAGTTAGCTTCAGATGTCCTTTTCAAAAATCAAGACCAAACTTTGAAGCCATCTCTAAGGAAGGCTGTTCTATTTAATTTAATATATAATATAAATATTCATCAATTAGTTTAAAATAATGAATATGAAATCTCAAAAAACAAATAACGACCAAAATTGTTATGATTACCTAAGATATGCTAGTTTTTTCACAAAATCCAAAATATTGGAACAGAAGAAAAAGGGTCGGATTATTTTTTTCCCATTAGAGTCTTGAAATGTAGTTATTCCTGAGAAAATAACTTTCCAAAGATACCTTTCTGATCTCTCATAGCCTCCTTTATACGAGGAACAATACATTTCCATCCCCATTTAAGTCTCTAGTTTTTCAGAACTGAAATAACTTGACGATCAGTCAGCCTAGCTTCCTGTTGTATTATAGAGACGTTCTCTGCAGTCAGAAATCCCTCAACTATTGTTTCCTTGTTCTCTTCCGGTAATAGTATCAAAGGTTTTCTACCATTAGGGGACGTAATGGAAATGACCGAGTTGTCTGATTCTTTATTTGTTTTTATAGTTTTATAACTAATCTGTTCAGCCAGTTTGGGATCAATTAGGTTTGCAATGTTGGCTAACTTTTCCACTTTTAGTTTATACTTGTCTTTGGAGTGGTTTGATCCCCTATAGATACTAGCAAAGCAGTGTGAACAGATCCGTGTGGGAAACAATCTTGAGTTATTAGACTTATTCTTCTGTTTTTTGACAAATAATTTCCAATGAAGTCCATTCAAGCTAGCAATTTTACAAATTCTGCATTTACATCTTTCCATAGACCTGATAAAAACCAATAAGTGTGAAATATATTTACCATTTATAACATTATATTATTATATACCACTATAGTAGTTTATTTTTTTAGAAAAACAAAAAATTTGACTATAGAAAATAAAGAGGTAGAGATTTGTGATTAAATAAATACTTGTTAACTTAGACAGACCATATATTATAATATATTGTATAATATATTATATATGCATATAAATATATGTATTATTGATATTTTAATATATATAAATATATATATTATTATTATTATTATTATTATTATTATTATTATATATATATATCACACCCATTGGCAGAAGAAAAAAATTACTCTAGCAAGCTCCAGAAAAACCCTTTGGTGGGAGCAATTTAGACACTTTCCTGATCTCAAAACTATAAAAACTGAAATTATCCATCACCGTCCGCAGAAGAAAAGTGCACTTAAAATTTTGCTTATTCTTAAAAAATTTAAAATGACAGCATTGAATATTTTTTGGCATTTTTACAGTATTATAAAAATTCTTTATTCTAGATTGGCATAAAAAACACAAAAGGTAACTGTTTAACAAAAAATTGCAAAAGATTATATAACAAATCAAGTTTTTATATACTTTTTTTTTCTAAAGCAAAAGATATTCAATAACTGCTATAAAATAATCTGCAATATCAGAAGAAACTAAATGGAAAACTGCATCTTTGATAGTTTCATCA
Organism: Hydra viridissima; assembly: GCF_058129835.1. Lineage (NCBI taxonomy): Eukaryota > Metazoa > Cnidaria > Hydrozoa > Anthoathecata > Hydridae > Hydra > Hydra viridissima. Next base: position 9,128,440 of record NW_028324312.1, on the reverse strand, counting down.
ATTATCCTTAAAATATGGTTGAGTTCTTGTTATAAATACGTTAAAAAAAGAGAATACTACTGCTTTACAATAATAACAGAACTATATTTCATTGTAACCCTTATATCTATCTCATCAGTTCACAAATCAACAAGTACACGTTTTTCACTCCTCACTCTCGGTCCGTACCGGAACAATCCCGACACACCGCACTTCGACACTCCACCGGAATCCGGATTACACAGTTACAACAATCCTCCACCCATAAATCATTCATACTGTTCTAAATATGCTGGTTTACGACAGGTTCGACCTGACCTTCGGCTTTTTGTAGAAATGGGCTCAGAAGATGACTCAGATTGTTCACAAGGTCTTTCGGGACCAACGTTTTCACTTTCAAACTGTTCACATACTCTGTTGGGATTAGTATCCTTGTTAATCGGTTCACATTCATCATACATGCCATCACTAGGAACTGATGTTTCGGTTGTTTCAGGTATTTGATTGTTCAACAAAGGACTATTCATGCCCTCTGCTGTTTTAACTAAAGGTTTGATGCAATCTTTCACGTGACGTTTTATAATCTGATCTATATGTCTAATCTGGATACGACCATCCGATGTCATCACTTTATAGTTAACCTTTCCCACTGCCGATACAATAATGGCTGAGATCCACTTCTCCCCCCCAATATAATTCCTTACATAAACAAGGTCTTCGGGTTGAAAGAATCGACTTTTATTACTGAAAATACCTGGAAGTTGTTTTTCCTTGATCTTGGTGATGGCCTCAGGTAGTAGCATCGACAATGGATTTCTTAATCTTCTACCTAATAAAAGTTCAGCTGGAGAAACTCCAGTTGTAGAATGTGGCGTTAAGCGATATTTAAAAAGAAAGCGACACAATTGCATCTCAACATCACTCTCTTGAAAAGTTTTTAAAGAGTTCTTAAACGTTTGAACCATTCGTTCTGCTTGACCATTTGAGGCTGGATGATACGGTGCTGCATAGACTGGTTTGATATTATTTGAAGACAAAAACTGTTTATATTCTTCACTTGAAAACCCAGATCCATTATCACTAACAATAACCCTAGGTATACCATGGGTTGAAAACAATCTCCTGAGTACCCTAACCGTTGTTTTGGCTTCAGTGCTTTTCACATTTTCCACTTCAATCCATTTTGAGAAACTGTCAACTACTACTAGGAATATTTTCCCATTTATTGGACCTGCATGATCAATATGTAACCTCTCCCATGGTCTACTTGGATATTCCCACGGATGTGACTCAGTTAATGGACACTTCTGATTTCTTTGACAGGTCTCACAATTTTTTACTTTGTTCTCAATTTCGGAATCGATTCCGGGCCACCAGACATAACTTCTAGCTAAAGCTTTCATTTTACTCACTCCTGGATGAACATCATGTAACTCTTCCATACTGTTTCTCGTAACACTCTAGGCACCACTACTCTTCGCCCCCACAACAAACAACCTCCCTCTGTTGACAACTCAGAAAACCTAGATGTATATGGTTTCAGCTCCATTTTACTATCTTCCATCATTAATCTTCCATCTAACACTTTATTTAGAACCACTCCTAATATGGGATCCTTGTATGTGGCTATCCTCAACTGTTTCTCTGTAATAGGGGTTCTTACTAGCTCCATCATAGCCACATCCATGGTCTTTAATCGTGACTTTTCCCTCGATGCATCTAATGGTAAACGGCTTAAACCATCTGCCGCTGCATTCCTTTCACCAGGACAATATAGTAGTTTATAATCATATGCTGACAGTAGCAGGGCCCAGCGTAATATTCTTGCAGCAGCTCTTGCAGGAAGTTCCTCATTTTCTGAAAATAGCCCCAGCAGAGGTTTATGGTCAGTGTACAAAGTAAACTTGTGCCCATATAAAAACTGATGAAATTTTTTTACTGCAAAAACTAAAGCTAATCCTTCCTTTTCAATTTGGGCATAATTTCGTTCAGCCATACTTAATGTTCTTGAAGCAAAGCTAACAGGTTTTTTACTACCATCCTCCTGCTCTTGGCTCAGAACAGCTCCCACACCATGTGGACTGGCATCACAGTGAACTATGATTCTTTTTGATGGATCAAAGTGGGCTAACAATGGTGCATTGCATAATAAAGTTTTAACTTTTTGAAAAGCTTCCTCGCTATTTTTACTCCATTTCCAAAATACATTCTTCCTCAACAAATTATGGAGCGGTTCTGTAATGGAAGCCATCCTAGGTAAGTAGGCATTGTAATAGTTAGCCATGCCTAAAAATGCTCTTAACTCTTTGACATTAGTGGGTCGAGGAACATCCTTGACTGCTTCCACATTTTGTGGTGTTGGTCTGCAACCTTCTTGGCTGATTATAAAACCACAGAATACCACTTCAGGTTGCATGAAAGAGCACTTAGATACTTTTAGAGTTAGTCCTGATTCCTTTAATATTCTTAATACAGATTCTAAATTGCTTAAATGCTCTTTGTCAGTTTTTCCAGAAATGAGTATATCATCCACTCGTACTTTCACAAATGGTAACCTGCCCAACCTTCTATCCATTTCTCTTTGAAAGATCCCAGTTGCACTATGAACACCAAACTGAAGACGAGTCGGCTGATATAAACCTTGATGCGTATTTATTGTTAGAAGTTCTTGTGAGGCTTCATCTAATTGAAGTTGCTGATATGCCTGGGACAAGTCGAGCTTGGTATATTTCTGCCCTCCTGCAATAGTGGCTAACTGATCAGTAGTGTTTGGTATTGGATAGGTATCTAGAGGGGCAGCTTGATTTATTGTAACTTTATAATCCCCACATATACGCAACGGACCCAAAGGATCTTTTGAATTCTTTAGAACAGGCACTATGGGTGCTGCCCATTTTGAATACTGGACTCTTTTCCAAACCCCTTGGTCTTCCAAGCGATCAAGCTCTTGTTCAATCCTAGTCCTAAAAGCATACGGTACTGGTCTTGGTTTAAAAAACTTTGGTTGTGCATCTTTACGTATGGGTATGTGACATTTAAAATCTTTTAGGCATCCTAAATTATCACTAAACACTTCTGGAAATTTCGCTACTAATGCTTCTACCCTCGAATCAAACCCATTGCAAACATTAACATTTCTCATTCCTTTACACAATTCCATCCATTCTAGGTTTAGTATCTGAATCCAATCTCTTCCCATTAATGTGGGAACATTTCCTTTAACTACAGTTATAGGTAAACTGCAAGATTGTCCTTTATAATCTACTTCAACAAACCCTATTCCTTCTGGTCTAACAAGTTCTCCTGTATAAGTCTTTAACATTACTTCAGACCTTCTCAGTCTTTCATTATTTCCTTTTATTCTTCTATAAGCTGAAACACCTATTACAGAAACAGCAGCCCCTGTGTCAACTTCCATTCCAACCTCTTTACCATTGATTTTTACATTAACCATAACTGGTCCATTCACCCTCTCAGATTCCTCACCTATTGAATACAAGGCTAAAAAATCACTTTTATTTTCATCTGCATCAGCAGTGTTTCCTTTGGTTAATCTCTCATAAACTTCAATTTGTTTCACTCCTAATTTCTTCTCCTTCCTACCATCAAATTCTTTTTTTTCTGATCGACATCTTCTTTTAATATGTCCAATTCTGCTACATGCGTGGCACTTTGAGTTGCGAAAATGGCAATTGTTTGCCAGGTGACCTGTGTAGCCACATCGAAAACATTCTCTATTTTCATCAAGTTTTTTTCCAAGTATCCATCTTGTGTACTTCATCTTGTTCGATAGGGCCTTCTTTAGTACCATGAATAGCCTTAGCATCTCTATATGCTGCTTCATATGCTCTTGCTGTGTCTAGTGCTGTCTCCAATGTTAAATTTTTGATGGTTAATAACTTTTGCTGAACATTTTCATTGTTTAATCCACATACAAACCTATCTCTTAAGTAATCATTTAGTTTCTCACTAAATTCACAATACTCTGATAGTCTGCGTAACTCCATGATATATTCATTTATTGATTCCGCCTCTTTCCTATCTCGTTTATAAAATTGGAATCGTTGTGCAATAAAGTTTGGGGTAGGTTTTAAGTGATTCCTCATAAGCATTATTATCTGAGTAAAAGTTTTATTCTTAGTGTCATTTTCGCACAAACTACGAATAAGTTTGTATGCAGGTCCTCCGACAGTTGATAAAAACACTGCTTTTTGTAGTTCTGCATCTTTAATAGTATTGGCCAGTAAATAATTTTCAAACCGTTCTATGTATTCAATAAAATCATCCTTTTCTAAATCTAAACTCGATATATTAGCCAAATGCATCATTTTCACTTCGTCGCCAATTGTTATAAATACGTTAAAAAAAGAGAATAATACTGCTTTACAATAATAACAGAACTATATTTCATTGTAACCCTTATATCTATCTCATCAGTTCACAAATCAACAAGTACACGTTTTTCACTCCTCACTCTCGGTCCGTACCGGAACAATCCCGACACACCGCACTTCGACACTCCACCGGAATCCGGATTACACAGTTACAACAGTTCTACAGCTTTTACTCAACAAGTTATCCAAGAGTGAAAAAAGCAGTTTTTCTCATTGAAGTAATAGAAAATGTGCACTATTTTCTAGTATTCATACTTTTCTCTTCCTTACAAGCTTTAGCTGTTGTAGTCAGACAGGTTTGCAGCCACTTCCCATACTCAGGATGATCAATTGGCCTTTTGTATTTACTCCAGTGTAATTTGAAGTTGTGGTGCAAAGCCTCTAATGCCTACTCACTGTATTTTCCTAGTGGTTCTCTTTGTTTTTTAATGAACTCTTTCCTGTGGAAAAATACTGCATGAACCTTTGGAGTGATGCTTCCTCTTGTCAGAGACAAGTATGCAGTGTAAAATTCATCATGCAGTGTGAAATTCTTTCTACATAGTCAGGTTTCATTTTGTTTCCAAAGCATCCAGAAACCACAGAATCAAATTTTCGCTGTGTGTCAATTATATCAAAGATATCGAATAGGCAATCTTGTTCTACCATTCTCTTAAGAAGATCCACATTCTTCAGCATTTTCCTGCATTCATTGGCAGCATACTGCTCACCATGAGAAGGGTGTGGTTTGATATGTAGATCATTTAGCCAAGCTGAGACTTTTGGCCAAGACTCCCTTAGAATGTTGTAAAGATGGTTTACAACACCCAGAAGTAAGTGGAGTTCCATTGGTTGAACGACGTCCAAGACAAGTGTGCTGTCTGGTACATTTAGATGTGGCAAGTTGACAACATTTTTGAATAGCTTAGCTTTTTTCAAATCCTGACCACTTCCATTGAAATCCTTAAAGAATTGTCTCAAAGAGCCAAATGTTTAAGGGGTGCCACATTGGGCTAAATTCTTGTGAGGCATCACACCATGTGGAAGGGTGAGGAGCTGGCATGTGACTGAAGGCGAAAAACAATGTAGGCTAAATTCAAATCTGTTGAGAGAAGGAGGTCAATTTTCTCTATTCCAAGAAGATTGAGGATCTTTTAAATATTACTGTAATTTTCAGGCACATCCTCAGCAATTGCAACTGCTTCTTGACTCCACTGTCCCTGACAGTTGGTGTGGCTAAATTTTTCTTGCTTGGTGGTGACCCTGCCTCCATGCTCTGTTCTGCCTCTTGAATGCCCAAACTTACTTTCAAACTTACTTCCATCAAGGCCAACTTTACAATGTGTGATGAATAGATTTGTCTATTCAACAGAACATAATTGAGGAAATCTGCAAGATCTTTGCAATGCATAACAATTTGTTGGCTTTTATGCAACTTATCGTTACTGAACTTAATTTTTGTTTGGATGAAATGATCTTTGAAAGTTAGGCTCATGAAAGTTAGGCTCCAAAATCTGACCCTTGGACACGTGATGGATGGTTGAAGCAAACTTCATGTTTGTGTTTGACAGGCCTGTGTTGACTTGCACTTGCACTTGCACAAGTGCTCAAGATAGGACCATCACCAAAGAGTCTTTTTGCTCTTGATGAACCTGAAAGTTATCATTACATCACATTATTGTCTTTATTGTATTACATTCATAGTGATGTCATTATATTTTTTTAACTCTAGCAAAAAGCAACTGTCTCACTCATCTTCTTTGAGTTTGGCCTGTTTCCAATTTTTCTTGATCTTCAAGTGGGTGCTTTTCAAAAACTTTCAACCAACCAATCTGGCAGATTTAGGCAGTCAGTTGTTGTCTCTTGTCGAACTTTGACAGGTGTGAAGTCAAAAAGAGGTGGTAAATTGACTTCTGCTTCTCTCCTATGGTGATTCAGCAAGTATCACATATTCCAAGAGGCACTCTGTTGTTAGCAAAATCAAGACTGTATAAAAGTATGCTCAACACATCATCCATCAGATTTTATGAGAACTCTGAAAACATTACATAAAGCTCATCAGATAATGTATTTTATGTTAAATATTCAATTGATTTTATAAATAAATCAAAATATTAAAGAAAAAAGAAAAAATAACACAATGCCTTGAGCTCTTTCTCATGCAGAGAAAACAGACGGTTTTTCTGCAGTCATTGTGTGATTTGGCCTGATTCGGCTTTTTCTTCAATTTAGGTTTAGAAACTGAAAAAATTATTCTTTTTTTCTATAACAATACTGAAATGTAGATTTTTTAAGTACACAGTTCAAAATTTGAGTAACAGCATAAATTTAAAAATGGTAATTGCTGTTTCCTTGGTTTGTTAAAAGTTAAGTAGTTTCAAAATTAAAAATTATTTTTTAATTTTGGTTAGTTTACTGCATGGAAGTGACAAACAATATTCAATTAATGGTCGAAAAATTTTATACTGAATATCTAAAATTAACGTAACAAAAGAGCAATGTATATCATTAACAATTGCTCATTCTCAGATTTAATAAAAATGAAATTATTTGCAGTTTAAGATTCTCATTAGTTTCTCTAACCAGATTATATGTTTTTAATTGTTTACAATATGAAAATTTAAGGTTACTGCTGCTGTAAAAATGCCAAAAACTTTTAATGCTGTCATTTGCTTTTTTTTATAAAGCAAAAATTTAAAAATGAAGTTTCTTCCCCGGACGGTGATGGATGATTTCAGTTTTTAAAGTTTTGAGATCAGGAAAGTGTCAAAATTGCTCCCACCAAAGGGTTTTTCTGGAGCTTGCCAGAGTAATTTTTTTCTTCTGCCAATGGGTGTGTGTTACAATGAAAATAGCCGTTTTTTGATTTATTAGAGAATAATCTATATTGCAAATAATGAATTTTGTAATAAATTTTAAAAAAGAATTCAACAGTTTTGTTTTCTAAAAGAACAACTTTTGAAACTTAGTTCATAGTTGTTTTATCACTTGTAAAATTTAGAAAATGTAACCTTTAAACCTTTTTTTTAATAAAAAAAACCAGCGTACGATACAATAATAATTATTCATCAATTTGTCTACATTCTCATATTCTACGTTCAACCTTTATTTGAAATCTTCCATTAATTTCATTTCGTTATAACACTTTCGTTATAATACTTTAAAACAATAATTCAAAGGCTGATGGAAACCAGGTCTGTTTATTGCGCAATGTAACGGTAATTAATTTTCGTTAAAAATGAAAGCGTTTTGAAAAAAAATGGCGAATATTAGGGTTTTTAGTGGGATTTTTTACAACTTTGACTTCGAATTAGAGCACTTTCCGTTGATTTTCAGGTGTATGTTTTCATATTTTTCTGAATCAGCATAAAATTCTCTATCATAATCAATAATAAAAAAAAGGGGGGGGGGGGGAGAAACTGCAGTAGCGCCAAAATCGTTATTAAATATACTGCCACATTTTAGACATTCAACTTTAAATCTTTTACGTTTTGCCCCTATATTACTTATTCAAGAAATCGTATAACAGAAATTTAAATATTAAAACTCAAGAAAACAAAACATCAAGTGCAACTTCGTTGTGGTTTTAAAGACCGCAGTTCCTTATGGGATTGATATGCCTAAAAAGTAATTTTTTTAACGTCACCAAAACGGTACCTTATTTCATTCCCGAAAGTCGTAAATATCAAAAAGTATATAATATATTTATACGAAATTTACATTTTTTATTTAAAAAAATATTTAACAAAACTCAAACACTAAATGTACAAGTTGGCATCAATGCCAACTCAAATACTAAATGTACAAATTTGCCAACTGACATGCACAAATAACAGCTTTGGGGGGGGGGGGGTGACACCCTCTACACCCCACCCCCACCCCCCCCTTCAAGACGGCCCTGAATAAGAGTCAATAAGTTTTTAAAAAATGTTTTTTCTCTTGATTGCATTAAATCTGGATTTATTATAAGTAGATCAATCAAGCAAAAACTATTGTTGTGCAGTAAAAATTATTAATATGACAATTGGTTTAACAGTCTGTTTTCCAATAAGGCTTGTAGTAGCAGGAAGTAGAGTTTTACTTCTAGCTTTAGACAGAAGGCTCAACTTTGACGGACTAAAAGTGAACTTTGGGTGCTTATGAATTTTTAAATTTTGGAAAATTATTTTGCAGTTCTTTTCCACGTGTAGTAGTAATAAAGTAAACAATAAAAGAATTGAAGCAAGCTTTATTGATATTAATATCAAAGCAAAAGCAGCAACCAAAATTGGAATTGTTGTTTAGCGCTATCGAAAACGGAATATTGGAATAAGAAAAAATAATTAAGAAAAAGAGTAAATTAAAATGGAGATGAAAGAATATTAGTAAAGGAGGAAATGACTTAATATGGGTCTGCACAAATCAGCTGCTGCAACATACTGTTGACAATTACTTTTTTGTATGAATGATAGAAAAAGTTTGAAAAAAGTGAAGCGATTATTTATTTCATTTTCTAACTATAAAATTAATTATTCATTCGCAAGATATTTATTATAATAATTTTTTTTACCTGTTGGTTTATATGCTTGTTACAAAACTTACGATATCAATGACTAAAAAAAAAAGGGCTTTCACAAAAGTTTTAATTAACTGTTACCAACAGTAGTAGCAATTGAAAATTCGATCCCTAAAATTCACTGCTTGGTGGCAGTTTTGAGATGTGTTTTGGCCAAAAAATCCATGATTGGTCAGGTTCGCACTGCCTTTGCCATGTGAGAGGTGCTCCTTTATGGTGAGGAAAAAAGGAAATAATCCAAAAAAAAAGTCATGAGCTTTTAAAAATTGATCTACTTTACACATTTCTGAAGGAAATTTTCTTTAAGAAATGTTCAAGATATTTCACTTTTACTTGCTTTAACCATTGTTTTTTGGAGACTTTTTATTTGTTTAATAGAATAAATATGCGCCATTAAAAAAATGAAACACTTTTTAGAAAACTTTCTTTAAATGTTCAAAGCAGTATTCTTTTAAACTAGAATAGTAATATACACTCTTATTTGAATTTTTCTGGAACAAGAAGAAGAGTAGCGAGCACAAAAGAATCAGTAAGTTTTTTTCCAAAATAATTCTTTTAATATAAAAGTTAATTTAAAATCATTTTAATGACTTTAGAATTAAATTAATTGATAAGTGCATAAAAGTAATTATAGCGACAAAACTAATTAAGAAACTAATTTAATTTTTTAATTAAAGAAATTAAAACATTAAATTAATGAAGACATTAAAGTCTTTCTTACTCATGTGGTAACACTTTGAGATTGAGAATATCTGGGTTTCAAGAGTTTAGTGTTTTACCGAAAATGAAAATTAAGTGTGGAATCATAATGGGGGTTTCCTAATTATATTGGTGTTTTAATTATTTGGGGGCGTAATCAGTTTTTAATTGTAAAAGTTATTGTAGTATTAGTTAAAACCACGTTTGATAATTGATTCAACTTAACTAGACCAAGAGAAATCAATTACTCCAAGAAGTTCCATATATTACTCATAGCAAAATCTATTAAAATTAAAAATACAGTCTGAGGTTGATGACATGCAAAGAAACACACCTACGAATTTTGTAATTTTAATTTAGATTTTGATGCAATTGAGAGATAATTTCATGAAAATAAAATGGCGAATTTTTTTTTATTTGTATTGCGTTACAGAGAAAACATTTTTGACTTACTAAAGAGTTAAACAAATTGAGTAGCTAACGATTTATTTTTTTCAAAAGCAAACAAACGGTTTTAAGTTATTTAGATGTAAAGACAAACAATAAAAATGATTAAATAACGTGGATCAAAAAACAACGAGGCAATGTTAGGCAGCAGAAGAAAAATGGTTGGTGGTTGAAATATTTGAGGAAGAATTAAGATCTTCTTTTGTCTCGGAATGATGAAGTAGACATTAATAAACCTAAGAAGGAGGTATGAGAACGTTTTGAGTGATAAGAAAAACTGTTCCTGATTTAAAGTTTTTGTTTCAAATTGTGTGCAACTTTGTCATCCGTAGATTTCATCTAAAAAGTAGAACGACGATTTTAAGAAAATCTCCTAGAATATTTGATTATCGCTACTATCATCAGTCTGGGATTTGAAAAAGGGCGTCGGAAAGCGTAAATGGTACAAGAAATAAGCTGCTAACGATTGCAATGGAAATTTTTAAAAACATAACAATCTGTTCGGGAAGACTAATCTGGTTATCTTAATGGAAATAAAGGAACATGTTAAATTATTCCAAAGTAAAATTAGGGGGAGCGCGCGTTATTTGATAATCACATCATGATTTTTGCAAAAATGCAATTTCCTCTTGAAATACGGATCGGATATGAATAAAACCAATTTGAAACTGGATTAATCTTATCTTTTACTCAATGAAATTATCTTGCGTATCAATGATTGTTTCAACACGGCCATAAAACCTTGTGCTGCATTGGGTGATTACTTTCTTTGACTTGAAATAATTCTTGAATCTGGTGACAAACTCCACCTTGGGATTGCATGGGAAATTGTAGGTCTCTCTTTTAAGTGTATCCCACACAAAAGGTTCCATAGGATTTAAGTCCAGTGAGTTTGGGGGCCAAACATCAGGACCAACATAGTTACAAAATTCTCGCTCAGCTGTTTTTGTGATTTTCTTGACTTACGGGTTGGTGTTGAACCTTGCTGCCACACTATTGATCGTCTTGCAGCAGCCTTTTGTATTATGGGAAATTATTGTTCCTTTAGGAGTGTCAAGTGCTAGTCTGTATTTACACTGAAGTTTTTGAGGAAGTTGAAGGGCATGATGTCGCCCTCTGAGGAGATAACTTTGTATGTGGATGGAAAATTTGTTTGCATAACCTTGGGTACATCTTTGGGTTACTAAACAACCCAACAGTTTTGCTGGTTGTTAACATTTTTTGGTCCTGGCAGAAACTTTTTTTACTAGTAAAGATTTCAAATTGTTGAGCAGTTCTACTGAGTTCTTTTGAAGCATTTCTTTAGTCTTTTTAGTAAGCAGCTGGGAGCATATCACCAAACTTTTTTTTCTTAAGCTTGGCGTAAGTTTGGCTTAAGTTCAAAGCTGTAGAGGTTGTATGCTTCAAACTTGTGCAGTTTCAAAAAATACTTTTGTTAGTTTTTGAGTAAGTTCAGCACTAAACTATTGGTATTCACCGAATTGAAATGGTATTCATGAAACTTTTTAGATCATTACGATTATAGTTCATTTCGTTGTTTTTTTTTAATCATGAAAACTTAGTTCATTAAAAAAAAAAAAATCGACTCGGTTGTTTTTTTGCTCAAGTTTTTGCGTAAGTTCGGCGCAACTTATGTGTAACCTTAACTTTACGGAAATGCTGCAAAATACTGGTGAATGCCAAATAGTCACATGAACTTACGGTGACGGGAACTTACACCTACTTACCTGACGGGGAAGTAAACCTGATCAGCATGGGGCTATCCCCCCTATAATCGATCATCAGGCTACTAACCCCGGACGACGATGGGTCTTTGTCTATTTCCCGAAGGGAAGGGGGGGAACTCTGGGACGACGCTCACAGAGTATCCTTTGAACGGAGTAACCATGCGTCCACAAGGCAATTAGCCGGAGGACCTTAAACTGTAATACATGAACTTACGGTTTCCGTAACCTTAGTTTAGCTGCGCAAGAGTTACGAAAGTTTGGTGAATACGCACCCTGGTCCTCTTTTATCTTGTTAACTTATACCCTAAGTCCTCCGCCACATTGATCGTAATAATTGACTCAAGCCTTTCCAAGTCACAGCTAATTGACCTTATTGGCTTTCATGGGTCAATGTCAATCATTTCTAGGGCTTTTGATTATGAATTTTAAGAGCTCTTAAACAATCAGACGGTTGGTTGTGAGTTGATCTCTCAGCTATAACTTCATTGTCGCATTCTAATTCTTCAAGTTCTTTTCTTACCCTCCAAACCCAACTTTTCTCAACCTTTCAGAGCTTTGCAATACTGGGATTGTCATGTTTGAATTTGAATTACAACCAAAACACTTTTTCTTTTCGACGATTGTGGTATTAAAAATTGATTTTTAAAAAATTGTTTCACAAGCAAAATTTTAAAGTTACCGCCAAAACAAATTTTGTAACGCAGGGTTCAAGCAGTAAGTTTGAATTTGATTGCAAATAATACAACCACCTTGTATTAGGCTCCATGATTAGATATAAATATACACAGTATAAGTTTCTCATTTTGTTCCCCCAAGTAATTAAACTAATTCATAAATATCAATTTACAGAAATTACAAAAATACAAAAATTTGGCCCTTTTACCCAAAGGAAATGCCCGGACGAAAACATTTTGTATTTCACATGAATCATTGATCGTAATCGCATGAGTTTATGAAAATTAAACTTGATAACTAAAGCTAATCTATAATTCAAAATATTTTCTAATGACCAGAAGAAACTAGAAGAAACGCAACTACTAGAAGAAACGCAACGAAGGAAAATATAAAAATAGAATAATATAATTTAAATAGAAAAAAAAGTAGATGGGAACAAAATAAATATCATTGATTTGGCGCTGAATGTAAGGATAATGCTACAAATAATAGGAAATAAAAAAGGAATTTTTTAATTTTAAACAATAGTTTTATAATAGTATAGCTTATACAAAAACAAAGTTTTTTAAAAGTAATTAATCGACTGACAAAAGTAAAATTTCACAGTACCAAAAACTTTTAACTTGAAAACTTTAATAAAGGTATTACTAATGTTAAAAAAATAAATACATATAAAAATAAAGGTATTACTAATGTTAAAAAAATAAATACATATAAGAATAAAGGTATTACTAATGTTAAAAAAATAAATACATATAAGAATAAAGGTATTACTAATGTTAAAAAAATAAATACATATAAGAATAAAGGTATTACTAATGTTAAAAAAATAAATACATATAAGAATAAAGGTATTACTAATGTTAAAAAAATAAATACATATAAGAATAAAGGTATTACTAATGTTAAAAAAATAAATACATATAAGAATAAAGGTATTACTAATGTTAAAAAAATAAATACATATAAGAATAAAGGTATTACTAATGTTAAAAAAATAAATACATATAAGAATAAAGGTATTACTAATGTTAAAAAAATAAATACATATAAGAATAAAGGTATTACTAATGTTAAAAAAATAAATACATATAAGAAAGTACAAAAGTATGTAAAAAGTACAAAAATATGTTAAAAGCACAAAAATATGTAAAAAGTACAAAAATATGTAAAAAGTACAAAAATATGTAAAAAGTACAAAAATATGTAAAAAGCACAAAAATATGTAAAAAGCACAAAAATATGTAAAAAGCACAAAAATATGTAAAAACAACCAAATTTTGTCTGCAAATGTATAGTGTAACAACTAAACAATTTTTTTTTTACTGACGTGAGTCGTGCTACGAATATAAAAAATTTTTATTACCTTGATAGTCAGTTCTTTACTATTTTTGTAGTAAAATTTATTAAAATGATAGTAAAACTTCAAGTACATCTTACTCATCTTGCTCATACATCTTACTCATCTTGCTCATACATCTTACTCATATTGCTTCACTATAGCAATAGGAAGTTTTACCTTTACAAAAAAACAAAGGTATTATTTAAAGTCCAAGGATATTGAACTTTTATTATCACTAGCCTAAATAAGTCTGCACTTATTGATAACGCGCAACTCCAAAAAAAAAGAGATTTTCTGAGATCAGAATTTCAAGATATGAACGTTAACGGAATACTATAAATGAGAATATCATGCTGAATAAATTTTTCCTCTGATGCAACACAAATCTCTCTGATACTTAAAGCTATTATACAGAACTTCAAAAAAATCATAGCTAAAGATTACCGATTCCTTAAGTCTAAATATTACTGATTCTCTTAGATATCCATGTTTCTGGCTGCCGATCCTTTCTCTTGAGTTCTTTTCCGTCACATGCCTTCAAGCCTCAACCTACTTTACCTGATATCGGTATATAATCGGTTGCAAATAATATTTAGGGAGCCAGAATTTTCTAAAAACAATAAACAAAAAAGTTCGCCAACAGTATCGTTTTTAGATTTGATTAAAAAGTTGATTTTATGTTTTCTATAATTATTGTTTCTTATTTAAATAGAAAGAAATACAGTGAGAATATTTATAAGTCTTGAAAATGAACTTTTAAGTTTACCTTGTTATAAGTTTATATTTTTGAATACAGAAATACAAAACTTTTTCTTTTTCTTCTTCTTTTTTTAGGTCATGATAATGATAATCATCACTATCATGATGATGGTGATGATGATAATGATAGTAATGATGATGATAACCATGGTGAAAGTCATGATCTTGGTAACGGTCATGATAAAAATTGTGATGATAATCATGATTGTGATGATGACCATGGTTATGCTCATAATCATGATGATGGCCACGACAGGAACTGAGATGATGATCTTGTTGGCAATAACGATGCTAGTAATCATGATGAAGGTTAAAAAAAGCCCAACTGAATACCAAGTATCACAGCTAAAAAATGAAGCTGAAATGAAAGCCCTTAAATAGAATAAAAAGAAACTAACTGAAACTAAGGGAAATTAAATAGGATCATTAAAGATATGAATTATATTTATTTTGATTTGTTTCTTTAAAGTTGAGTGATTTAGTAACTATTTTCAAGATGTATTCTTTATAAGCCAAAAATTGATATGATTAGAGTACACTAAACAAATATCGCCTAAATAGTCTTTGACAAAAGTCTGTAAGGTCCTTTTTATTTTTTATCATAATGAAAAGTTTTGAAAATTATCATTGAAATTCGATTACTTTTTTGAAGGGGCTGAGTGTTTAAATTTACTCCGTTTAAACATGAAGATATGATATTCATGAAACTTTGTATACACAGTTCAATTAAAAAATAAAAGACTTCTCTAAAGCTACTATTTGACCTTAGAGCAGCAGAGCAACTTAGGCTGGGATTATGAATACTAAAAAAGGCCCTGTCAATAGAAAGCAGCCATTGCCCTCAAAAGTAAAAATAGATTTACTTGCTTGTAAAAAAAAAAGCATTGCCAGCCTATTGAAACTCCCCTGTGACATAGTTGAACCATGAAAATTCTTTATCTTCTTTCGCACAATAAAATAGCATTTAGCTGTAGCTACTGTGAGGGTGGCGTTTTTTAATTATTTTTATTATTATTATTATGTTTTCTTTTTGCAGTAAAGGGGAAGGGGAAGGGGAAGTTTGGGTTTGGTGTTATGGTTATGTTTGGATTAGGTATATGGAGGTTGGGAACGAGGTTAGTGGTCTGGGGAGTACTTGGTTAGGTATGGGCGAGGTTTGGGGATAGTTTGGTTAGGAATGGGCAAGGTTTAATCTCAAAGCGCTAAACTTATAATCGCCGTCCTCAGTATATTCTATAATACAATAAAAATCAACAAATGTTCTATTAATGTGTAATGGTAGCACTCTTACTCTTATAACTTTTATGTAATACAAATAATATTCTCTTACACTTCTTGCAGTGTTCAATACTTTTTATTTCAATTACTCCTCTTTCTTTTATATCTTCTTTTATTACAAATATCTCTTCTTTAATTAAATCTTCTGGTTATTCTCCAACAATCAATATTAAAATCTTCTTTTCTTCTTTTATTCAACTGCTTATTAAACTGTTTATTCATCAAAATACTCTTCTTACCACAAAATTCTTTTTCTTCTTTAAAATCCTCTTTAAATCTCTTATAACTCTTTTCTCATAAAAATCTTCTTTTAAATCTCTTCTTCAAAAACTCTTTCTCTTAAAATTCTCTTTTAAATCTCTTCTTCAAAAACTCTTTCTCTTAAAATTCTCTTTTAAATCTCTTCTTCAAAAACTCTTTCTCTTTTCCCAAAAACTTCACTTAAAAACTCTAATTCTTCTCCTCTTAACTCTCTCTCCACTTAACTCCAGTTAACTGTCAGATTCTTTCTTTTTTTTTGAGCTTTTATAGTTTTTGCTTGTTTTCCTGTTGCGATATCTTTTCATTTATTTATATGGTAGGTTTATGAGTCTTCGTGTTTACGTCTTTTCTCAGTTGTTTTTAACTTTTCTTCTTTCCGTTTTATCGTCTACTTACGTGATAGATCGGTGAATCATCGTGTATAAGTCTTTTCTGATCGTTGTTTTTAACTTTTCTAATTGTCGCTTTATCGTTTACGAGTCTCCACGTTTACGTCTTTTCTCAGTTGTTGTTTTTAACTTAATTCTTTTTACTTTATCATTTATTTATGTGAATAGTGGACGAGTCATCTTGTATGTGTCTTTTCCGATCGTTGTTTTTAGCTTTTCTTATTATCGCTTTATCATTTACGCGTCTTCGTATTTACGTTTTTCCACAGTTGTATTTAACTTTTCTTCTAACGCTTTATGTCTTCTAACTTATTTATGTGATAAGTTGGTGAATCATCTTGTGTATGTTTTTCTATCGATCGTCGTTTTTATTTTAGTTTTCCCTCCTCACACTACAGATACAGGTATAGAAAGAAAAATGCGTAATGCAACAAAGACGTCTGGGAATATTAAATGGAGTCCATGTTCTTGTGAAACAAACAGTGAGAACAACTTGTGAAACAAATAGTGAGACTTGTAGACTAATTTGAAGTTTGTGGAATATACCCGTTTCAGAAAGATTAGTTCCTCAAACAATAAAGGCCAGACAGAATTGAGACAACATTGATAATGAATACTTTTACTTTGTACTGCTGTTCTGTCTAAGATTATGTTAATAAATCTCTTTACTCCAGTATAACTAGTCTCTTGTGCATGTCTTAGCATTTGGTAGAGTTTTAGTGAGTAAACGCAAAAGAAATTCCCTATTAGCTTCATCTCGTGGAATGATATTGGGAAAATTAAAGCAAGCCATTTTAAGAAACATCCCCATTTTAATACTCTGTATCAAAGCTATTAGTTGAATGCACTTCAGTTACTTCTGGCAATAAATATCAATATTTACACTTGGGCTATCAGATTTTATCACTAAAACTTCCTGGGACTTCAGTAAGTGAGATTGTTGAGCAAATGAAGCAAACGATGTTATGGTCCTCATTTTCTTGACAGATTCATCTTTTAATATCCTCTTTTTCCGCTTACATGCACCACTTTTCAAGTGATCTGTTTATGAGTCAATTAATCAACTAAAAAATAAAACACAGTGAAACTGTAAATAAGTAAAAAAGTTATACTTTTATTATGTAAAAGCTAAAATAATACCACACTATTCCAACAAATCACTTATTTATTTTAGACAATTGTGTACGATTAAGTTCAATTTTTATCCTTTTATAGGCAAATTACGACGCACTCAATTACGACAAAAAAAAAAAGAAACAAAGAAAAAGAAAGAAGAAACTTCTTATAAATGAAATTATAAAATAGCGTCAAAATAAAATAGCGTCAAAATAGTTATCTCCTATTAAATAAAGTTTAATGGTAATAATTTATAACAATCAAACATAACTTAATAATTAGATTTATAAAAATTTGTCATGATTGCAATAAATAACAAATATGTATGAATTTTCTCCGGTTATTGAAACAAAGGATACTCATTTTCATCATAAATAACATGTACAGAATTAAGTAAATAATAATTAGCTATTTTTACATAATTAATGATGATAATAATTGTAATAACTATGATAAGAACGTTAGAATAGTACTGAATACATAAGTTAGGATTTATTTATGATGCCTTAATTTTTTATGCTTTAGAGGTCCTATGCATCATGAGGCCCATGTCCAATGGCCCCATAGGCCCCCTCTCTGATATGGCCGTGTGCAGTATGATTTCAGAAATTGATGTTTCTGGTCAGAAGGTACATTTATATTCACATTGAGTAATACTTTATCAAACACGTTTTCAACTACCCAGCAAACATCGAGTCTAAAAATGACGTCATTTAGATGTATAAAAAACGGCTAATACGTCTAAAAGACATTTAAGACTTCTTTTTTAGACTAAATGTTTGCTGGGTATTATTTAATCTGAAAAAAATCCTGTAGAGTTTTTAATTCTGGAAAGCTAAACATTGGATATCTTTTAAGTTTGTTGTACTTAATACCGATCCGATCCACAACAGTTAGACGCTGTTGAATCTGTCACATATCTTAAACTCTTCGTCATTGAGTAAAACGGTGTTTTTCTTTAGTTGGAGTTTGCAAATCGCATATGAAAAAAGGTTGAAATCGTGCATTAAAATTTTAAGTCGGGTTTTTGATAGGAAAAAATACAAATATTCTGAAGAAACATTTGAAAACGAAACCAATCTACTTCTCTCAATTGAGATCCATTAGGATAATACCCCAGCAAACAAAAAGACGTCTTTTAGTCGTCGTAAAGGCGTCTTTTCAAGCTGGAAAAAGACGTCTTAAAGATGTTTTAAAAAGGTCTACGTTGTCCATCGAAAAGACGTCTTACTCAATATTGTTTAAAGACGTCTTACTGAAAACAGCTTAAAAACGTCTTGTGTGAGACGGACTAAAGATGCTTTATTCAAGATGGTTTACTGAATATAACCAGCACACATAGGACGTCTTTTAGTCGCCTTAAAGACATCTTTTCAAGATGGAGAAAGACGTCTTAAAGATGTCTTAAAAAGGTCTACGTTGTTCGTCGAAAAGACGTTTTACAAAAAACTGCTCAAAGTGATTAAAGACGCCTTACTTCAGACGGCCTAAAGATTTATTCAATTATATTTTAAGAAAACTGTGTAGTATTAATGGTATATTTAAGTTGCTACTTACGATTATAATGGGTATTGACAACATTATAAACACCATTAAGCAAGTTCAAGTTCTTACTGTGTTTTTTAGAAACATTAAAGAAGAAAAAGAAAATTATTTTTAAAAAATGCAAACAATTTAAAAAGGTACATATAATATAGTTAGTTGGATTGTTACCAAGTATCTTTCTATTTAACAATTTATACAACATATAATAGTATATACAATATATAAAAATAAAAAAGAATTTTTTTTTTTATTTTGTTTTTTGCCGAGAAGGAGCATTTTTACAATACCGTTCAATTTGCTGTTTATTTTCAACATTTGAAACCTTTTCAAATTTTCTTTTTACAACTTCTAAAAATCAAATAAAGCATCATGTAGGATATATTTATAAAACATATTGGAAATAAATTTAACTTAACATTGATTTTTTTCACTAAATTAAAAGTTGAATAATTTAAACTTATATTAAATTACCTTCCATTAAGTTATACAGTTTAGTTGATAATAAACCAATCTTTCCACCAGAACGTTTTAAGATGAACTGTGTCAACAGGTTATTTGTAAATAATCTAAATAACATATCGAATAAATGAAATTTATGAAAAATAATCATCCTCTAAACTTTTGATAAAATCCTCATACTCTGCAATAGTGTCCAATTTCTCAATTGCAAAATTACTATGGGGTTGTTTGTTTATAGCTAAAATGAACTCCTGGTTTTCAAGAACCTTTAAAGCCATCTTGAACATCATATGCTGGTATTCTTAATTAAACAAAGAACATGGCCTACTTAAATACACGGCCTTCTTTACTGCTTAAATCGAAAAAAAATAGAAGGCCAGTTTAAAAATCGTATAATCGGCCGTTTGGACAAACTTTCTCAAATTAATTTTGATTATCACGCTATAAATTTTCAGTAAGTATATCTGGCAAAGGATAAAAAATTTTACGTTAGCTAGCTAAATCTAAACTGCTAAATTTCAATAAACTTTGAATACTTAATTGTGGCTTCTTTTTAATATAAGATGATAATTATGGTGAATAAATGCTTTTAATTATGGTTGTACCTCTAATTATTTCTGTTGTAAAGTAGTCCCAGTTTTTTGTTTTCCAAACTACAATGATTTGAGAAAGATATGAGTTATATTTGGCAATAGAAATTTTGGGACTGTCAAGTTCTGTGCAAGAAATAAAAATACACAAATTCTCAAAAATAAGCTTCAAAAGTATAAAAAAACTCTAACACAAACTGATTTTAAAGTGAAACAAAATATTTTCATTTTTCTCTCTGTCTTTTTTTAAATCCAACTATGTTATCTGTAACAATCGAATCCCTGACTCTCTTTCTGGTGTAATTAAAATAAATATTTGAAATAACAGTGTTTATAATTTCTTTTCCATGACTTTGATGGTTTGAACATAAAAGTGGTTGATACCCTTCTCTACTGCCAAGAACTAACTTTGCTGCTTTACGGTGTTGCATTTGAGACTGATAAATAACATCAAAAATGTGATCTAGCATAGAGAAACTGTCACAGACATATTCTAAAAGCAGTACTGATGGAGTTGTTAGCCCACCTCTGGACAATATATTTAAATAATTATAATCATTTAACTGCTGTTGACAATTTTGAGTACAAAGCAATTTGCAACATACTCCAAACTTCTTAATCAATTTTTTGGCAATAAAACCAGCAATATAACTGGCAACTTCACGAGAATCATCCGATAAAGTCACACAATCAAAATCTCTTTCTTTAATCTGCTCCATCAAGAATCTAACATGTTCTATATCTTTATCAGCATTGATATCATTTTCAAAAATGTCAATTCCTTCTTTTATCAAACTTTTTATTTGGATTATACTCTCACTATAAATGACATCTTTCAAACTGACAAGGAATCTGCCACCGCTCATTTGACGGTATTGTCCATATCTTCTTTCTAAGGGATCACTTTGAAAACGAGCAGTCAATATAAATTTGTACTTATCTTCCAGCAGATCTTCAATTAATGAAGCATGACATAATAAAGTTCTTTGCAGTGCTGATGATGTTTGGGGAGATAATGTATATTTCTCAAAATTTGGAATTTTTGTGTTTTTCCATTTGTTTAACCAGTCAGCAAAAGCTCGAAAAAACTCAGGTTTTTTATCATTTATAATAGCAGCATTACCAAGATAATTATTAGAAAACTAATTTTTTGAATTTGTAATTGTCCACCATTTATTGAATAGAGTTAGGAATGATGCACTATCTAAACAGTCAGGAAAATATGAAATTATTGCTGCTGCTGTAGTTTCATGGAAGATACCTAAGGCAACACTGACATTTTGCTTCCATTTTCCAGGATGGACAACTTTGTTATTTATATTTGGTGCTTTTTTTAAACTTGCATCCAACAGACTGTCCTTTTCTAATAAATCATCAAATATTTTCCATGATATTTCTCCTGATTGAACATGAATTTCACCTTTGAAAGCTGAAAAATTAAACTCTGGAAAAATTAATCTTTTTTTATTAAGTAAGTTGTTTCGAATATTTTTAATCAGATGCACTGTGTCAAAGAATAAGTAAACTTTTTGTGATAGTACATTAATAAACAAACCATCTTTTTTTTCACCATGCGTATCAAGTAATTTTGTAAAAGAAGAAACATTTGAAGCGTGTCTGTCACATACAACACCTCGAATATTAAAATTATTTTTTATTAAAAATTGAATCAGGTTAAGAATTTCAGACTTTAACCAAACACTGTTCAATTTTACAATTGGAATTGCTTTAACAACACAGGAGATATTTTCTTTCAAACCAACTACCATGAAAGAGACAATGCTTCTATAGCATTCATTTTCCTCACTAATCCCAATAACATTGTTACCAGAATATTCAGCACATTGTTGCAAATACATTTCATCAAAAATTACTATAAGATCTTTCGATAAGCTCCCATTTTCATGTGGCGACTTCAAAACTTTCATAGAATCTATTTCACCTGATTTAAGCTTGCCTAACAGTGATATAGATGGGAGTGGGAATTCCTTCAGCAGTAAATGATAAGTTTGCAGTAAAGTGTACCGCAACATCAATGCAAATTGAAGAGCATTTGAAGAATAAATTTGTTTTTTTTTATTTGGTGACTTTTGAGTTCTTCGAGAATAGAAGACAACTTTTCTTTTTCTGTGCTGAAATGTGAATTG
The DNA here is from genome assembly GCF_058129835.1 of Hydra viridissima. Lineage (NCBI taxonomy): Eukaryota > Metazoa > Cnidaria > Hydrozoa > Anthoathecata > Hydridae > Hydra > Hydra viridissima. The sequence continues at coordinate 9,106,099 of NW_028324312.1, read as the reverse complement.
AGGTTTTCCTTAACCCAAAAGTGAAAAGAAAAATATCTGGTAAATTATTTATTAAATCTCTGCATGAATTCGGAAAAGAAAATAATTATCATTTTACGAAAGAAAATTTCAGACATTTTTTTAAGTTAGCAGAGGTATTGTTTTCTATCTTCATTCAGAGATGCTGAGGAAAAGTCCGTCTTCTCAAGAATCAGGAAGAATTTGATACTAAAAAGGGTAAATTTTCAACTTAATGGGACGTTAGCAAGCATAACAATATTTCTGTTGAAAAAGCCACATGAAAGCTATATATATATATGTGGCTATACACACTAAACAACATTGTGTTAGCTGTAGATTTGCTAAACTCTTGTTGTTTAGGAGCATTTAACAACTGTAACATAAGATTTGTTGGTAATTCAGATCAGACAACCAGAATTTGCGCAACTTTAATTAAAATGCGGTTTAAAGCTAAAATCTTTATAAATATTGATTTCTAAAAACACAACGGTAATAATTTCAAGAAAGTAAGCTTGACGATGATTTTTGTTGAATTGTGAGCTATAACTTCACAAGAACTTATATGACTTTTATTCACAGTTAAATAAAAGTGATATAAGTTCTCGTGAAGTTATAAAAAGTACAAAATAAAATCTTTGAATTATTTCTATTCTCAGATAAAACTATTCTCAGATAAAGATAAAAGAAATTAGTTATGTCAAGACATAATCACTTCACATCATCATTATGGAATGTATGATGATGTGAAGTGATGATGTTTTGACACAACTGCCTCAAATACTGGAAGGCACTCTTGAACCAATATATGGAACACAATAGAAAATCAAAACCGTCTCAGTTATATATAGTAATATATTGTGACATTTACGCTCAGCTCCTCTACCTAGGGGAGGGCAAGCCACCTTTTCTGTGTAAAGCATAAAGATGTTAGAAATCCTTTGTACATTAGTTACTTATAGAATTTGACCCAATTAGAAAAAAGCTAAGAAAGCTTTTTTTGCTCTTCTTTTTGGGTTAAATTCTATAAATTATTAACTATTACTTATTGAAATATTTACAATTACTTAAAAATGACGTATTACTATTTATAACTGAGACTTTAAAGTCTCTGTAATAAATCGTTATTTTTTAAATAAATATCGGTTTTTTAAGCTTTTTCTGCCAGTTACATGCGAAAAAAGTGTACTTCACTGGTCTGAGTGACTTTAAACAAAAGAAAAACAGAGCAAGTCTTGTCTTCCTGATGATATACCGTGATGGTGACATTTTTACCCTGGCAAGTGGAAACTTCGAACAAAATCTTATAAATCACGTACAGAAAAACTTTTACGAAACTTAAAAATTCTTTATAAAAGCGCTTGACTAAGAACGCCCATATTTAGCAAAGCGGGTTAATAAGCCTCTTCGCAGTCTAGCACCATCTTTTTTTTTTTCCTTTTCATGCTTAATTTTGGCTGATTACAAAAAACATGAATTAGTGAAGAATGAAGCTGACAAACTTTGTCAAAAGAGATTAATCAAGTTAACATTTAACTACAATCAAACAAAAATTCAAATTTTTATTTAATATCAATAAACTATAACGAAGAGTAACAGAAACATCAAAAAGCACCAACAATGGATCACCATAGAGTCTTGAATTCTTAAAAAAGCATTAAAACACATTTAAAAAAGAAACCACTCGTGCGGTAATAAAGTTGTCAATAAAACAATAAATAAAAGTATGAAAAACAAATTTAAAAAACTTAAAATTGGTAAACATGCATCGAAAATGCAATAAAACAAGACTCAAAAGTCAAAATACAAACATCAATAAAAAAAAGTCTCTGCATCTGTAAAGATTATCGAAAACATCAATAAAAAAAAGTACCATAATACGAAAAAAGTTTTTCTTTAATGTGAGTTGATGTAAGCAGTTGAGCCGTTAATCATCGCCTTGTGTGATTAAATCAAAGCATATTTCGAGCCCTTTTTCTGAAGACATGATAGCTTGCACTTCATCGTCACCACCGATACTAATTATAGCGTTAGTTAGCTCAACCAAACGAGATGTAGAAGCTGCACCGTAAGACTTGACAAACGCTTGCAAAAAGACTACGTCATTGAGCAGAGGGTTGGCATAACTAACGTCAGCTACGGATTGTACAACGCAGGACCTCATTAATTGTGACGATGAAAAAATCTCTTCGGGAACCTCAGAAGCATTTTGAAATTTATTATGAAAAGCTTTATCAATAGCCATTCCCAAATGAGCAAATGCTCCTAGCTTCTCTAAATCATTTTTAATCTTATCCTCGTTTTCACTCTTTAACTTTTCAATTGTTTTTTGATATGTAGAAAATTTTCTATTAAATTCATCTTCTATTGCAGCAACGCGTAAAGCTGCTTCCTGCTCATTTATTTCTCCTTGTTTCTCAGTGATTTTGATGAGCACGCTTTCTAGATTTTTTATGACAACCACTGCAATTTTTTCAATTTTCAAGCGAAACTCCTCGCTTTCCTTTAGTTTTAGTATGTCATCGATATGTTGAATAATGGTTGCTTTGTTCATTAAGTTGAGCACGGCTATTGCTTTTCCAGCTCCTTCTTTGTCGATGACTTGCAGTTTTACTAACATTTGCGTAAGCGTTTCTCCTTCGTTTGCGACAATTGTTTGGATCTCCCCAAGTTTTCTCTGTATCTCGTTTTTAACTAGCTCAAGTGTTTCCTTATCTGCGCTCGCAACTTCATTTTCAAAACAGCGAGAAATATTTCTGTACTTTTTCTCTAAACCATTCAAAAGCACGTCAATACCAGACATGCCGGCTAGAAGAAGTTTCTGCCGTAACAAAAATGTCTGCAACTTCTCCGACACACTTGGGGAAACGTTACGCAGAAACTCATTAAGCAAAGGTGTGGCACTCTTGATTGCATCTTCAATACCAGCATTAAGTCTTTCAACGCCCAAATCTAACACTGCTTTTCTAAAAATGCCGATACGTTCTGGACATTCGATTAGACTACTTACAATGGACCTACAGTTCTTGTCAATATTACCTGCAGATTTCAAAATTTTCTCTGTTAGAAGCTCGCATAAAAATTCGATGTTAACAGTATCTCCATCGCAGTCAGACGGAGTTTTGTTAAAAATAAGTACAAGACTTTGAAACGCTGACGATATATCCTTGTTGAATATGCGCGTGACGGATTCAAGCAAACTTACGAGCGAAGACACGTTGTCATTATATAAGTCTGAGAAGTCAGTAACTAAAACAATTTTTGCGGATTTAACTCCTCTCAACAAAGTCTTGATATAAAACGAGTTCGTAATATCTTGGATTTCCCCTCTAGAGTCGCTAAAACCTGGTGCGTCCCACAAAATTAATCCATTAATACAGCTTTCGTTTCCTACAACCCACTTAGTCGGCAATGTTGTCTGAGAAGTTGACTCAATTCCAATCTCCGGACCAAGGGTTTGACTATCCATTTTCACAAGAAATCTTTTTCCAAACTTCTGTTTGATAGCTACTAGCCTGTTACCAATTAAAAAGTTAATGATCGTGCTCTTACCAGACTTTGTAGTACCTAGAACAATAATGATGTCTTCGTATTTTACTTTTGCTTTTAAAAGGGCATCTGCGTCCAAAATTGCATTTTCAATTTGCAGAACTACCTCGATTTCCGGTTTTATGGCTGATTGCATTATTGGTAACTGCTGCAGCTTAGAATTCATTGCAAATCTAAAGGAAAGGGGAATTCTTAGTTTATAAGTAAATAAGCATTATTTTTGTGTTAAGTAATTTCTCGATTCCCACACTGTTGATGGTAGCGCTAATCAATTAATCAAAGAGGATGTTTTTAAATTTCTTGTCCTACTTTCCAGATGAAGTGTATGGATCGCCAAGTTTGACTTTTTGTATTTCAGTAGGAAACTCGTGTGCTATTTTAAAGTGAAACTACTTTTGTCTCGAGTGCATAGAAGAACTATTTAAAAAGCAAAAACTCCCATTAAATATGCGAAAGAAGCTTTAATTATAATCGCATGACATACAGCAGAATATCAATAGGCTCAAAAGTGAGTGTAATCTACATCTACTGTGAAAAATTTTACAAATATGACTTCGTCTGAGTGTGAGTCAAAAGTTTGAGTTGTGGTGTTTAACTTGAGACAATAAAATAAAGTAAAACAATTAACATCTTTTTATATGCAAATATAATTTATATTGGGACTATATCAAAAAAACAAAATCTCTAATACATGTGAATCCATATAATTTGATGTAACTATTGTAATTGATTACATAATTATAGACTTAAATTAATAATTATTTACATATTTTTTCTCTTTTTTAATAAGTATTTATATATATTTATAAATAGCTACAGCTTCAACTCTTTACTTATTCCCTGGCACTACCCCTAAAGAGATGAAATTGAAAGTGGCACGATTTTATAATAACCCCAGAGATCACTCTGGTGGTCGTCTGCGGCGCTGCAATAAAAAGACACTTGAAGTTTCGTTTGAGGAAGAGAGTAAAAACGAAGACAATGAAGGAAATGAAGACGACAGTGAAAACGAAGATCCTCAACAAAAAAAGCGAAAGACTTAGAAATAACTTTTATAATTAAAGATATCATGTAATGATGATTTATATAAATATTACAATATAAACTATGTTTATCTATTGAATATTTTTAGTTTAAAAAAACAACCACGTTTTACTACTCATAAAGCGAGTTTTTTTTTTTTTTTTTGGCCGCTTTAGGGCTAGCATTTAAGAGACCCTGAAATTTGGCGTAGATATTTTCGTAAGGGTCCCTTAAGGGGTTGCCCTTAAGGGGTTACCCTTAAGGGACCCTCAAGTTTTTTTAAGGCGGGTAATACATCTGCAAATGTTGGTAAAAATGAAAACCTAACCAATGGTGGCAAGTTTTTTTTATTTTCTCAGAACACAGAAAACTTGATATTTGTTAAAACATAAAATTCTTGAAACCCAGATATTTTCAACCTTTTGTAAGAAAGACTCTAATTCACTTATTAATGAATTTAATGTTCTAAGTTCATTAACCCTTTGATGCACCTATTATTTTTCCATAACTAACATAACCCATAAAAAATCATTTACAAAATGAAAGCGGCACTATGAAATGTTAAAGTAGACTTTATCTACAGCCTTTTTCAACTCTCATTTTTAAAATAATATTGTTTTCAATCGGTTAGAATGCACCATTTGAATTGGGGAAGCTTTGTTTAATTTAATGCTATAAAACCACCCAGCGCATGAAAGGGTCAATTCTTTTGTTAATTTATGGCTATAATTTTTTAATGCTGCTGTTAGCTAACTTTATGCTATAATTTCTTTTATACACTTACTAATTAATTTAATGCTTTAGTCATTAAAATAATTTTAAATAACTTTAAGTAAATAAACACGATTTTGAAACGATCAAAAGTTTTTCCAATTTTTGGATGCTCGCTTCTCCTCTTTTTTCCCAAAAGAAATCGAATTTCAAATTCCTATTCAACTTGAAAATGAAACTTTGAAATATCTGAAAAGTATTTCTAAGAATAGTACAAAGCAATTTGCATTCTTCAACTGTGTTTGTTTGTTCAATCAAACAATTAAAAAATCCCCGTACCCATGCGTCGATGTAAATAAAGGTGAGACGAAAATTATTTTTTCTGAGTTCTAAGAAAACTGTCTGAGTGCTAATAAAATACACCAATCATGAGCTTAGGCTTCGTGAGTGGACAAAGTTTTATATTGAATTCTTGTCTTCGTTGATAAGAATCTTTACTTCATTAGCATGTTTAAAATCATTTTTGATAACAGAGTTTTATTAGGAATGATTCAAAATAAAGCCACTTTTTAAGAATAAGAAAACTGAGCATAAAAATGTTGATTCGTGGGAATACTTTATACAAGCTATTGAAAAGGACTGCTCAGTCATCCGTGCCCCCTGCCATTTTTTATCAGCCGTAAGCAGATTGATTTCAGAACCCACTTTCCTCACGGAGACACTCACCTTGCCTCTTGATTCATAGAAAAGTTTGTATAAGAACATTTTTGCTAATTCAAAAATTAAGTATGACAATGTCTCTTATACGTTTCTAACTTTACAAGTTAAAAGGTTTCATTCAACTTTATTTACAATTTCACTTTAAAGCGTTTTCACAGCGTTTGGCCCTTGGCCCAACAAAATGAATACCGCTTCCTCACAGAAAGGAATCTTTGTTTTGTATAAGGATTTTTTGTAAAGGTTTTTGTAAAAATTTTGTATCAAAATATTTTGTGGACTTTAGTCCATTTTTACCATACTTTTTTTTTTGCTTAAGGAACTTTGCTTGAGTTTATTATATTTATTTATTGGGAGAAATGGCTGTGCATAAAAAGTTATTTTCAAGAACATATAATGCAAAAGTTTCATTTAGATGTAGTGAAATTGCGAGTCCAACCAATTTGTAATTTGTGTGTTTTCGCTTTTTCATTAAGTTCCAAAGTTGCGTTATGTTCTACTTAAACTTTCATGATATTTACCCAAACTCTCTGAGTTCTTTCATGGGTTTTATTTAATCTAATCAAGTTTTCTCTTATTCATCTTCAAATACTTGGCAATTATTTTGTAAGCTGCGTTCATATTCCTTGCACTGATAAGGTTTCAACATATCAATATACCTTTTTCTATGTGCCGCTGCTTGTTGCTCTAGTTCTTGTATCTGATATTCTTTTTCTATAAGTGCCGATGTTGATCTTAGTCTTTGGTGAAGAAGATCATAAATTGACACCAATCGAAGAAGAGGAGTGCTCGCATTTCGCACCCCTCTTCTTCAATTTTAACTTTTAATGCAGCTATTTTGGCTTATTCAGTTTTATTATCTTCGTCTAAGTTTTTCTTCTCTTTCACAACATTAGGGAAGACCGGGGCTAGTTAGCTACAGTTTTAGTTTTTGAGCTCTGTGCACTTCTGGGTGAACTTTTTTAAGAATATTAAATTGCAGTTCAAAAGAATATGAATTTGGCAAGCATGTTCAAGTGTTAAACATTACAAAAAAAAATAATTGGTGGCCCAAAAAGGGCCTCCAAAAAAGAAAAAACTATGTGCCAACTTACCCCGGCCCGGGGTAAGTTGCCTATACTCTCAGGGTAAGTTGGCACACCATATAAAAAGAGACAAGTTTGGCAACATTAAGCATATATTTTAAGCGCATCTTTTTTATGAAAACTCTTGATGATTTTTATCCAACAATATTTTTTGACATTAACTTTTATTGCCCTTAAGTCGATCGAATAGACTTTCCCTCTATAAAAATAGCATCAACAACATTCTTTGTAACATTTTTAGAATTTACAGGCCTGTCTACATTTTTTTTATAACTTCGCATGTCTGTAGATCTGTAGTGTTATACAACTTAAGTGAATTTACGGTTAATGCAAAAAGTTGTAAGTTGGCATATGTTGCCAACTAGCCCCGCGATCATTGTGCCAACTAACTCCAAAAGCTTTTTGTTCACAAAATGGCTTATAAATCCCCAAAAACGCGAAATATTGAGAAACGCAAAATGTGACTGGTTATAGTGAACCAAACAACACCTAAATCAATTCGAGTTTACTTGTAGCTAATGCTATTGCTTTTTAAAATTGAAAATGTAATATAGTTATAAAAATTATTAAATTTTTATAGTTACAAAAATTACAAAATAAGTAAAAAAACACAAAAATCGCTATAACTTCTATGCGCATGCGCATATAGCCCTGATACTACACTGAAAGATGAATTAGTTAAGTGGGAAGGTTCCATGTGAATATTGGAAATTTCTGGTGGAAAATTCCAAAGTTAAACGCAGTGTATCAACTTACCCTTGTAGCCAACTAGCCCCGGTCTCCCCTACCAACTGCGTTTGATACAACGATTATTAGTGTGGCGATACAAGCTCCGAACAAAATAGGGTTGATAGCACATACACAATGCAACAATGATCAACCAACAATAAAGGCTATAACACCTAATGTTACGCATTTCTTAGGGTTATTTATTGCTAAACTGATTATCACTGACCATATCTCACATGGACTTTTGAAAGTAGTCACTAAATTACTCAATGTTTGCTTAGGGTTTAACAACACTGTAGTAGCTTCATATACCACATGTAAAATACTCTGTAAACGAAACATTTTTAAAACATACATTTTTAAGTTCATAGAAAATGTTAGCTTCAAAAGACAAGAAAACGTGATGTTTTTTATTCTTATAAAATAGTGTCTTTTAAGTATAAGTATCTTAACACATTGTGACCGGGAGACGCGTAAACACGTCCGCTTACTAGTTGAAAGTGGAGACCAGGAGACAACAAAAGTCGTTTCGTACTGACTGGCGGTGTAACTTGTAAACAAGGGCTTTGGGGAAGCAAGTACCTAATGCCTTAATCGATTCATGAAAGGCGTAGATCGGGCCGATTAATATTTGGCGTATTACTCAATACTACGAAAGACTACAAAATGGACGAAAAGATTGTCGATGTATCTCATAAATTGCGCATTATTCAATTCGTTTGTCGTTTGCAATTCTGTAAATACAAATAAAATGAAATACAAAAATTTCTTATTAGACATTGCCATTCATTGGCTGACTGAAGAAATTCTTGCAGAAGAATCGGCATCATCTACATCTGGTATTCAGGCCCAAAGCAGTTTATCGGATGCTCCCGGAAGACTCTCAATGGATATGAGGGTATATACTCTAGAACCTTTGGTGAGAACCGGCAAGAGAAAAAACGTTTTACGCCGCTGTCGTGTGTGCTCTGCGCACAAATTACGGAGTGAACATGTGTAAGTATTGTAACGTAACTCTATACAAAGGAAAGTGCTTTGAACGTTACCACACGTTGAAAAAATATTAGTTTGTTTATTTTGGAAAAAGATTTTAGTTTATTTTATAGGAAATAATTTTAATGATGAAAAAGTGTTGCTTTTTTTGTTTTTAGTTTATTTATTACATAGTAACTTTATGTAATATAAGAAATATGTATAATAAATAAATAAAGCAATAATTTTACATCAAATCGCTGAAAGTTTTTTTGAAAATACCTAGTAGTTCGAAAGATATAGCTGTTTTCCGCAACATCTAATTTGAGACGTAAATACCCGAAAATCGCCTGGTTCCTGGCGTAAGTTGGCGGGAAAATAGACCCGGTCAGGTTGTGTTAAAAATTAGCCAAATAGACAAAAGATACTCAACACCAACTCAAAATTCAGGACAAAGAGAGTTTACGCATTGGAGAAGATCATATTCCGAAATCAAAAGCAATATGGGAATGGATTTTCAAAATTTCTTTGTCACGCAATAAAAAAAATAAATAAATTATTATAATAATAATTAAATGAAATAGATAAATTGCCACGAAAGCAGCAAAAAAGATCCCTTCAATCGTAACTGGTAACTTGGTGCGGATTTTCAAATCAATTTAATCTTTGATTAAAAAAAAATAAACTTTTTTTATGTGAAAACATAACAAATCTTTCATTTCAACGCCATTAATTTAGTTCAAGGCGAAATGCCAGTATTCTTTTGTCGCTATGTTTTTGGCAAATGATTAACATCATGTTGATTTACAAACTGAACTAAAACTATTTTAAAAAAATAAGTATTTGGCTTACACTGATATTTTCAAAATGGTGTATTAAAAATAAACGAAATTTTTTAAGGTCAAGCTTGTATAAATAAAATAAGTTTTTACAATATTGTAAAACTTTAAAAAAAAAAATTGAAACTTTTTTTAAAAAATGAAAACAAGATTTAGTCCTTTGAAAAATTGGTGATTATTAATTGTATTTTGTGTGTTCATTTTATCTCAAAGTTAAAAAAAATGATTTTTTTTTTTTTTGTTAGATAAAGAAGTATTTTAATGCTATATATCTACATAGGTTAAGCAACTTTTTTGCATACTGTTTGTGTAAACATACCAACTAACCCCGGTCTCCCCAATATCGCCTATTTTTTCTAATTATTTGTAGATTTTGTTCAATTTGTTCAAATTCAAATTCGTTTTATGCTTGTTGTTAGCAAGTAGAATGAAGTATGTTTTATAGACTGTATATATAGTATTATACTTGATTAAACAACATTTTCTGTATTTCTATATTCTATATTCAGTGTAATTAAAAATTAAGTTACAAGTAATAACTTAATTCAACAGCTAGAACATCATTAATTCTTAATATTTTATTTCAAATCTATATATTTTTTATGAATAAATCTAATATATTTAATCCATGACACAGTATTCAATTGTTCGATTCTTAGCCAATGAGATTTTTCAAGGTTTGCGAAATATAAATTCCGTAAAAAATAATCCAAAGCATGAATTAATATATGTTTTTTAAAAGTAAAATAGAAGATAACATTGAAATCTATTTAAAGCTGGCTCTGATTCATTTTGAATCTTGATTCAGTATTTACAAAAAAGAATATTATAAGAATATTGAAAATTCAAATTAATGAATAAAATATCTTTATATGTTACTATCTTAACATATTAACGTTTATTTAACTTTACGTACAACATTAATTTACTTTTAAGTGTTTTCAAAGCGCTTGGTTCGTCCCTATAAAGTTTATTAATGATTTAATGACATAAAAATGTTTTTTTGACTTTTGTCCGTTTTTGCCATACGATTTTTTTCGCTCGAAGACATTTCTTGAGTTAATAATATTTGCAGCTGAGATATTGTAGCTTGTGCATCAACAGTTATTTTCAAGAACATTTAAAGCAAAAACATTATTCAGATGTAGTGTAATTACGACGCCAACTAGCAGGTAATTGGTGCCTTTCTGCCGGTTCTTCTATTAATTGCATAGATGCATTGATTCCTTCCTGAATCTTTGTGACATTTTCCTGAGCTCTTTGAGATTTTTCATGGCTTTTTTGTAATTCTGATTGAGTTTTCTTTAACTCATCTTTAAGCTCTTTGCAATCTTTTTGTAAGTTTGATTGATATTGCTCGCATTGAGCAGTGTTCAACATTTCAATTTGATTTCGTCTTTGCGCTGCTGTTTGTTGCTTAAGCTCTTCTATTTTCTCAACTTCTCTTTCAAAATTTTCCTTTGTTTCTTTAAGCCTTTGTCGAAGATGATGATCATACAAAACCTTGCGCCCTATCTGACGCCCCTCCTCTTTATTTTTAGCTTTTAATGCCGCTATTTTTGCTTCTTCAATTACAACTTTTTCATGCAAGTTTTGGTCCACTTTCACATTACCAGCTGCGATTGATACAAGGCTTACTACTCTAGGTATTAAGAATATTATGGGTAAGGGACTAAAGAGGGGTCCAATAAACATTCCACCTAATATTATTAAACAACATTTCCAAGGTTTGATTTTTACGAAATTCTTTATCTCTGACAATGTCTGAAGTGGATGTTTGAAAGCAAACCATAAGTTACTGAAAGTTAGCTTTGGGTTCAGGAAAGGTGAGGCTAACGCTACAGCAGCATTATATGCCTCATTTTTTTTTTTAATTGCAGCTTGCTGTAATAGTTTTATTGTTTCTTTAATAAGGCGAATTGCAGATTGTAGCTTGCTTTCTGTAGCACGTGAATGGGCAAGCCTTAATGCATGATCCAAGATAATGTCATGTCCTTTGGCCAATCCTTCGTCTTGTTGGCGAAGATTTTCAAATTGTGCAGTTACAGCTAAAATATCGTTTGCCATTTCATTATCTTTATCTTTTAACTTTGTTGAAAGAAACTCCGCTTCGATTTTTAGTCGTTCAAAACATTTATCAGGTCGATCTAGATTATGGAGGTATTTCTTTTCTGCTAAGTACTTGACATAGTTAATTAACAAGCGCCCAGCGTGCTGAAATATTTTAATGTTAATGCTTTCCTTGCTTTTGTCACGATCAACTCGATCAAAAGCATGAACATATTCATTGCTAACAGCTTTTTCAGCTTCATTCAACTGAAAGTAGCTCTGCAACAGTTTGTTTACGTCCTCTAACAAACCATCAATGATTAACTTTGTAATTTGGAGGTCTGGATCGTCTCTAAAACTTTCTAGTTCAACAGTAATAATATCACTGTACCACCGAAGCCAGTCCAGGTAACCGCTCTCCAGTACAAAGTTTATTGATCTGACTGAGACACTGACGAACGGCCACCACAAAAAATCTGCAACAATCAAGCTTTTCTTGTCCTGATCTGCTTTCAATACTTTTCAGGTTTATATACATATAATATGCATCCATAAATACGCGGTCACCACATACACCTTTGAAACCATCATTGTAAGCCATAACTTCTTTTTTCAGCAGTGCTCAGTAGCTTACAAACAGAAGCAGTTATGTTGGATTGAAAATGCTTCTAAGAATGATAATTTCGTTGGTAATTAAAGTTTCATAACCGAGTGCTGTAATTTCTGCCTAAAATGCTTAATTAAAAACGTCGTTACAAAAAAAAAGACTGCAAGGAGAACTTTACAAACAACTTTAGCGTACGGCTAGTAAATCCTGCAAAAGAAAAGACTTTTGAAAAATATTAAGTAGAATTAAGCAAAACTTATTTTAGACAAAATAAACTTTAATATCAGAAGCATTTAGAATTCAAAGTATAGGAAAAAAACATATAAAACATAAAAGATTGGTTTAAGAGCATTGAAGACAAAAACCTACACACCTACATAGAAACGTGGTTTTCGCTATTTACGAATTTTCTCCTTCTGTCAGCAAAAAACTGCTGTAAAATAGTGATGTCTTTTGCTGGTAAACACGTTTGTATTACAGCTGAAGAAAAAAGAACAATTATTCTAGAAAATCCTTCTTGCAGAAAAAAGTTGTGCTCGCTTGATTTAGCAGCTAGTCATGATGCTATTTAAGAAGTATCTCTCATTAACATTCATTTATTTATATACAATTTATCACACCTCATATGTAAAGAAAAACTGAAAAAATGCGTTTAATAGAAAACAATATCCATCCACTGCTTAGATTCAGTAGCTAAGCAGGCTAGATTGACTTAGATATAAAGACCTAGATCTTCGTGCTAGATAGATCAGATAGACCTCGAGTTCATTTACAGTTAAACAAGTTCTTTTCTCTTTTAATAATTACCACCAGTAATTTTTTTAATTGTCAGGATCAACAACAAAAAAAATGGTAAATTTTATAGTAGGTTAGACTTCATCCAAATAGTAAGAGACAATTATCTCTTATTATAGAAAATAAAAAAGGTTCAAAATTACTAAAAACCTACTATAAAATTTACTATTTTTTTTGTGTTGATCTCTTATTATTTGTGACTGATTTAAATCAGTCACAAATAATAAGAGACAGATATTTTGAAAATGATTTAAAATGGCAACGTTTCTGTATAAAAGCCACACCAATAATTGCTGTTTTTAGTGCATTACCTCCGAACTTATATAAATTAATTCAATTATTATATTCGTTAAAACGAAAAATAATTGAAACTCAGATCACTGCTCATTTTTAGAGGTTTTAAGTTGAAGTTATTTTTACTTCAGATTTTTTTAAACCACTCTTTCGAGCAAGTTGACAGGAAATAGAAACTGTTGAAAACGAATTAAAAACCGCATCTTTTTTCTTTTTTTGACCATTTTTCTAAATATTTAAAAACTTCAAAAAATGAGGGGGTCCTAAACTTTATGTGGCTGTATCTTTTGAGCGTCAAAATATATTTTGATAAAATTTGAAACCTAATTACAATTTATGATTGATTTGAAGATAAAGAATTTCTTTAAAAAAAAATTAATTTCTTTCAATCAGGGGGATGCAGGGGTCATTTTTCAAGGGTATTTCTACTCTTTTTTGCAAATCACTTGGTTTGTGTCTGAAATCTTTTTTTAATAGACAAGATCAATACAACAGAATGGCAAATTTTATTGTAAATTATACTTCGTCCAAATAGTAAGAGACAAATCAGTCACAAATAGTAAGAGACAGATATTCTTGTTGAAAATAATTTTCTTTGGCAACGTTTCTGTATAAAAACCAAACCAATAATTGCTGTTTTTAGTACAGTATCTCCGAACTCATATAAACTTATTCTATTATTATATTCGTTAAAACGAAAAATAATTGAAACTCAGATAGTTTTAACCTTAAGATGCTACCACAAAGTATAAAAAAGGCTTTAATGTCAATTAACTTCTTTAATCCATTTATTAAATAATTTGATGGTACTGTTACTAAAACGACGTTTAAGAACTTTTAAACAAAAAAGTTAATTTGAATTAAAACTTACCGGCTTTTTAAGTGCTCACTCTTCTTTTTTTATTAGGTAAAAATCAATAAAAAAATAATTTCTTACTTGCCTATACTACTTTAAACAAGTCAAGAAAAAAAATTTTCTAAGAAATGTCAAAGAATTTCATTTTTATTTACTTTTACAGAGATTCAGTGATTTTTTGATTGAATAAATATGCATAGTTTAAGAAGGTGAAATCCTTTGAACTTTTCTAAGAAAAAACTTCTTCTAAGAAATTTCATTCTTTAAGCGTCTTGTTTTTAACCAATCTTTGTTTCGACGTCTTCTACTGAGCAAGTCCATTCAAATTCGGTAATCATTTAAGGAGAGTGTCAATAGAGAGAGTATCTCATACGCACCTATTCTTTGAAATTGTTTTTGTGTCCGAAACAATATTTTCCGTTCTTAAATTAAGTTTTGATAAATTATATTTTTTGTTGATATCCCGCTACATTTTCAAAATTCTCATGTTTAATTTCAATTCTGAAAAATTCGATACTGCAATTAAAATACGATACGATACGATTCGATACTGCAATTAAAATACGAATATTAAAACACGAAGTTTCATTTGTTTAACAGTAATGTTTTTTTGAATTTTGTTTGGAATTAGAGTATTTTAACACTGGTATGGAAAAAAAAAAAGGAATTTTGTTTGGATAAGGTTGAAATTTGAAGAATTAGTTTAAATTGATAACTGTTTACAAGCTTGTGTAACTGGATAGCTTGCTTCAAATTGAAACTGTACACCGTGCAATGATATATTTTTTATACTAGATGTCTGGCTTGCGGGATTTTATTAAACGAAAAGTGAAGTCGCTTTTTTTGTTTACAAATTGAATCCGTTATTTGTAATAAGGGCAAAAGCTATATCCGACGTGCGAAATAAAAGTTAAAAATGCATGTTTTTGCCCGAATTAGAAATGAAGACTTCACATTTCGGATCGAAGTTAGACATCTAGTATATATAATATATCATTGACACCGTGTGCCTGGGGGAAACCGACCCTCTATGAAAACACCTAAAAAAATATCGCATTTGTAAGGCCGATAATTAATAAATTTTTATAATCTATTTATACTTTAACGTTAATCCCAAAGCTGTTTGTGGGAATACCAAAAAGATTTCTTCATGGGACATCCACAATAGAAGAAGCAATGTGTAGAAAAAAAAATTATGACCTTTGACTTTTGCCTTCGACCAGGGTCAAAGGTCAAATGACCAAATGACCAATTACTTTTTTTTTATTGAACTTATCACTTTTTTGTATAGACACTAAGTTGTTCGTCTATGCAAGAGCTTCTATTTGCCACCAAAATCAACTTCCTTAGTATAATAGAAAAAAAATTATAACGTTTTAAATAACCAAGGTCAAGTGAAAAGGTCAAATTTTTGAAAGGTCATATCTCAGGAAATAATTGACCTATGTCAAAAAAATGTACATGTTTTTCTTCTGTCCATATACCCAACATGTGAGCCAATTTTCATCAAAATCTGAGTCGGTGATGTCGGATGGGTGGTTCCACTTGACGTGGAATGCCCCATATACTAGTTTTAAAAATTATAAAAATAAAAACATTTGTTGGGAAAAATTTGAGAAACGGTCCTTAAAAACCCGCGAAAATAAAAAAAGGTATAAAATTTTTTTTTAAGGTGATGCAAAATATAGTTTAGAGTTAAGTACAACTTTATTAAGTACAATCTATATTAAGAAAAACTTAAAATAGATATAATTGGATACTACGTAATTAAATATATTAGCATTAGAGTTTAGAATAGCCTTAGAGTAGTTTTCCATATATCTAGGTGAAGAAATGTCTTTTATCAAGTATCACTCCCAAACTTCCAAGAATGCTGAATGTGAGTTTTCCAACTCCTGTTCTGAAAACTCACCAAGTCCCCTTCCTGTTATGTTGATCAACTGCTCAATATGTGTGTATTACATGAAGCTTTGGGGTTTCAGATACTCCAAGCTCTTCCTGTAAAGACTTAAAAGACATCCTTAGGTTTTTTAAAACATTTCTATAATCAGGATCTACAGACACATCAAATGTAGAGTCAATGACCTTTGAAAAATCATGCATGCAATCCAAAAAACCAGACAGCTCTATAGGAAGTACTTTCTCAAATCTATCAAGGAGTCTTAGAACCTTAGAACACTCATTATCTTCAAGTGTGTCACCATGGTATGGTTCGAAGAGAATAGAATGTTCTGCTAACCAATCCTGAAGTCTTGGCAAAATGTGTTGTAGCTCCTTAAGGACATGATTTAGGGACAACTTAAAATGAAGAGCTGGTGGTGGACTCTTAAGGATCACCAAGCTATCATCAGGATCATCTTCATGAAAGAGCAAAGGAGTTACCACATAGTTAGTATACTCTATTGGTTTGATCTTTTTACCTCCGAAGATTATCCAATCCTCTTTGAGGTTTTTAATATTCCAGAATGTTCTTAGTGTAGCATCTGTCTGCAAGGACTCACTTCCTTCACCATTTGGAGACTCACAGTATAAGCATGGATATTTTGATGCACATGACATTATTCCAGACAAAAAATTTAAGAGTTTAAGGTCACCAGTGAAGTTAAACAATAGAAGATTGATTTGAGACTTCTCTATGAATATCTTACAATTTAACATTCATCAGACCTTCAAGCAGAGTAACAAGGAAAAGGGGGATTGGTTCAGGTAAAAACAATTTTAATTCTCACATGCTATTGCTTTTAACTTATGTGTTAACTTTTATTAAGTGTTCAAAAATACAATACAAGTGATCTGATCTCTCATAGTCTCCTTTATGCGAGGAACAATACATTTCTATCCTTATTTAAGTATCAAGTTTTTCAGAACTGAAATAGCTTGACGATCAGTCAGTCTATCTTCCTGTTGTATTAGAGAGACATTCTCTGCAGTCAGAAATCCCTCAACTATTGTTTTCTTGCTCTCTTCCGGCAATAGTATCAAAGGTTCTCCACCATTAGGGGACGTAATGGAGATGACTGAATTGCCTGATTCTTTCTTTGTTTTTATAGTTTTATAACTGATCTGTTCAGCCAGTTTGGGATCAATTAGGTTTGTAATGTTGGCTAACTTTTCCAATTTCAGTTTACACTTATCTTTGGAGAGGTTTGATCTCCTATAGATACTAGCAAAGCAGTGTGAACAGATCCGTTTGGGAAACAATCTTGAGTTATTAGATTTATTGTTCTGTTTGTTGCCAAATAATTTCCACTGAAGACCATTCAAGCTAGCAATTTTACAAATTCTGCATTTACATCTTTCCATAGACCTGATAAAAATCAATAAATGCGAAATATATTTACCATTATTTTTTTAAGTTTATTTTTTTAGAAAAACTAAAAATTTGTCTATAGAAAATAAAGAGAGGGAGATTTGTGATTAAATAAATACTTGTTAACTTAGACAGACCATATATCATAATATATTGTATAATATATTATATATACATATAAATATATGTATTATTTATATTACAATATATATAAATTTGTATATTATTATTATTGTTATTATTATCATTATTATTATTATTATTATATATATATATATAATAACAGTATATAGATATGTATATATATATATATATACATTTTTTTACCTGAATTTTTTTTTTTTTTTTTTTGTTGTAGTTTAATTGACGCGCAAAACCTTTTATATTTAAATTTATTTTTACTACTCATTTAATCAATTTTTTTTAAACTTTACTTGAACAACCAATTGTAACATTTCATCAAAAATAATACTCCTACACAAAGTAAACAACAAATACTCCTCTACCTCCTCTACCTACTACCTAAAGATAGATTTTCTATAAAAGTTGACTAGGTAAATATTAAAAAATAAGTTGTAATTTTATACATAAATACCTTGTTAGCTTTTGTATAGCTTTTAGCTCTAGGTCATAGTTTTCTACTATTGATAGATTGACTGTAGAATCTCCATTTTTTACCTTGTTTAAGCGCAATCTGCAGTCAATACAAAGCCCAAATGGAAACCTTGGATCTTGCAGTGAATAGTTTGACACTAAATAGCCTTCAGCTCAACCTCTTGTGTATTAGTAACTTGTCTGTTTGCTTTTTTTCCCCTTGTGCAAAAGCAAATCGCACAAACTTGCACACGGTTTTCATCGTGTGATTTTGGAGGCATTGTAATTAGCTCACAAATAATGTTTGATGTTTTAGTTATATTTACTAACCTAATAATATTTTATGTATTTCATTAATTATTTAGATGTTTTAATTAAAAATATATATATAAAAATCAAACTATTAAACAATAGCTCATTTTTTGCTATCTAGGGCTTAAAATGCTCTGTTATTGAAACTCGGGGCAATAACAATAAATTAAAGGAAGTAAATTTCTGAAAAAATACAATAAAATTATTGGAAAAAAATGTATATTTTTAAAATTCAGCACTCTAGATAAGAAAAATAGTTTTTATCCTGTTTTTATGGCTATTTTATTTTTGCGAGTTTTAAAGGGCCATTTCTTAAAAATTTCCCAACAAATGTTTTTCATTTTTATAATTTTTATAACTTATATATATGTAAAAGAATTACACAAAAACATACATACATACATACATACATACATACATACATACATACATACATACATACATACATACATACATACATACATACATACATACATACATACATACATACATACATACATACATACATACATACATACATACATACATACATACATACATACATACATACATACATACATACATACATACATACATACATACATACATACATACATACATACATACATACATACATACATACATACATACATACATACATACATACATACATACATACATACATACATACATACATACATACATACATACATACATACATACATACATACATACATACATACATACATACATACATACATACAAATATGAGAGAAGTTTTTTAAATTTCTTCCTCAAATTCCATTTAATCTTTTTTTATTCATTATATGATAGCTACATTAGATTGTGTATAAAATACAAGGTGCTGGATTATCAAGCACTCTTCAAATTGCGATACATGGGAATGAGATCATAGTATTAAGCAGATTGTTATATTGCAAAAGTAGGAAATGATAGCATTAAATGCTAATTTGTCTTTCTTTACCAATATTTGATCACGTTAAATAATTAATTTTGTTAAATCTCACATTAACGTTTCGCTAAATTTTATTTTTTCATCCAAAAATACCTTGGAAAACTTTTGGAAGTTGACAATAGCTGATATATGCAAGGTTATGTAAAGCACATGGTGGATCAGACTGATGGCAGGGCCATTAAACCGAATTTTGATGCAGTTTAAAAGACAATCTTTAACTGTATTTTGTTTTAGAAAGAAAATATTTTACTACCTTATGTTTATCTATAACTTTTTATTTCCTAAGCTCAAGTAAGTTATTATCTCCTGATTTGTTAGAGTCAAAGGTTAAAGATGTAGTCTATGCTTGGGGTAATGAGAAGTAAAAAAAAATATTAGTATAAATATAGACCAGGGTCGGCCTTCAGCCTTTTGGTATCGTAGTCGAGTGACAAATACCCCTTAAAAGTCAGAAGGCCTATTTAGGCTCAAATTAGGATAGTCTACTAAGCTTTTCCTATTTCTACCGCGCAAAGTTCGGATTTCGTAAAAAAAAAAAAAAAAAAAGTTGAAGAGATTTCGAACATTTAAATTCGAACCTAAGAACATCGCTAAACTGTTTGAGCGTTTATATATGAAAGCTGAAATTTTAGGAGGCCTAAAAGAAGCCCATCATTCTCAAAAAAAGAAAAAGTAAGAAGATTTTTGTTGCCAGTTTCTTCACATTCATGTCTAAGAGAGATACTTTTACAGAAAATCTAGTGAATTTCTCCATTTTTTTTCCATAAGAAGAGTTTGGTTAGTGAAGCAAGAAAAGGATTTTCTGAGTAGCATTCTCAAAAAGCATGAAATACATTGCAACCTCAAGTTCAATTAGAACATACACTGTTTAATAGGTAAATATAAACATTTATATTAAATAAAAATAATACTTTATTTTTATTAAGGTGGTACACCAGAAAGAAAAATGACAAAAAAAAAATTTTTTTGATTTTTTTTTTTTTTAATTTTATGAAAGATTGACCCTTTAAGTTGACTTTTAAAAAAACCTTTCGACATACTTGTTTAAATATATAGCTTAACTTTAACCTACTTGAGCCCCACTATCATATAAAACTCCCTAGCAACCTCATAGCAACAAGTTTTTAACTTGTTTTGGAAGTGATTTTGGACTTGTTTTTTCAATAGCAATTTTGAGATGAAAGCATAAAATCATCAAGAAAGAATTGCTCTTGTTTTCCCGGTCTAAACTGCATTGATAGAAGTCACAAACCTTATTAAACAGAGCACAAACATTCTTGTTGCTTATTTGATTTTTTTTTTGTTAAGATGTCAAGTAAAAAAAATTTGTCTAGAAAAGTTAAAAGAAAATGGAATGGATGTCATCCTAATTAAAGTTATTCTACTGTTCAGCCTTTAATATCTCCATCTTCATCAGTTGTTCCAACTAGTCTCAGTGCTAAGAAACTAGTTACTGACAAAAGCATTGAAAGTTTTGATGATAAACAAATTGATAACTATTTCGTTTTGATTAATTTTACCATATTAAAAAGTTTGATTTCAAAAACAGTTTGTTAGTGCTGTTATTCTCCTCTTTTAATTGAAGATAAATTAAGTCACAGAATGGGTTTTTCTCATTTACTCAATATGACCTGCTCAGCTTGTGACTGGTCTACGTGTACTTACACTTCACTAAGAGTTTTATCAAAAAATAAACCAGAAAAAAGTAGAAAAAAACTTTTGAAGTAAATATGCGTGCAGTTATTGGTTTTCAAGAAATTGGTTTTGTTAAATGTACTAAAGTATTATGGTTTAATCAGTTCAGTAACTTGTAAAAAATCAATTTTAGCAAATATTGCTCGTGTTAAACGAATGAATTTAAAATCGAATAATGAAGGAAAAAGTAGGAGAAATCTTTAAGATCAAATAAAATGGTTTCCCGTGATGCTGAACAGGATAAGAAAAAAGAATGTAGCTGGTGGTTTTTAGTAGTTTTAACACTTCAAAATGATCTATTCTTTTTTATTTCTTGTTTTTTTTGCATAAATGTTTTTTTAGGGTTTTTTAAAATTCAAAACATGATAACTTAAGTACAGTTTATGTTTATGAGCTGAAATTTTCAGGAAATGTTTATTTAATATTGATGCTCCGGTTGACCCATGGGTTTTTCTTGGATTTGGTTAGATAAAAAGTTATTGCTATAAATCTATAGAGGAAGTCAAAAATTTTCAATTTTTTTAGTAAATTCGTGATAAAAAGAGTGATTTTCAAAAAATTTAAAAATGCATGGGTTAAACGGTATATAATAAGCTGTTTTATAACTGTATCGATTTTTAATCCATAATCTTTTCACTAGATAAAGATATCATGTTTTGAAATACAGCCTTTGTTGTTCTTTTTTCCGCCATTATGCATTTTTAATAAGTTTTAAAATTTATCTTTTTAAATAAAAATAATTATAACATTTTATTAAAACAAGTTTTCATCAAAAAGATACATTTTATATAATATTTCACAGTTTCATTTGTTCTCTGGTGTACCACCTTAAATACAAATGTTTGTATTTACCTGTATACTTTTTTCTATTATCGGCTGTTTCTGCAAAAACATTGTCGGCCTTTGAAAACTGTATACTTAACGTCAAATTCTTAATGTGATCGATCCCGCGAGGTGAAACAAAAATAACAGGAAAAAAAAACGAAATTTTCTCAGACCATCCTTAAATCACACGAGTAAAGTGTTCAGCGGCTTAAAGTTGGTATGTGCGTATCTGCGATTTACGGCACCGATTTTAAAGATAAAATCTGTGACCATTTTTTCACCGCGTGCTCGAGGTTGGTGTTGCAAGGATGGATTTTTCTCGTCTTTTTTTTAGAATTTTATATTGACTTAGATAATATTTTAAAAGTAGAGTGTTGTAAGTTTATTGTAATTTGTTTTGTTTTTTTTCAGTTACTAACGTTTTTAGTGAATTCATTGCTATTGAAAACTTTATTCCTGATCTGGTAGTGAATTGACATTGAAGGGATGATGGGTTTTTTTTCTAACTTTTGAATCAATTTTACATATCTATTTTCTATGTACCTGCCAAATTTCATTTAAAAATAATGACACGCTCATATTCTACTTTTGCACGCAGTAAAGGTACCAAATATTCTTCTGTTGTAGAAGTTGGGGAGGGGGGTGGGGATTCACAATTATGAGCCTTTTGCATATTTGACTTTTTTATTCATTAAAAAATTTATTTAAAATATTAGTGATTTTTTAAAAATATTCAAAACATGATTTACACACACAAGACCATATTCTGCTATTAGTTGATTAAAAATATAATCGAGGAAATTAATGCGCTAAAAACTAAACAATGAAGTTCTATTATAAAACCACCGTAAGCCGAACGCTAATTTTTTAAGTTGGTTGCAGTTTTCTTAAGCATTCCCTATAATGAATTTTTGTCACTTAAGTGAGCATATCTTTTAGCAGAATCATTAGTTTTTTATGAAATTTTCACCATTGTAATACTGATTTAAAGCTCTTTACAATGATGTATAATAATTAAATATTTGAATAGTTTAAAAACTTTGCACGCGTACCTACACTTAAAGAAGTTTTATTTTTCGCTTTTTGCACTCTTGCTCGTGGAGATTAAAATTATCTTAGAATAATAATGAAAAGCAAACTAGATAAATTTCAAAGTAGTTCTTTATATTGTTTCTTTTTTAATTTCAAAATTTCGTTTACTTTTTTCATTAATTATTCTTTTTTTCTTTCTTTGTTATTTTCTATTTCTTTTTCTTAACATTATTATTATTATTCTTTTTATTTATTTGTTTTTCTTATAATTTTTTTTATGATTACAGTTGATTCTTTTTTTTATTTCTTTTTGTTTTGTTATTTTTATAATAAAGTTGTCAATGAAATACTCAACGAAATTGCTTTCATGGATAAAACTGTATGGGAATTAATTCCATGATGTAAGTTTTGTTTTTTACCATAAGACGCCCTTCCATCATAAACGATATGAGTTCCAACTGAAATAAACTGCAATACAAGTTTTTAGAGAATGGCTGCAGTTCGATCTGGAACTTCTATCAAAAAACACTTCGAGCGATTCCCTCTCAATACCGCCAATACCCGATGACCTGGAAACCTTTGCCCACGGTGGTATTTTCTATTATAAAACTTCGCCTCGCCAATTTTAAAGACGATTAGCGTCCTATTAGTATTTATTCCTCCTACAACTGATGGGTTTGTTTCCAGATCTACTTCGTAAACATCTATGCAAGAGTTTCTCCAGTCTGCTAAAGTATTTGTGACGTCTTTCATAACATCTTCACGTTTGGATCTCCAACCATATATTTAATACATTGCTCGTAGAGACAACCTACTTTCGCTAAAAAAAGAAACCATTTGTTACACTCTGCTGTTTATTTCATTCCTTATATTTCCATCGGTATCCATTAGGATAGCTGTTCAATCCAAACTGTGTTTTACAATTTTTACAATACACGTTGTTTTTAATCAGTCTGCGTTGTGCTAACCAAACGTTGTGCAGTCGAACGCGAAACCCCAGATCCATCAAACGCCGATTTTCCTGACACAACGTCGGTTGGAAGAACTTTTTCAACTAATGTTGTTAGAGCTTGGTCTCCCACGGGCAGAAAAGTTGCATATCCTTCGAAACGTGCAGAAAGCAGATAATAACGTTTGGTAGTGTTTCGTAAACATCTAATTTTTGTAAATTGATAAAAGATTTATTAAAACAAATTGCGAAACAAACAGCAAATAAAAAAAAAGAATTTTCCTGACAATATTATATATCATAAAACAAATTAATGTAGTAAATGTAATAAGAAATAATATACTAGATAGTGAAAATAATTTAAAACCAAGCGCATTGCACCGTTTTTATTCAACGGTCAGCATCCAAATTTTCTCTCTTTTAAAATCATTCATGCGTGCATAATAAATTAAATTCTATTTAAATGCGTTTCTATACTCTCCACCGTATTTTTAAAAGCAAATTCATCCGTAAAATATAATTAATAAATTTACTTCTACCTTTAGTTATTAAAGGTAAAAGCTTCAGTTCTTGTTATTATTCCTGTAAGAAGGTTTTTCATATTTAAGTCTCGTGTTTCTTTTAGCCAAAAAGTAACTACTTGCTTTTTGGCTAAAAGTGAGTAGCAATTCTATTTTTATAGAGGTTTTGTATATTCGTTTGATTTACTTTGTTAGTTTTATTACATTTAACTAAGAATAATACGTTATTTAAAAATCAAACTTAATTTATATGCTCTAACTTTAAAATGTGTGACACAAACGCACATCAGGTTGTTGATAACACTGTGTGTTGAGTATAGAGCATTTTATATGAATGACAAGTTTAAAAGCTCAAGGTTTAATGAAATCAATGAATGAAAACTAATCAAAGAGCATCAAAATGCCTAAAGACACCGGACCGAAATGAGAAACACAACGATTATAAATACAACTGCTATACTTCAAGTAGAAGTTTTATATGAAAGTTTTCATTAAATTTAAGTTAAAATACAAAGAAAAAAAAATACCAAGCAGAGTGAAATCTCCTGTTCAAAGTTAAAAAAAAACAAAACTTTTTGTTGCTGTTGCTTTTTAAAATCTATTCCAAAAAAAAAAAAAATTTTTGGATTTTCAAATAATTTTCTTTTTTAACAGCAACCATTTAAAAACCTTTTCAAAAAACACCATGACAACGTAAAGTTTAGAAAAAAGACGTCATTCTCACGTTTGCATAGGTAGATAAATAAAAAATCGAAAATGTTCACATTTTACTTTTGTTTTACGTTTATCTTTCCTAAAAACGCGAAGCCACGTTGCATTAAAATAAAAAAAAAACAACAGGTTTCCTGCAATTCTCCAGACTCAAGAGGGCTAGATCGAGTCTGTTTTTATTAAAATTTAAAAACAATAGTCTTTCGGCGTCGATCAGCCTATTATTATAGACAGGTGCTTAAAAAAGTATGCGTGCATTTTTAAATTTATCTAATTAAATGATTTAAAGAAATATCTCCAAACGTGAACTTAGTAAATTATTTATTGTGCTTTACGAAATTACTTGTATACTAAAAAGTAAATAAAACTTCAGTGAATGACTTTAAAACCAGCAATTAGTTAATTTCAGAGGTGGGTTTCGTTTGATCAATGGTCATTCTTGTCAGGGTTGAAAGAATTGAATCAAAATTAAATGCCAAGATCTTGTACTATTATACATAGCAACTTTCTGAACCTCATTTGACATTGTCTCAAAAGACCATAAACACAGGCCGTGAAATATTTAAAGCTTACGGAATTGGTTGGTGGACGTAATTTTTATTTAGAGGTTGATTGACAATCAGTTCTTATTATTTTTAAAACTTTTTTTTAATATTTAACTATTCTTTAGTTTTTCTGTATTTGGTAAGTAAATGTCCGAAAAATGAAAACTAATCACATATACATATATATTTACATATCTACATATACATTTCCTTCATTAATGTTATTCAGGATTCTGCTTAATTAAAACTTTGTAAAACGAGAAAGAAAACGTTATTGTTAAACACGGACTTAAAACTCAATCAAATCAAATTCTTCCCTTAAAATACAATACAAGTGATCCAATTTCTACTTTATATATATATATATATATATATATATATATATATATATATATATATATATATATATATATATATATATATATATATATATATATATATATATAGCTATTTCAAGTTGTATTATTTTCAAATACAATATCTCCTGTTCGTATAAGAGTGCTCAATATTTTGTATAAATAGAGCAATATATATATATATATATATATATATATATATATATATATATATATATATATATATATATATATATATATATATATATATATATATATATATAAAACAAAGAAACAACAACTATGTATGGTACTTAAAGTTTCATGCCTAGCGGCAATCATCAGCCATGAAATACAAATCAAAAATCTATAAAAACCAATTTGTAACGGTTTTTATAGATTTTTGATTTGTATTTCATGGCTGATGATTGCCGCTAGGCATGAAACTTTAAGTACCATACCTAGTTGTTGTTTTTTCGTTTTATATATATATATATATATATATATATATATATATATATATATATATATATATATATATATATATATATATATATATATATATATATATATATGCAATGATTATATTTGTTCTCATACTTTCCCGCTCTAAATGTATTTGTATTCCCTGGATTAAATATTCATAATTCTATTATTCTATCTTTAGCATGAAGCCAGCAGAAAAAATACGACAAAAATTAAGAGTGAACAAATTTGCAACTTTAAAGTTTTTAATAACAGATTGTAAGACGTCAAACAATAATGATCTGTGATACGATGTTATGGGAGTTTAAGAACTCGTTCAATAAAACGTATTTTGTAATAAAATGTTTTTCGAAAATTGAGTCAATAAAATATGTTTTGTAGATTACATTTTTGTTTGAAAATAAAAATTGTTTTTAGATTTATAACAGTAGTGAAGTTACAAAAAATTTTTATAGATTAAAAAACGCTTCAAAATATGTGAACAGACAGTTTAAAGAAAAAAAAAAACATTTTAGCGTTAACAATGATTGTAAGAAAAACCAAGAAAACCCACCGAGTTGCACATGTGAAAGCCGGTATTTACTTTTTATTTTTAGTTAAATTTTTATTTGTTTACAGTTTCATGAATTGAAAACGATAAAAAAAAAAAACTTAAACGACATTCTTAAACGATAAAAAAAAACTTAACCGATATACTTACACGATATACTTAAACTTTAAGAACGTTAAAAAAAAACCTCGTTTTCCCTGCAAAATACAAAGATCTTTTTTAAAAAAAAGAATTTAAAGCTTTTTTATATTTGTTTTGTTTTTCTTATACTTCTAATGGTTTGAACTGTTAAGTAAAATGTTTATCGGCTATATAAATCAGTTACGAAGAATACGAAACAAAGCGTAACAATTTTCTATAATAAAATATTTCACGTGCTAATGTCGGTAGGAGTTAACGAAATGTAAAAAATCACATTTTATTAACTCGTACCGACATTCATTTTTTCACTCTTGATATATAACCACCACTTAATCAGACTTTTTTTCCTTTTGACTACCAACAGAAAGTTTCTTTAAATAATAGAAGAAGAAACCAAAAAAAAAGGTTCGTCGCATTTAATAAATTTGAGCACATATCTCGACAATAGTGACTTTGGTGGATATACATCCAGTCGTTAGTTACATATCTTAAAAATATGTATGTATGTATGTATGTATGTATGTATGTATGTATGTATGTATGTATGTATGTATGTATGTATGTATGTATGTATGTATGTATGTATGTATGTATGTATGTATGTATGTATGTATGTATGTATGTATGTATGTATGTATGTATGTATGTATGTATGTATGTATGTATGTATGTATGTATGTATGTATGTATGTATAAACATGCATATATATGTATGGATATATAATTTTACATAATATATAGCATCATACATTAGCCATACCTAGCAACATTTTTTTACACGATACAGTAAAAAAAAAACCTCAGTGAGTTGTCATATAATATTAAAATATTCAAATGTCGAAAGTCATAAATCTTGTATGCAATCATCCTCCATCAAGTTTTCGTTCTGTGAATGTCATAGTAACAAAGCATGCTTCGTTTGATAAATCAGTCCTTATCAATTTTCTTATAACTTATTGATTTTGATTTAGATCAGAATCAAGTGAATTGAATTGGTTTGTATCTACGTCGTCCAATTTGTGAGTGTTTCCATAGGGACGAAACATGCCGGAAGAATAATTTTCGCCAATGAAAGATTTAGACATGAACGATTTAATGAATTGACAACTTTCTGACTTGCAAAAAAAAAAAAAAGAAAAGCCAAAAAAGTCACTGAAAGTAATTTTAAGCGATGGATGTTGAAAAGTTCAAGTAAAATATATATATTTTTTAAAAATATTTTCAACTTTTTGTGTAAATACATAAAAAGCATAATTTAATTAACTGTTAGTGAAAAACTCTGTACAAATTTAACGAATCAAATGTAGACAAATATGATAACTGATCATACAATTTCTTTAAGCCTTTCTTCGATAAAAGTTTTCTTAATTTTCATAATCAATAAAAGTCTTTCGTTTTTGTAGGAAAAATAAAGCCAGCGTCTTAACAAGAGAAGCGCTATTCTTTAAAGATGGTGACCCTAATTTTACAGGTGTTGCTATCCCCGTGAACGAACGACGCTATCAAAGTATTGAAAAACTTTTAGAGGAGCTTAATGAAAAGGTTCATTTACCAAATGGTGTTCGAAATATCATGACGCCCAACGGAAACCACCATGTAAGGTGGCTGCATGAAATTGGCGATGGCAAACAATATGTGTGCACATCAACTACAAAAATTAAAAAAATAGATTACGCCAGCATCCAAAAAAAACCTAGGTTTAAAATACCTCGGCCTCCTTCTTCGAGGGTTTATGAGCCTTTTAAAAAAAAGAATTTGTTTTCAGAGAGACGACAACTTAAAAGTTTAACTATTATATCGAAGGAAGACATTAATAACACCACGAATGTCATGCTGACGAACCGAGTTAAAAACATTGATACACTCATAGATGAAGTAAGTGAAAAGCTGGGTGGAAGAGTCAAGGCTTTAACAACGATTGAGGGAGAACCAGTGAGTGCTTTTTTTAGATTTTTTGTTTTGTTTACCACAAAGAAAATCTTTTAACATTTAAAGATTTAACGATGAATTCATATTTTACTTCATAATTGACATAAATTATGTCTTGTTACAAAAAAAAAGTTTAAAATTTGGAACTTAAAAAAAAGTCCTCACGAATGTTTAGAACATTTAAAAAAAGACATAAAGTTTATCATAATTAGCAGTAAAAAAATAATTATTGAAACAGCTACATTCAAATATGTTGCTGTTTCAATAACTGTCAATGACTTATTTAAGATGTTGATAAGACAAAAAAAAAAAATTTGTAGATGATAAAAAGTTTCAGGCATAAAACTACAAATAATGTAATTTCGGACTTAAATAAACGGTCTATTTGAATTCAACCTGTTTGTTGTTTTTTTTTTGTATTACTAGAATTTTAAATTATTTTCAATAAATATTCCTAAGTAATACTATCTCGTAAAAAAAATAAAAGTAATTTTTTATTCGTTTAAAAAATGTCACCGCCTAACTTTAGGCTGGTACGGACAATGATATGTATTTACTAGATATCTAACCCACGCTTCCGCAGTGAAGCAAAGTTTTTGCTAGCCTGAAATTTTTGCCAGCCTGAAATGATGCAATTATAATTAAAAGCAAATAAAAAGGCTACCGGCATTAAAAGCTTTAAAATTTGCTTCACTTTTTCTTACAGAAATTTTGTGAAGTTAGAGACGTCTAGTTAAATATATTTCATTGATACGGACAAAAATTTATTTTACGGACTCAGTAGTACCATACGGACCAAGGATACTACATAAAAATGTTCTTAAGTAACCACGTGTTGATTGCGCGATATAAACAATACAATCTGCAGTAAATATACACAATATTTAATGCAGATTATATATACTGCAGATTATATATATGCTATATATACTGCGGATTATATACTCTCTCTCTCTCTCTCTCTCTCTCTCTCTCTTTCTCTCTCTCTCTCTCTCTCTCTCTCTCTCTTTCTCTCTCTCTCTCTCTCTCTCTCTCTCTCTCTCTCTCTATATATATATATATATATATACAATTTATTTTAGATTTTGCTGTTATCAGATTTGTTTAAAAATGGTGATTGCTTTTTTGCTGAAATGGGTGATGTTTGTCAAGATAAACCAAGTAGTGTACCCGTTTCATTATATAAAAGTAATGTTAAACATTTTATTGCTTCAAAATATTTTATGCTATTTATAATTAATTTTATATCGCATGTATACCACATAAAAAAAAAAAAAGTTATATTCTAACAATATTGTTGTGTTACACATAACTTCATTTTTGGGGTTCAGGTAGCAAAACAAGTAAATAGGGATCCTAATTTTTTTTTTCGTTTAGGTGAATAATAACTAAAAAAATATTTCATAGTGTTACTCTATTTTATATTGTGAAAGTTCATCACAAAAAGCAATTAAAAATATTCGTCTAAATTTTTATCAGAAAAATAACTTTTAAAGATTTTAGAAACTTTAAAGTTTTTTATTTGATTGTCAAGAAGGTTAAATTAAATACTGGACATCCTGCAAAATTTGTATGCAAATAATCTTTAATGAAATTTGATTAGAAATTGATTGGTGGAAAATATAGATAGTTTGATACATAAAGTTAAATTGCTGACTAAGTTCCTAAATACAAAAAAGTTAAATCATAATTAATTATGAAAAAATAACCAATTGATAATAGTTTTATTTTTTTATTTGTTTAAATTTTGATGAGCTCCATCTTCTCAGGGGGCTATACAGGGCTAAACAATTGTCAGCCTTTGTAAAGATATACAAAGCTAGCTTTGTATTGATAATGATATTGCACACCTAAAACTTACAGATAAAATTCTAGAATTTTTAAAGTTTCCTATTAAGTATAGTTGGTTATTTTTAATGATAAAAGTATTGACAAAGCTTGAGGTCGCACTGTTCTCATAATCAAAAACTGTTTTGAATAAAATCTTATAATAAGTTATGAAGTGTTATAAAATTTTACAGTAATTTATACGAAGATTTAATTATTAATAAGTGTTATTAATTATATTTTATTATTTAGATTATTATTGAATTTTTAGAATTTTTATTTATAATATTTTATTGATAAGAATTTTGTTCAATATTAAAAAGTGTGCAAAGTATTCATCAAAAAAAGCAAATTTTTGGGATTTTTTATAAAAATGTATAAAAAATGTTTTTTCTAAATTATTTTACTACCATTATAAAGATTAAAGCGTGTACAAGAAACAAATGTGAAAGTAGAAAAACAACTAAAAAAAAGTACTCTTCAATTTTTATTTCGAACAAAGAAATAATTTTAATACAATAATATAAGAAGATCAAACATTAAAAAAAAAAAAATTATTCCTGAGGGAATCTAATAAGATTTCGAGCTTTTGCTTTAGTGTTAGCCATAAGCTTGCGCACAGAATAAGAATCAAAACGATTTGATGCTTTTTAAATGATATTTTAATATCTTTTATGTTTCTGCAAAGCTTTTTTGTTTTTTTTTCATTTTTCTTTTAATAATAGCCCAGTACTTTTCAATAACTCTCAATTCTGGGCAGTTTGGAGGATTTTCTGTTCCAGGCACAAATTTCACAATATTCTTTTTATACCATTCCATAGCTAGTTTACAATAATGAACTAAAGCAAAATCAGGCCAGAACATAGGTCTGTCATTGTGTGATTTAAGGAGAGTTAAAAGGCGTTTTTTTAAACATTCTTAAACATATATTTGACCAGAAAGTGTGGACTGAGAAATATAAGGTGCTGATTTTTTGCCACAAATGCAAATAGCTTGCCAAATCAAAGCTTTTTTAGCAAACTTGTCATGTTTAGTGTATTTAAATTTCTTATCTGCTTTTCCTCTATATTTGGCAATATAATAAACAGCACCAGGAATTTGTTGATGATTGTACTTGATATAAATTTCATCCTCTTCAATAATACAGAAATTTTTAGAAATAAAATTGTCATTCAACTTTCTGCCGCAGGTTCTTGCACTTTTTTGTTGAGTTTCAGAACGGTTAGGCACTTTTTGTGCTTTGAAAGAATGAAAACCATGTTTGTTTCTAACTTTTGCAACAAAACTATGAGAAAATCCATATATTTTTGCGTGTTCCCTTAGTGAAAGGCTTGGGTTATTCTTAAAACTGTTAATCAGTTTTCTAACTAGTTTTATATCTTTAAAACCTTCCTTTCTTCCACCACCAGATTTGCGTTTGATTGATTTTGTTTGAGAAAAGCGTTGAATAACATGACTAACTCTGTATGGATGTATTTGCAACGATTTTGCTATCGAATCGTAGCTACTATTAGGATTTTGTAAATATTTTTGCATAATTTTTTCTCTTACGTCTTCTTCTTTTGTCATTTTTAAAACTAGTTTCAAGTTAAATCCAAAAACTAAAATATTTTTTTGAAACCACAACACATTGTAAACAAAATACAAAACAATTAAAAAGATTTTAATACAACCGCTGAAAAAAAATGGCGTGCTTGTTCTTTCACATTTATTTCGTGTACACGCTTTATCTTCAGATCTTAATACAAAAAATTGTTTCAATATTACAATTCAGTTTTTGTATTTTTCAGATCATAGTTCAAAGTTAGCTGGAAGCAGTCCAAATCCAGTGACTTCTTCATCTGCAAAGCTGCACAAACAGTTTGTAAAAGAGAAGTCCAAATTTCAAACCAAAAAAGAATCTCCCAAAGTTAATCCTAGAAGGAAAGGTAGTTTCTCTAATTTTATGTCAGTTTATTCCAAATAAACTAATTTTTTTAGTATGTAAGTGTATTAGCAGTGCAATTACATTAAATTCACAGTCATATTTGTTTATTACTTATAGTAATATATTAACTTAAGCAAAAAAAGAAATCGAAAAAAAAAAGTTTTTTAAAAGTATAAATTTTTATTTGACTGTAATTTTATTGATAAAACATTTTTTTGTAAAATCATCATCTATTGTATTATAAATTTTTGTAGACACATCATGGCTACTAACAATAAAAACAAGCAATGTTGAAAATGCTACAAGTGATAATTTTGCTTACATTGCATTATATGGTAAATATGGGAAAACTAGTGAATACCCTTTGGGTGTGCCAGAGCATTTAAAAGGATATTATCGTGACTCAATAAGTGAAGTTGAGGTTGGTACAATTGGTGATTCAAGTTCTAAAACACTTTTCTGATTTCATTTTTTTTTTTTTTTTTTACTTAAAAGTTTCTTTTCTTTTTTGAAGATAAAAACAGCTGATATCGGTGATCTTTACAAGATTCGGATTGGACATGATGATAATGGTGTAGCTATAGGATGGCATGTTGATACAGTGCGTTTTTTCACATTAAATTTTAATGTATTTTTTAAATTTAGCAAACTAAATCAGCTTGGATTTTTTGATTTTAAAAACCAATCTTTGTCATGGTTTTCTATTAAGTAAGAATGATTGATCATTTTTAAGATTTAATGATGCAGTTGATTGGACTTTTATTCCTTATATTGCTTATGGTCTAATGTAGTGGATAAATTTCTAATTCTAGGAGATTTAGATTTAAATCCACCCTCTTTGGAGTTTTTAGAAAAGTAAACTTAGCATAGTTATAATTATAATAAATTATATTATAATATATATTATAATAAACTTATTATAATGTATATTATAATAAATTTATTATAATATATTATAATAAATTAAATTATAAAATCCACCCTCTTTGGAGTCTTTAGAAAAGTAAACTTAACATAGTTATAATGATAGCGTTAAATTTATTCACATTGACACTCAATGCTTCAATACTAAATATACATAACTTATACTCTAAACAAAAGTCACAATGTCAATCCTGTTTTGCATTAAAGTTGTCACCATTTTTTTAAAGAACTACTTGTTTGATATTAGTTACCCACAAACCAATCATCTTACTCGATTTCAGCCCATCATATTAATGTAAGAAAAAAAGATAAAAAGTTTATTATAAAAAAATCAATCTAAGTGGGCTCTTTGTTTCAAGCTGCTGTAGTTTTTATTATTTTTCTTCTCAAAAAAAGTTCAAATAAAAATATCTGTTTGAAGTAGTTATGGTAACAATTATTAAGTGAGTTATAGATTAAAATTTTTCCTTTATTTTTTTAATTTTCTCAAAGATTTTGATAACAAATCTTGACACAATGAAAGAATATTTTTTCATATGCAATCGATGGTTTTCTCGTGAGAAAGATGATGGGGAAATAATGCGAGAAATACCACTATACATAAATGGAAAGCCTATTCTACCGTGTAAGTTTTTATATCAAATGTTATTAATGTAAATTCTGTATTAAAATGAAATTAGAGGAAAAGCCTAGCATTATGTTATTGTATATTATTTTAATTGTCAATATTTTAATTCTTAACAAAATATTTCATGTAAGAAACTAATTTTCCTACAAATTTCTTCAGACAATCTGTCTTTTAAAAAATATAAGGCTTTTTTTACATTGGTAGGATTAACATTTTTACTGTTCTGCTATTATCAAAAGTTATTTTGAATTAAGTTAAAAGTTTACAGAGCTATCAGAGTCTTACAACTAATTTGGGTCTATTTCCAAAAAGAAAAACAACAAAAGTAATGTAGTATGAAATCCTTTCAAGTTTAAAGTGTTTTTGTTTAATTTACTTTTTAATGTGGTAGTTTATTGTCTCTTTTTGTCACCAGAGTTGTTTTACTCATCATGTACATTCTGTGTCTCACCACGTCCTGAATACAAAGTATCAATCCATGCTTTTTATGTCTGTTTTTTTTTTTTTTATTTTAGTGATTGAGTATGAAGTTATTGTGTACACTGGCGCATACAATGATGAAAATACAAACTTTGATATCTTTATTGTAATTGAAGGAGAAAAAGGCGATACTGGAAAAAGATATTTAGAAGTTTCTTTAAATACTGCTTTTCGTAGCAAATCAGTAAGTTCTTTGTGATAAAAATTTAGCAGTATTTAAACTGATTTTTATTATCAATATCTGCAAAGATGTATGATAATGTATATCTTTTGATACATCTTAATGTATAAAAAAAAGTTATATAACCAAAAAAAAAAGCACTTCAAAAATAATGAGAGTAGTATAAAAACACTTGAAATGTAGTATTATAAAAATGCTTGAAGTATTATTGAAGTTTATTTTAAATAGATGGAAAACTATAAAACATTTTTTAAATATATTTCAAAAATAATCATGATCAGTAAGATGTGTCTAGAAAGATTTTTCTAGAATGTAACATTTGTAAATTTTATTTTTTAATATCCATAAATTTTAAACAATTTGATATTTTTAAAAAATGTTACCTACTCAAATGTTTGTTTGGAATAATTGTATTTTAGATTGATACATTTTCTTTGGAAGCTGTTTACCTCGGTCAAATCAAAGATGTGGTTATTACTGCTGAATCTTTATCGCAAGAAGAAGGTATCTTGCATAAGCATGAACTATTATTTTTCAATTGTCTATGATTTTTTATAAATTAAGTAGCTTTTTTTTATAAACATCTGTTAAAAAAGCTCATTGGAGAAAAACATATTCCACATGTATTTTTTGATTTGCTACTATCATTAACTGTAACAAAGTTAGTTACAATTAGTTACAACTAGTACAATTAGTACAATTAGTAGCAAACTTAATATTCAAAAAAAAAAAAAAAACAACTTATCATTTAACTTAAGGAATTTTTATTTTCTGCTGGCTATTGTTTTTATAGTTACATGCCCCAAGTTACATGCCCCAAGTTACATGCCTAAGATGCTATGCCCAAGAGTTTCAACTACTCAAGAATTTCAACTATTGATTTACATTTTTTTCCGCACTTTTGCGACCTAAAATAAAGTGTCAAAAAAAATGAGGAAATTTACGAAAGTAAATAAGCAAAAATTAATTTGTTAGAAAAATACAAATAATGAATGTAACATATTGAGAGCAAATGTGATGAGGATTCATCTTTTTTAGAATATAAATGATTCTAAATTTCTGTTGTTAGTTTGATAACAATAACATTATTTAAAACTTTTAAGGTTTGTTCAGTTGCTGCTCCATATATAATTTTATTTATTATAATTTATGATAATTTGAGTTATTAAAGACTTCATAATTGCACTTAGTCTACTAAATTTAAATAAAATAGGTTTTATTAAAATTCACTTTGAAAATCTGTTCAAAAAGAAATAAAATTACTAAATTTATTAGTAAACTAAAATCTTAATAATTTTTATTTTGTTTTTTCAGGCTACAAAATAAGAAAATTAAAAAAATCTAGGAAGTAGGGAACTGTTTGTTTTCACAGTTCAATATTCATAAAACACTTGAACACTTTTTGGTTGAACACTTTTTTTCTTATAGTCTTTTTAGATTAAAGTTGTTTAAGTTAAATGTAATTACAAGCATAGCAAGCTTTTCAAAATATTTTTTGAAATGATTTTTAAAATGCTTGTTAAAATATGACTACGGTTCCTAATCACTTGTCAGTCATTAATAAGTTTTTTTCTTTGTTGATTTGATATTTTGTTAAAAAAAATTTTTGATTTCATAAAAAAGAAATTGTTAAAACTAATGTTTTATTTGCAGATGTTACTTGGTTTGCAGAAAAAATATTAGTTCGAGATACTGCATCTGACATTGAGTATAACTTCCCTTTAACAAGGTAATTTGGTTTTTTAATTTTTTGTTTGGTTTTTTAATTTTTAATTTAAGCTTATTAAGTATTAGATTCAGTTGATTAAAGTTTTGATTCAAAAAAAATTAAGCCAATCAAGTTTCTGTCATTTCTATTCTTATTAATTCAATGTATTAAATCAATGTCATTTCTATTCTTATTAAATCAATGTATTAAATCAAAATAGTCAACTATTTGTTTTCCTACTAGTTTATTCTTTATTTAAGGACCAGAGATTAGCCTTTATTTACCTTTTCAGATCATCAACTGTTTTAAAAGACAATCACTAAATCAAAATCTCTTAGCAACTTGTAGCTGCTGCTTTTATTTTTACATGAACCATACATGAAAAACATTAAATGAGACATAACTACAGATTGACACCAAATAAAATATGAATAAAAATGCATAAAAACTGAAGGGAATTTTTTTTCATCAAAAATTTCCTCTTCGTGTCTTTGAAAAAATTTTTCTCACTATATGAAGAATAATTACTATTACATTTCTTTATTTTATTATTTTTTTTTTTACATGAATTTTTAAATACTATTATAATGGATAATTTTTTTTTTTTATCTGTCAACAAATTTTGCAGCACTTCATCTACCAATCAAATTTTGAAATCATGAGCTAAATAGATAACCATTCAGTTTTATTAAAAATTCATTCTGTACAGTTTCCTTATGCTAAATAAAATTAAAGGTGTATTGATTCCAAATGACAGACTTTTTGACTGAAGCTATTTAACAACTCTTTATAAACTATTTACAACAATAATACTGGTGTTTAAGCATTTCTATTCATAATAAGTTGTATTTTCTGTTATGTTTTGTATTTTCTGCCATTAAGTTAAAAAATTTTTTTGTGTGAAATTTTTTTTTATTTGTAGAATACGAATTTTGAATTTTTAAACTTATTGTTGTATTATTACTTATTTACTTTTTTTTACATTATATAATTTGTTTAATACTCATTGTTTTATTTTATATTTTGTTGTACTGATTTATCATGTGTAAAGTTTTAGATAAATCTTTGGTGGTAATTTTAACTTTACTAAGCATTAACTGTGACAATAATCACAATCATTAAGTATGAAAGTTATTTTTATTTTTTTAAATTTCCAGTGATGAAAAGACAAAGACTCCTGACATATTTGTTAACAATAATAGTAATAACAGTCCACCTCTTACTCCATGCAATGAAAAATCAATAAGTGCTGACATGTCTAACAGTAGCAGTATTAGTAGTACTTTGGCTTCTTCTGACTTAAAAATCTCACCTTCAAGTGTAAAAAAGGATACTTCTGTAAACAAAAGTCCCCTCCTTACTTCTTCAAAATCCAATGGACATCCAATAATAGAGGCTGGTGATGGAATTTATACTTCTGATTCAAGTAACGATATACAAAGCATTTCTGATTTATATTCCAAAACAAGTGATCCTTCAGAAAAAAGTTGGAATTCAACCAAGAGTGAAGTAATGGAAAGTGAAAAGATAAATGGAAAAGTAAGGTTACCTTTAAGTAAGGTTAAAAGTAAGGTTAAAAGTAAGATTAAGTAAGGTTAAAAGTTAAGGTTAAAAGTAAGGTTAAGTAAGGTTAAAAGTTAAGGTTACCATTTTATTGAAAACTGTCAAAAGTAACATAAAAGTTATAAGGTTTTGTTTTTGAAACTTCAAAAAAAAAAAAGTTAATTTTTATTGCATTATAATAATTGATGATATTTCTTTGTTGCTTATTCTGCATATGCATTAACTTTTTTTTGTTTATAAAAGTATTATAAAAAAAAAACACATTCATGTTTTAGGAGCTAGATGATGTCTCTGATGAATTTACAGAAGAAAATAACATGCACGAAGGAATCCAGGTCATAGCTTATTCTAAAGTTACTGGTGAAGCCCTTTGCTTCAATTCAAGGTCAAAAGTAGTGCATGCTTGTGGTCAAGAAAAACCTTGTTGTAAGAAGTTTGTTAATGAGATTACACATTGTCTGGCATCATTGTTTTAAATGTAAATGGTGATTAAATCAACTGTCTTATTTTAGGTGTTTGGACTGTCTTGGATGGTAATATTGAAGAAAGTGTTCTTTTATACTCATTTCAAGGGAATGGATACCTAGCCATTAACCAAAGTGGGGTTACTCTCACAAAGGTACGAGTTTCAAAGCTATAAGGATTATTCTTTACAAAGAACTATTTGAATAAAAATAATATATATAATTTAAATTCAGGGAAGCCCAGGGATTTTAAACGAATTCTACGTAATTATAAGTGAGAGTTCAGAAACAAAGGAAATATCACTAGAAAGTGTTGTCCACCCTGGTATCTTTCTCTGTTCTGATGATCATGGGTACGTTTTTGGAACTGAAGGACAAAATGAATCAACTAAATTCTTACTTACTCATAAGGTTACCATTTTTTTGAGCCATTATTATCATTTTAAATATTAAGTTTAATTATTTTTCCTAACTTTAGAAGGTTATTATCTTGTTTCAACATTTAGGCACATTATGTTCCTGACTTTATTATCGAAGATTCAGGGTGCCCCCATTTTGTTGCTCCACCTTTTTGGCAAGCTGAGTTTGTTAGGACAAATGAAATATCTAAAAATCAAAATGCAGATGTAGAAGCAGAAATCATTACAGAAGAGAGAGAAAAAAAGAATGAAGAAAAAGAAGATCAGGTTAATGATAGATTTATTGATGGTGAAAAGACACTTCCAAGCAAAAAGAAAACTAAAAAAAAGTATAAATTCAAAAAGAGAAAAAAGCCAGCAAAAAGTAACGAAGAGAGTGAAGTTTTATTTAAAAATTGGCTGATCTCTTTTACTTATGAAGTTGAAGATACTGATGCAGATAACTATAACAATCACTCAGATGGTTTGTCAGGGAATGAGTCTGATGTTATTGAAATGAGGTTGAATCCAGAAGATTCTTCTCCTTCCCTTTCTGATTGCAATGAAAACATAAATGATAAAGATTCCGAACTAAAAAGGGAAATCAGTTTTGATCAGAGTTTATTGGCAAATTCTGAAGAAGAATTATTTATTGTTTTACGATCAGAAAGTGCTTGCAAAACATTAAATGATAACTTTGAGGTTCATCAATCAATCACTGATCCAAATTTAAGTGATATTTCAGGTAAAGACAAAATTGTTAGTAATGGAGCAGTAAACCCACTAGATGAATTATCAAATCAAAACTCTCATTCTTTTGATGAAGAAAATTCCTTTGATGAAGCATCCATTTACAAAAACAGTATTACAGCAGATGATTATGACAGCAATGAATTTGAAGGAGATGATGAGTCAGATGAATATTACGAATGGGAAGATGAAAGAAATAATATGCCACAGCCTCATCATTTTGATAGACCTAATGTTCTACCATCTCGACCTCAGTCCATGAAATTCCATGGCACACTAGATCGTCCTATAATTGAAAGACCACATTCATCACCTAACAAGTATACTCCTTTGCCGCCTATTAAGTCATATGGCTTTTCACCACGTACTTGTTCAGTGATTGAAGCTGAGCACCGCCCATCTTCTTCAGGTCGATCTTTTTCAGTGCCATGTGAAAAACATACCTACAAAGAAATTCCTAGTGAGTTTTAATTAAATTTTTGTAGGATGTTTTTGTATTTTTATTGTTGTTTTTTTTTAATATTTGCTTTTGTTAACTTTTAGAGCTAAATAAACCAGCCTCTTTGATGACAAGTTTTGTCTCCCTAGCTGATGTTGATTCCATTGCTGATGATTGCGAAGTTGATGCATCTGCACTAGCTTTGTCAAGTAGAGCTTCTGAAAGATGTGCCATAGACAATATTAAAACTCCAAAGAATTCAAATTTGTTAAACAAACCACACAGGAAAGTTCAGCAGCCAAATGCCAGTGTTAAAAGTTGGAATTACAATACTGATAACAATATAGAGATTATAGAGAGTTCCAAAAAACTGCATGAAAATGATATAGATTCTATTCTAACTAATCAACCATTGTCATCTTCTATGTTAGTTGAAGAACCTTCACAAACAGATCTCTGTATCACAATGAACATTGCGCCAAGTCCTTCAATTAAAAGTGAAATGGATTATCCATGGGGTCTGTTTGATTAAATGTTATTATTGCCACTTGGTTGTTTAGCTAATAAACAAAGCTCCTTGAAGCTGCTTGACAGTAATAATGTGAGATCTCTACTCCTGAGCTTCCTGATTGGCTAAAACTAGTATTTTTTTCAAAATATTTTCATCTAGATTTTAGGTTTAGGAAAAAAAAATCAATAGAAAGTTTTTACAAAATATTATTCAGCAGTAAAATAATCACTGTTGTGTAATTATATCAATCTTTTTACATATTGTTTTAATTACAAGCATTTTACAAAAATTTACCTTCTAATGACTAAAAGTTGTTTTCCTCTACTTAAAGGAGCCAAATTATAAATAAAATTTGTAAAATTGTAATTTCTTGAGAATTGAAATCGTTCACAAAATTATTTCTGTGAATTTACTTTCATTTCTTTTATTGATATTAACAACAACAACAAAAAAAAACTATCCCCATTTTTATTGCAGAAGATTTAGCCAGTTAGTTTGATATAGTAGTAAAAATAACTTTATGTACATAAAAATGTGGTGTAAAACTATGTATATAAAAATATGATGTAATAATATGTATATACATTTTATATATTTTATAAACAGAAAAAAAGTTGATGAAAAAAGTTCTTTTCTTTTTATAAGTTTTTTTTTAAATTTTGGTTTTAAATAAAAAATTTAGCATAGAAAAAAATTAATTAAACAAATGAAACTTTTTTGTATTTTTGGTGCTTTTTTTTTAGGAAAATATTTTTGTTTCTAGGGAATAATTCTCCATAAAAGTAAAAACATTTTCGTTTCTAACATATTTTTCTTTATAATTGTTATAATTTCTATAATTTATAATCTATAATTTATAATTTCTTTATATTTGTCTTTATAATTACGTAACATGATAATCTTATAAAAGTTTTGTTTCAAGAATGGACTTGAAGACAATTTTTTTTTTTTCAATATTATCTATCGTTTTTATTTTATAGACAAAGAATTTAAAAAAAAAAAAAATTTTGCTTGAGTTGCAATGACCAGTTTAAAGAAGGTATCATTCTTTAAAGATGGTGATGTTAATTTTTCTGGTGTAAACTTGACAATAACAAGGAGAAGATTTCAAACACTTGAGCAACTAGTTACAGAGCTTAACAAGAAAGTGCCTTTAACTAATGGGGTGCGTACAATAACAACTCCTATGGGGTTTCATAAAATAAATGACCTTAATGAACTTGAAAATGGCAAAAACTATGTTTGTTCATCCAATAGACATATTAAAAAACTAGATTATGAACACCTTAGTAAAAAAAGTGAGTTCAAAGTGCCTCGCCGTCCTTTGTCCAAAAGAGGATATCAACCATTTAAGAAAAATGATGGCGACTTATTTAAAAGTCGTCAAAAAATCAAAAAGTTAAACTTAATCTCTAAATTAGACAGCAGTAATATAATAGGTATTGTGCTGACAAATCGAGTCAAATATTTGGAGGAGGTTATAAATGATGCTAGTGAAGTATTTGGATGTCGAGTTTCTTGCCTATTTA
Organism: Hydra viridissima; assembly: GCF_058129835.1. Taxonomy (NCBI): domain Eukaryota; kingdom Metazoa; phylum Cnidaria; class Hydrozoa; order Anthoathecata; family Hydridae; genus Hydra; species Hydra viridissima. The sequence goes on along the minus strand of NW_028324312.1, from coordinate 9,063,657 downwards.
CATTACAAGGAAGAAAGGTAACTTTATTTAGCACTATAATTCTTTACAGAACTATATTTATTTTATAGCTAAATTATTGTGGTTTTGAAAATCTTTTGAAATGCCACTTATTTTGTTAACAAAATGTCTTATGACATAAAATTTGGATATGCTTTAAACCTCTGTTAAAATTCACAGTTTGGTACTTTTTTTGCTGTGACTAATGCTTAATGTGTTTAGGTCACTTCTGTATCTGATTTATTTACTGGTGGTGAAACATATATTGCAGATATATGCACAAGTAAAAGTTCTTTGCGGAGTCTACCTGTAATGTCTTACAAATGTGAGTTTTATCTGTTTATTGCTAAGTCTATTTTTCACTCTTATTTTTTCTGAACTAAATTTCTTATTTTTATTGTTTGACTACCATATACAATTGTGATGCAATACTAATTGTAATGTAATTATAATATATGATTATAATACAATGTTATACTGAATTTTTCATGTTCTGTTTCAAAATTTAACTGAAAATTTTAATTCAATTTTTCGGAACAACAACCTCAGGAAAACAGAAAGATAAAAAACTAAAATGGATCAAAAAATGAATCAGTTTTTATTAAAAAGTCTTTTTTTAACTTTTAAAAAGGTCTTTTGTAAGTTTTCTCTATGAGTTAAATGTTAAGTTTACTTATGAGGTTTAAGTTTTTTTTTTATGAGATTACTTTTATAGTATATTAGTTTAATATGATTGGTTTAATATGACTGGTTTAATATGATTGGTTAAAAGTATGATTTTCAGTAGGTTGTCTAAAGTATGTTTCCTTAACTTTTTAGGCCAATCTATCCTATCAATCACTTTTATGATAAATTTTTTCTAGTTATGTATATTTCTTTTAATAATATTGCTGCTATATAATAAAAAAAAGTTATCAAATAAAACTAATTCTAGTTCAAGAAAAATCATTTTGTAAACTTAATCTGTTAGGTCTATAATTCAATGAGTTCAAAAACAGTAAGAATTTAGTTTAAAAATGCAAAAGAAAAAACTTATCCATAAATTGTTTACAAAAAAAAATTTTTTAAATGGAAATGAAAACAAATTATATAAAAATGGTAAAGTTACAAAATTACTTCCAAAATTTATTTAACGCGAATAAAGATACACTCTATCTCAGTTCCATAAGTACACAGCTAATTTTGAATTTTTGATATGTTTTGAGATCGATTAAAAATGTCTACTAACACATCTTTAATGATTGTGATAAAAGAAAATTAACTAACCATATGTTTGATAATTCTTTTAATTTTACAAAAAAATCCTGTAATTTAGTTTTTTTGGTTTGTATGGTTGTCAGTTTTGATAAAGTTTTCAGTACATTATGTCAATTTTAGTAAGTGATCTAAAGTAATTATTAAAAATGCTTCATGAAAAGGCTCTAATGAATGTAGAAAAAGGCAAAAGTTTATTCTTTTATGAAGAAAAAATTCTCAAATCAGAATTACTAGAAGACTCAATAGATCAGAGCATCTTTTCAGAAATTTCTTGAAATATTTCTCTGAATATGGCAAAAATATACAGAAACCTAATCAGAAGAAACTCTGTTTGGGAGAGACATCAAAATGGAAGATTGGTATCAAATTAAATTAAATCTTTGTTCCAAGTTAAATCAGAATTAGCATTCAATGTTATTAGAGCAACAATTAAACAGGCTTTTCACGAAAGATAAACTGCATGAAATTAGTGCAAGAAAATATGATTCATAAATTATATATGATTTGGAATCAGGTATTTTTAAAATATAAAGTTTACCAGATTTATTGTCTTGAAAAAAACCTAGGATATGCCTTGTGGAGTGCTTCCTCGAATATCATACAAAAGAAAGTTATAAAATTTAATATTAAAACATTATGTTTGTAGTAAGTTTAATTTAAATGTTCCTGATAGTTTGGGTGGGTATTGGCATGGTTTGAGAAAAGAACCACAATATTTTTCTACCAGAAATTTCAGAGGTTCATTAATAGTCTGGCTTAGCAACTGCCTGAATTTAGTTTCTGTAACTCTTTGCAACTCTCTGCAACTGCCTGAATTTAGTTTTTATATCGTGTAAAATGAAGACGATGACTGTGGAAGTGGAAAATGCACTTATTTGCTAGAATCAACACTGATTTTGTTTAAGAATTAGTAGCACCATAAAAAAGGTTTGTTTTCCATTAAAACAATGCTAGAATGCATGTTAGTACAAAGATCATGACATGGTTTGAAGCTATAAAAATTTCAACCAAAATTTTAGTTGCACCTATAGAATTGAGACAGAATGAATTTAAAGTTCCAAAAAAAAAAAATCCAAAGTTTTTTTAATGCAAACTAAGAATTAGGTATAAAATTATCTCTAACTTTAATTTAAAATTTCTAAATTTGTTCATGATTTAAAATGTAAAAAATTTACACAGGGTACTTTTTTAGCTTCCATTACACCTGAGCTAAAGAGTAGTGGAGCACGATTAAACAATTCTGTGAAATTATCTTCCCCATTAAAAGGTGAAGCAGCAGCCGTCCTGCCTGGAAATGAGAAAGGTAAATTAATTCTTGGAGGGAGGTGAATTTTGGACAAAAGTTCTTTTGGAGGGCTGTGATTTCTTAATGGTAGTCTTGTTTACAAGTTTTCATGCATAAAAAAATGTAACAATGGTGACTGTATTTCTTTAGAAATACTATGGTTAATTACAATAAGAACTAGTGATATTCCTCAAGCTTCTAGTGACCATCTTGTTCATATAACCCTGTATGGTAGCAATGGACACACTGACAAGTATCAACTTGATTTACCTTTGCATATGAAAAATTATTATCAAGACTCAGTCAATGAAGCTGAAGTGAGTATAACATGAAAGATATTTTCTTAATTATTAACTTCTTCTTGACCACTGCTTATTCTGGTTTTTTTTTTTTGTTTTTGTTTATTTTTAATGGCTATCTATTTAAATAAAAGACTGAGTTTTTTATATGGTTAATGAATATTTGATTAAAATTGAATGTTCTTAAAAATCATATAAAAGACATAGCATTACATAAAAGACACAGTCTTTTATGTAACGTTTTAAGTTTACATTCAATGCAACTATAAATAGATTTATGCCTATAAAATTATTAAAAGAAAAGTGTCTTCCTCGTGAAAAGCTTAATTGAAGATTTTTTGGTCAAGAAAGGAAATAAAATCACTCTAATTTTGGAGAGCTGTTTAAAAATGTGTAAGAATGCTTTTTTAATTATGCTTGTCTCAAGTTTTGAAAAATTCAAAAGCAAAAACGTTTTTAAAAGAACATTTACTAAAAAAAATGAGGTACAAATTTTTTTATAAATATTATAAGTATTATAATTTTTTATAAATATTATAAATATTATAATTTTTTATAAATATTATAAATATTATAATTTTTTATAAATATTATAAATATTATAATTTTTTATAAATTAATTTGGAATGTTTTTTCTGAAGATAATTTAATTTTTTATAAATATTATAAATATTTGGACTTAATGTTCTACTTTTCTTGCAACTTAACTTAATTTCTGATGTGGCACAGGACGCCACATAATAAAAACCACATTCAGTAATAAAAATTAAGTTTGAGATTGTTTTTACGCTATTATAAGGGGAAATCGAAACTTTTACTTTACTCGTCAAATTAATCTGAAATGCGCTATAATGTTGTAAGATTGTTTTTTCTGAAGATAATTTAAGCCAGCTTTTTTTGCTGTAATGTTGTCTTAAAGGCATGTTTTTAGAACATTTTCCACACAAGCTCTTGTGGCTCTTTTGTTAGCGAAGGATTTTGCATACATCTTGGGTCTACACATTTGATAACTTTATTGCCTTATTAACATAAGATATAAGTTTTTTTATTTGCATAAAAATACCCCACAAATCTTTTTTACATCCATTTTGTTTAACAGAGAAAAGGAGTTTGAATTATTAATTAGCTCATACAATTGAATCTTCATTCCGATTTTAAAAACAACTTCAAGAAACAAAATTTATGTAAAGAAATTAAGCAATGGAATTAATTGGAATGTATAGTTTACAATTTAGATAAAATAAAGTTGAAAGTTAGATTTAATAGTAGGTAATATGAAAATTAATAGTAAGCATATTTAGTGGGAGGATATTGATTATAAGGAGTCTTGTGAGTAGGTTGCTTGTTAGTAAGAGGTTTGTTTGTATGTCTGATATTTGCAGCATTTTTATACTATGCTTTTCAATACATCTTCTAGATTAAATTAAAAGATGTTGGCAGTTTATACAAATTACGAGTTGGTCACGAAGAAAATGGGACAACTATCGGCTGGCATTTACAATATGTAAGTTAAATTCAATTTAAATACATTGTTTAAATTTTTACTTATTTTCATTGTTAGTAGTTTTATTCTTTATTCTGATGTAGCAAATATCTCTTTTGTATCCTCATTTAAGGTTTACAGTATTGATATTTTTATGAAAATAATTTCACACACAATCCAAAAATAGGTTAAAACCACTACAAATGACTATATTGTTTTTTTTTCAGTTGTTAATAGTAAGTTGTAATTAATTTCAGATACTATTAACTAACCTTGTGACAAACAAAGAGTACTTGTTCAATTGCAATAGATGGTTATCCAGAGAGAAAGATGATGGCGAAGTTGTACGGGAACTTCCTTTGTATAAAAATGGAAAACCGCGCTTTTCTGGTATTCTTCCATTGTAACGTAAAAGCTTAAACTGCTTTCCAAAATAATTTATGGGTTAAAGAATTAAGGAAATGAATTATTATTAAAGAAATAAAATATCAGAAAATATAAGGAAATAAAATACCTATAACAATGTTATCACATTGTAAAAATTCAATTGAATTAAAGTTTTCTATTCTAGAAAATTAGGTGATTAGCTTTTTTATCTTTAGATGTTGTTTGCCCTGAATTCATTCTTTTTATCTAGTACAACAATATATTGTTGAAATACACACGGGTGAAGATGAAAATGGGTGCACTAATAATGATGTTTATATCACAATTGAAGGAGAAAATGGAGATACAGGAAATCGACTTTTAATGATAAAAGATCGAATGCAAGCTTTTCGAAGTGCCAATGTAATTATTTATAATAACGACTAAAATAATAATGATCTTACTAAAATAATAATTGCTTAAAGTTTGTTGTTTCAATTTATCATTTTCATTTGTAAACGTTTTGTTTATTAAGGTCAGTGTATTCCAAATTGAAGCTGTTGATTTGGGTGACATAAAAAGTATTATTCTCTTGCTTGACCATCAAAAAGATGGTATGTCATTTGAGATTTTCAACTTGTATTTTTTTATTCATTCATATCTATTTTAAATGAAACAAGAAATATAAAATTTTTTTAAATGTCTGGTTAGAAAAGAATTAGTTTTACAAAAAAATTAATTTTTTATGTAAAGGAGGATGGGTTTTTTTTCTAAATAAGGAGGTATTTACTCCATATAAGGAGGTATTTACTCCATATAAGGAGGTATTTACTCCATATAAGGAGGTATTTACTCTAAATAACTTAATATGGCTTTAACTAACCATTACATCAAGCTCTTAATAGGTTTTGTAAAAAACTGCTCTTAATTTCATATTACAAATGAATTCTAAATAGAACAACAATAATTTTGAATTATATGAATTTTCTTCTTGTACTGTCTTGTTTTTTTATGTTTTAGAAAAAGATTGGTTTGTTGAAAAGGTTGTTGTAAAGGATCAGACTCGAAATAAAAATTACAACTTTCCTTTAAAAAAGTACTTTTGCATATATTTTGATTTTTATAACTATTTGTAATACTAACTTTTAAAAAGTTTTTAAATGGTAAAAATTTTATGAGTAATAGTAATATAATTTACAATGGGAATTAAACTAAACTAAATGACAATTACACAAGTTATAAATTACTTAAAATATTTATCGCTACATAAAGTGTAATGAAATAATATAAATTATATTTTGACAGTTAAACATCGTTTTTTCACTCCGTATATCATTTAGATTAAATATCAAATATTTATTTGTAATTATTTTGTTAGGAAACTGGTTAAAGAAAAACCTAAAGTTCAAATTAAACCAAATGATGGAGGGAAAGGTGGTAAAATAGATAATGATAATTATATGATAATGTTAAAAAGTTTAAAACTAACAATATGATAAGTTAATATATTTAAAAAAAAGTTTCTCCATAAACTTTAATTCGAAAATTTATTCAACATGATATAAAAAAGTTACTTCAGTTTGTTTTTAGTTATTTTCTACTTTTTTTTAAATTTTTCTAACAGGTTTTTTTAAAATCAATCGTTTTTTTTTTAATTTTTGAAGAATTTTTTGAGTTATGATAACATTTATTTTTAATTATTATGTAATAATTTTTTGTGAAATGTTTTTATTGGAATTCATAGAAATGTCAGAAGAAAGTCCTGAAAAAGAGAACAAGAAGAAGAATGATCCTGATGTAATAGAAGAATCTATTACCATCAATCATAATTTAAAAAAAGCAAAGGAAAAACCAACGAGTGATCTTGGTCAGAAAAAATTACTAAAAAATGAAATTAAAAGAGAAAAACAGATTAAAGAAGTAAAAGAAAATTATGAAAAAAGTTACGAAGTAAATCTCTCTTTATCTTAATCTCTCTTTATCTTACAAGATATTAACTCTCTAAAATATGCTTATCAAATAATACAAGAAAAGTTCAAGTAAACTAAAATATTAAAACTTATTTTAAATTTGATATTACTATTTTGTTTAAATGTTTATAATAATATATTAACCCTGATTGTAAAAAAAAAAACTTGATGTTAGGAGTATGAGGGCGAATCTGAGTACCGTATTTCAAGGCATTTGCAAGGGAAAAGTGAGGTGGTTTTAATATCTAAACTTTCCGGAAAGTCAGTCTGTTACAACAAAAAGAAAGACAAGCTGCATGCTAGCGGAGAAGAAAATGTTTGCTGTATGTAGTGAATGATTCTCAAATACAATTGATGTTTAGGATCAAAAATTGAAATTGAAAAAAATGGAAAAATTGAAAAAAATTGAAAAATTGAAAAATTGAAAAAGAATTGTTTGTTAATATACTTAATAAATATTATATTTGTTAGTTAATTTTGTATTGTTTTAAATTTTTCTTTACATTTTAAAATATTTAATCTTTAGGCTTGTGGATGGTATTAGACGGAAAGGATTCCACTAAGCTTTTATATTCGACCTATTCCGATGGTTACATCTCCATGGACGAATCACAAGTCACATTTAATTTTGTATGCATTATGTTTTTCTGTTTTTGAAAATTTTTCTATTTCATGGTACAATTTGAGGTCGTGTTGGCTTTTTCTTTTGAAATTTATCATTTAGTGAAATGTGAGCAAACTTTTCTGTAAATTTTTAGGGAAACCCTGGGCTTTTGAATGAGTTTATGCTGATAGTATCTGATGATAACACGTGCTTGTTTGAAAGTGTTGTTCACAATGGCAACTATCTCAGTTGCGATCAAAATGGAAAAATTGTGGTCACTACAGATGTTTCTTCAGAGGGTGCAAAGTTCCAATGCTTTATGAAGGTTATATATTTAAAGTATATCTTTTTTCTTTGAAATGTTTTTAAATATACTACAGATGTGCATCATTTTAATAGTATAAACATATTGACAACTTTTATTACTTATCAATACGCACAATAATTGGTGAACAATTTTGTGTTGTATTTAAATTTTGAGTATTATTACAAGTAATATAAAACAACAACAACAACAATAATAATAACATAATTATCATGTTGTTTTTGTTGTTGTTGTTGTTGTTGTTGTTGTTATTGTTGTTGTTGTTGTTATTATTATTATTATTATTATTATTATTATTATTATTATTATTATTATTATTATTATTATTATTATTATTATTATTATTATTATTATTATTATTATTATTATTATTATTGTTATTATTATCGTTATTATTCATTTATTTATTTATGTTGTTGTTGTTGTTGTTGTTGTTGTTGTTGTTGTGGTTATCATTATTATTATTGGTGTTGTTGTTATTATTATAATTGTTATTATCAATATAATTAGTATCAGTAAATATTGTTAAAAAATATATATTTAAAATACTTTTAGAATTTTATTCGTGATAAAACTGAAATTCAACTAATTTCTCATTACGACGGATCAATACTTGCTGATGTCAGCGATAAGCCAAAATTTTTGCTTGAAGGCGAAGAAGAAAAAAGTGAGTTTAGTGACATTTATTTTTTAATTAAAGTTAAAAGTTTAAAATTGCACTCAGAACTTGTAAAAATATAAAAAAGATGTTGTAGCCAGAGCTCATAAAAATATAAAAGATTTTGCAGCCAGAGCTCTTAAAGGAAGAATTTCTTCAACGTAAGTTGGTTTTTTCTTAAGGTACATTTGTTATATCTAAGTTTGATCATGCGAACAGCCCTTCAATTATTGCATTAAAAAATAAAGAATCCGGCAGTTTTATCATAGTCGAAAAAAAATCTTTGAAAGTGAGTTTAAAGGTAGGCATGTTTTTACTTTCTTCGTTGTGTATGTATGTATGTATGTATGTATGTATGTATGTATGTATGTATGTATGTATGTATGTATGTATGTATGTATGTATGTATGTATGTATGTATATCAAAATTTAATTTCATTTCTCAGAGCACTGAAATTTCAAACAAACATTGTTGGTTAAAGTTTCAGAAAACTGGAGATATTTTTCAGTTTGAGTCTTCTAGTGTACCCAAGCAATACTTATCAAAAGATGAGAGGACAGGCCAACTTATTTTAATTTCGAACGCGGAGGACACGACAGCAAAGTTTATCATAAAAGTTCTAAAAGGTTTTTATGATTTTTTTTTTGAAGTTTTTTTTTTATAACTTTACTTAAAAATCTTTTTCTTGAGTTTCTTTTAAAATTTTGTGTAGGCGGAGAAATTAGCGATCGTTATTCCCCAGAGGAATCATGTAAAGTATTAGGAGATGCTAGCAATGAACTCTCAGACTCTCCATCTGACGATGAAGATGACGAGCTGCTTTATCGAGATGAAAATTATTTTTCACCTCTTTCTGAGTCTTCTCAATCCGATTCGTCGGATGATGAAAGCAGCGTTAATCATAACGACGACACCTCAAAAGAACCAATGACTTCCGCTCAAGCGGTTGAAGTTTTGTCTAATAGCGATAATCGCTCGCCATCTCCGATGCTTAACAAAGATGGTAGTGGCAATGAACATCATTCAAAGGTTGAAGAGGAAGAAGAATTTTCTAATGAAGATAAAAAAATCTTAAATGAAGAAGATCCAAATTCTTCTGACGAAGAAAATTCTTCCGATGAAGAAGATCAAAAAACTTCTGACCTAGAAGATAAAACTTCTTTTGACAAAGAACATCAAAAATCTTCTGATGACAAAGATCCAAATTCTTCTGATGAAGAAGATGAAAAATCTTCTGATGACAAAGATCCAAATTCTTCTGATGAAGATGAGAAATCTTCTGATGAGAAAATTCATGGATTTAGTAATCAGGAAAATCCAGTTGAACTCCATGTTGGCGATGAACGAAATCAAAAAGAACACAATGACGCAGAAGATCTAAATGAGGAAAACCAACCAAATGAAGGAAACCAACCAAGCGATGATTCAACGGAAGAAGAGAGTAGTAGCAGTGATGAATTGAACGAAGAAAACCTCGTTAATAATGATAAGGATGAAGAAGAAAAGCACAGCGAAGAGCTGAATGAATTGAATGGTGAATCTAATACCGTGGATGAGTCGACACAGGGAAATGAGGAAATTTTGGATCAAAGCAAAAACAACTTCATAAACGATACAGATGATGACGACTGGAAGCACGAACTTGAAGTTCTCGCGAAGGATATCGTTCTTGTACTGATTAATAACGCCGCTAATGTTATAGAAAGCATTGATGAAAATTCTGATGCGAAAAACATTACCTTCTTTGATTCAAATATCGAAAATGAAATCAGTGAAAATCAATACGAAGAAAGAAAAATCGAAGATTTGGCCAGAGATATCATTTTATTGGTGCTTGATGACGCCGTTCAAACTTTGACAAACATGGACAAGTTCGTAGATGTTAAAAGTGAGGTTTTGGTTAATGAGTCAAATGAAGAAAATGACGATGCAATTAATCAAAACATCTATCAAAATGAAACAATTGAAGATTTAGCCGGAGAAATTGTAGCCCTTATGATTGATAACGCTGTTCTTACTGAAGGGGACACTTCTAAATATACTGATACTAATAGCATACTCAATTAATAAAATAAATAAAGCATCGAGGATTTTTTTAAATAAAAGCGCTTCTTATCAAAAGGCAAACGAAGAACAATCGAGTCAACATCGAGTCCTTAAACAATCAGGAAAATGATGTTAAATTTCATCGTTTTATCAGCATGTAAAATTATTTTATATCACCTTTGTGCATGAACTACTATAAAAATTTATTCTTCGTGGTTACTCTCAAGTAAATTTTTCTATAATTCGCATAAAAGTATTTTAAACTAATTGTCTTTTTTTTTTCTTTTCTTCTCTATATATTTGATATAAAGGATTAATCGCAGTCTTCCAGTAACTGGAATTATGATTTTAATTTAGAGTTAGTAAAAATATTATTCTTTAAAACAAAATAGCTCTTAATTAACCGAGCGAAATTCTTGTTTCCTAACCGATTGAAAACAATATTATTTTATAAAGGACAGTTGATTAGGGTGGAAGAAAAATTCTATTTTGCTATTCCATTGTACAACTGCCTTTTTGTAGATGATTTTTATGGGTGAAGTCGGTGCTGGGAGCAGACAACAAATACTACTAATTTAAAGCATTCGTTTGTTCGAAATGCGGATGGAATGAAAAAGCATTTAACTTTTCGTAGTATTTTGAACTGAATCAAAATTTTATTAGAAAAATTTTAATAATTAAAGTTTTCTTTTTGTTAAAAATTGGCGACCCTATGTTCACGATCTCCTCTATTCAAGAGTAGGGGGGAATGTCAACTTAACTTGGTCATAACTTTAGAACATTTAAATCTTACTAAATAAAAATTTTGCAGATGATTTTTTAGCCTTGTTTAAAATAGTACAGTTTTTTTTTTCAATGTCATTTATTCCTTCTTCACTCCCCCCTTTTATCGCTTACGTTAAGCTCCTACCCAAATGAAGAATTGGATCTTCAATCTGAGCAGACCTCTGAATCTGTACATTTTGATTTTAAACAGTTTTGGGAGAGTAGATACAAAGTTCCAAAAAGGTTTAAAGATCCGCAAAACCATGGAACACCTACCGCTTAACACAAGACCATCTCGATATCGCCTTGAAAAGGTATAAATCAATTAAGACCAACTTTGTAAAACCACAACTTAAGAAATAACTAGACTCTTATTGCTATTGATTTTTAACAAGACAAGTATCATAAAGTTTGCCATCTTAGAAAACTAGAGAATTAGTTGAAAGACATCTAAGATAAACCCCTAAAGTTTTACCTTGTACTATGTGTTAAGAAGATATTAAAACAAACTTGCGTTTTCCTTGCTATCAAGAAAATACAAGCAACCTTCATTTATGAACGTCATAAGAGCAACAACTATTTATTATCTATTATGTTCTTTATTTTTTTAATTATATTGTTTTTATTTTTAATAATTTTTCATTGCTCTTCACTTTTTACAATAGAAATTTTCATAGATTTAACTTCATATGAACTGTCAGTAGCTTCGCCAGCGTCGATTACCGGCAAGGAAACTGGTCCAATATATGGTCCAATGGGCATCCCCTCAAAGTTATTGCTTGTCCACAACTCAACCTTTTGACCTAACGGAATGCTCATACTTTTTATTTTCTCTTCAGCACCGGAGTAGCTGCATCCATGAAATTTAGGCTCTGTATAATTCTTAAAAATAAATGTCACAAATATATACAACAAAAAAAATATAAAATTGAATTACCTAATTTTATGTATAAATGTGGTACATGTACATATAAACCTATATAGCAGACCTTTTGTACGCAACCCATCATTGAAAAAATGATAAAAAGCTACCAATAAAAAAAAGTTTCATTTCAATTGGATTCATTCAAATGTCCACAAGTTTTTTCGTTGAGAGGGAGGCAGCCGGGACAAACTCGTTGCGAAAGCATCGCTTCTCGGCCTAATGGCTAAGATTGAGCGGGCTGGCTAGGCTGGCGTGCTTGTATTAAACTAGTACTTTTCTTTTTTTCCCGCCCATTCCTCAAAGGGGAGGCAAACTCAGGGTCGACGTGCTACTGAGTCTTCCCTGGAGAGGTTTGGGTAAGTCCACAAGGCAGTTGTTGGCGGACTATAAACACAATTCTTCTCTCAAAAGTCAGTCGTTCGTTTATATTTCATTAGGGACATGAACCTCAATCGAGTTGTTTTAATGGACGCGTTATTTTTCGTCAAGTTAAAAATAACATTAAAAAATATTACTCACCCCTACTTCGAGATAATCACAATGCTGAGAAAAGGATTGTCCCTTGCAAATCTTCACCATCTCAGAGATATTTTCTTTGTGATATGAAATTCTAATGGATTTTGCAGATCTTTGGCCACAAACTTTATCCATTGCATTAGGACCGTAGAACGGGCCGAACTTTTCACCTAAAGAAAAAAACGAAAATTTTCTATTAAATTATCATAAAAATATTTACAAAAATTATAAAAAATATCATAAAAATATTTACAAAAATTATAAAAAATATTTATCATAAAAATATTTAAAAAAATTATAAAAAATTTATCATAATAGTATTTACAAAAATTATAAAAAATATCTATCATAAAAATATTTACAAAAATTATAAAAAATATTTGTAAAAATCTTCTCTTAAAACAACCTATAAAATCTTTTAAAATATATATTAGATTTATTCATAAAATTATCAAAACATCAGTAAAGAAAGTGTAGCAAAAAAACTTAAGGAAGCTTTTATTTTATTCTTTTTCCTGCCTCGTGAATCATCATTTCATTTACATAATATGTGGTGTATGGCGTTTTATCATTGAATTTTAGAAAATCACTTTGATGTAAATTTTCACTGATTGAAAGAAAAGCTATCTACATCCAAATCCTACTTCTTTTAAAATTGAGAATTTTTAACAGATAAAAATAAAGCAACAGATTAAAATGTTTTCAGACAAAAAGACAAAAAAAAAAAAGAAAATTAAAATGTTCACTACCTAAATAAATTTAAAATTAAAAAAAAACAAAAAAAAAACCTTGAAAGTCTTCACTGGTAAAAAGCTCGACTTGTACATTTTCTGGAATCGAAATGGAGGATATGCTGTTCTCTAAATTTTGATCTAAAAAAAAAATGGAGAGTAAAAAAAAGAACATATAGTGGCCATTATTGATCTCAGCAGTTTGAAAACCTTCAGCTGCATAAGTAATGTAAGGATAAAGCCAGGATTATAGGACTGTGGTCTATAATTCTGATTTTGATAATTTTGGTTAAAACAATTCAAATCTGATCCAATCTATATTTTCTGAAACTATATTTTAGGAAAAGAAGGCTGCCTACATATTTCAAACTAATGTTTGAAATAATTCTTGGGTGTTTAAAATATATCTGAGGACAATAAAATTTCACAGAATATAGTCAAATACATGACAAGAAAATAACTTAATTGCAAAGTATGAAGTTATGACCCTTAAAAAGAGGTCAAGATTTATTCTTTGCTATTAGAAATTCACGAGAAGTGTAAATTTTAGAAAAAGGCAATAAAACCTTCTAAATTAAAAAAAAAAATTAAAAATTAAAAAAAAAATTATACTGCAAAATCAAATTTATCGTGAAAAACTTGCAGAACTGGGATTCTTCGATGGTGGCAATAGCTTCTTTTTTGATTGAACTTTTGGTGGAACAAAAACATTGAATTGAAATGAAAGCATTAAAAAGTCAAATATAAAGAAGGCATTGATCTAGTTGGTCTATTATCATCATGTCTATAAACTATATATAAAAGATAAAACTTAGAATTGCTATTGTGTTTCTCCTTAAAAAAAAAAAGGTTTTTTTTTTCCATTTCAAAACTTGTTTTAACACAAAGACAAACAGTTTTTTAGTTAAAGTAAAGGTTGGTAGAGTATCGAAAGATATATTTTATTAGCCTGGAAATTTTTAGGATTTGGGATAAAAAATTGAAAACTTAGGAAGAAACAGGGATTTAAAAATTGTTTTAAAATGGCATATTCACTTAAATATAAGTATTTCTTCAACTTAAAGATCGATTTTCCCAATAACAGATATCTCATACAACTAACAGTTGCTTGGTTGGGTGATGAATGGACTTTTTGTTCCGAATTTCAAAAGCTTCACATTAAGCTTAAGATACTTGATCATAGTTCAAGATTTAAGAAAACATATAGAAAACCTTAGTAAAAATCAAGAGGGGAAAAAAAAAATTTGATTGGCTCTTTTTTTATTTGTATAAAATTTGCTCTCCCCTCTCCTCATAACTGCCTGAGTATATATTTTTTTCAATCAGATGGGACTAACTATCGAGAGGGACTAACAAATCATAGAGGGTCTTTATAGAGCAATCATAGAGCAGAGACATCAAAAAAAGTCATCATGATATTTTTTAAAATGAACTTCTTTTTTTTCATAAACCCTCCCTTCTCCCCAATACATTAACAAACATGCATGCATCACATACATAAATATAAACTTTTAAAAAAAGCAATAGATTACCGAATTCACAATATCCCCAAGTATCCTTAGTCTTACACCAGGGAGTTGCATAATTTCCTTCATATGTACAATAAGTATACCAATTACTTCCTTGATCAAAAGGAAACACACACTTTGCTTTGTCAGTATTACTTGTCAATATATCACTTCCTATAAAAATGAAAACTGTTTTAGAAAAAAAGCAAAAAAAGTACTATGAAAAAAAAAAAAAAGCTGTGAAAGTTTTAAACTCCGTCATTTTTAACTACACACAGATCAAATATCTTTACATAATTTAAACATTTTTATTTCGATACATTCAAATATTAAATTTCTTAATTTAAAAGTATGGTAATAGCTTGACATATTTCGAATGGACATGACACATTTCAGATAGAGATTAAATCTAAATTACGATGGTATGCAAAAAGTTTCTGGCCAAGTGACATTTCATGCTTTTCTTAATAATTTTATTCTAAATAATTTTTGATAATTTTTTTCATAATTTAATTTTTAAAAGAAGATTTTTACTCATTTTAAAATGTTAGGGTGAGATGTAGGAAACAAATTTATTGTTATAATTTTTGTAAATTTATATGTGCAAAAGTTTCCTACTACATAATGTACACTGTCCTCCAAAACATAAGCAATCAAATTAAAAGACTTTTTTTTTCAACTTCAATGATTGACTACAGAAATTGATGTTTGTATTTGTGCTTTTTATGTTTAAAAAAAAAAAAAAAAAAAAAAAAATGATCCTCTAAAAATTAGCAACTTTTTTAAACTAAACTTTTAAATTCTAATTACAAAAAAAAAAACAATTAAGTGTTAACTTTTGCAGTTAGTGTCATGTTATTGACGAGTGATGTTGACTCATTGAGACCACTGTTTTCTGCTGTTTTGGAAAGAGAACTTTGTAACATTAAGGTCTTTTATAATTGTATAAATAAAGTATAATTTAGCTTTTCTGGATTATGTTATCAAAGATAATATGAAAAAAGAGAAGAAAAAACAAATAGAAATTGCCACCAAGTACTCTTTTAACAAGTCAATTATATACCAAATAATCAATTAAAAAATGGAACAATAAGGCAGAAGAACATATAAAACATGGTGTTTTATTAGCTAAAGAAAAAATTATTCATCACATCAAAAAGAATCCTTCAGACAGCATTAATGATGTCAATTAAAAACTGAAACTTTCAATGACCAAAAATACAGTTTGCAGACGGTTACAACTTTTGCAGATGGTTACAACTTTTAGGACTTCTGAGCTTCAGAGCTGCAAATTAACTTTCAAAAGAATTGAAAAGCTAGAGTTGAATTTGCAAATGTAAATAGTGATACAAAATCACTGGCCAGAATGTTTTTTCATGAAATAGTACTTGATGTTTAAAACTTAATGGCTTTCCTTTTGTTGTCACATCAAAAGTTAACACAAAATGTTTGAGCAATTTTTGATGCAACAATAAAACCTAATGCCCAAAATATTCAAAACAAAGGTTTAAATGCATGCATTAAAACTTAGCAATTTTAGTTTAAGTAAAGTAAAATGACTACAGTTGTTAAAGAAATAAAAAAATTAAACACATTTGTTATTGTCTATAAAAAATAAACAATTTTTACTTAATTCTGAAATCCTAAAATTGATCTATAAAAAAATTTCTTTGCTGATATTTTTTCATTCAAAATTTATGGGACTAACTACCGAGAGGCACTAACAAATCACAGAGGGTCTTTATAGAGCAATCATAGACCAGAGACATCAAAAAAAGTCCCAGTAATTGAACATTTTAATGAACTTTTAATTGAGAAAATAGATGAATTACAGGATTTCAATCAATTTCAGATAAAAGCCCACCAACTTACTGGAAAGACAATAACCAAAACTTAATGGTTTTAGGGTGTCTGGCTCTACTTTAGTTGCACACCAGTATCTGTTGAACAGTTCATTTGTTTTAGTACAATGCTTGTATTCAAGATCGTCAAGTTTGAATGGAAACACACACTTTTCTTCTTCTTTTGTTTTATTGTTGATTGCAAGGACATCACCATCTGTGACATCACCATCTAAAAAAATGGCAGATCAAAAGATTTAAAAATGAGATGAGATGTTTTCAACTTCCTTTTCAAATTTGAAGCATTTTTTAACTTTTTTCTTTTAATTTTTAAAAAGAAATATTTTACATAATACTAGCTTTGACACATAAAAAGACTTCAAATAAAGAGTTTCAACTAAAATAACTGTAGTTGATATATCTATTGAATGTGAACAGCATTGTGAATATTTTTGTAGACAGTGAGTTATTTCATGAAACATTTCATGTTTGACTTACCAAAAGCATGAATCATTTTCAGATCAGGATAGCTAGAAATGTCCAGCTGGTCGCATCTACTGCTCTAAAATTTACAACCAATATTAACATAGATAACAACAAATACAAAAGGAAAAAAAAACTTAAAAACTTGTAACCGGCAGGCTAAAATTTAATAAATTTTTTATGAAAAATCATTTTAAACATAAAGAATGATTATTAGAACTTTTTTGCGTAATTCTTTTTTACCAAAAAAAACTTGGATCAATTTTTCTCTTTTGTTTGTGTTAAATATTCCTTTTTTTTTTTTTTTTTTTTGATGTTGTTTTCCAATTAAGATTTTTTGCCTTTCAGTTCCAAAAACCTTTCGTTTGACAATTTTTAAGTTGATTTAACAGGTTATTTTTAACAAAACTAGAACCTGTCAAAAGAACAAACGAAAAGTCAAACTCAGTTTTTTGTTCATTTGTTTTAAAGACACAAAATTTTAGTGAGCACAAATTAATCTCGTAACAAAATATGTTATAAAAACTATGAGACTATTCCATTAAATATCCTTTTTGAATATTTCTTGAAAGTTGTTTACTAAGCAGCATTAACTAACAATTTTACTATTCTTACTCTCTTAATTAATTTCAACAATTTTTCCTACAAAAAGCTGTGGAGGTCTTATTTATTACAAGCTATTAGTAAATTATAACATGTGGAGGTCTTATTTATTACAAGCTATCAGTAACTTATAACATGTGGAGGTCTTATTTATTACAAGCTATTAGTAACTTATAACTTGTTAATTAGTTATCAATATTACTAAATAATTACACATTTATCAAAGACTTTTGATATGTGAAGAAATGTCTGACAACATTGAGTGGTCTTATACTTGGATTGTTAAGTTGATTTTAAATGCCATTACTAGATTTTGATAAATTACCTGCTCAAAGTTAAAACTTGCACATACACGAACCATATTTTGAGCAGTTTTTTCAGTTGCATTTACTTTGATAGATTTCCATTCTCCTGGTAACAACCCAATTACAGTTGGTCCAACAAAGGGCCCATATTCCACTCCTTTTTTTTTTTTTAAATGTGCAAAAAAAAAAAGTAAAATTGAATTTAAAAGTATAATGTATAGTAATTAATAAGTGTAACCAATAAAGCAAAAGTATGAATTCTCAATAAAATATTATAATAGCAAAACTTATTTGAGAAAAAGAATCAGACAACAAACAAACAAACTAACAGAACTAACAACAAACTAACAGAAAATAATTGACCAAATGTGTTTTATTGATATTAGTAACAGTTATGTGATCTCATAGAAGATACGTTCTCTGATGAAAAAATTTCTTCGATGCTTAACTTAATAGCATAGCTGTATTCTTTAAAGACTTTAGAAGCCAAAATCAGGTCCATTTTAATTTTAAAGTTGGCTTGTTACTTTTTTAAGCATTAAATGCTAATATTTTTATAAAAAAAAAAAAAAATTCAAGTGAAAAATTTATAGTTTGCACACTTCTGCAAGGATTTAGGTAATTCCTACATTCTAAGAAATGTAGTTTAAGAGATTTTTTTTTGTAACAAGGATAAAACTCCAAGGATCATTAGATTATTATAAGTTTTTATGAAACTGATAATACCCCTGAATAGATGCTTGTTTCTTTGTTAACTCTTATCCCAGCTAACAGGGGCCCCTCCTGTGATGTATGGTAGTATTGTAATATGTTCCTGTTGTTCTACAGCAACATTATAGTGTATATTTTCAGAATGTGTGGAGCTTTCCACCTGTAATCATGAGTTAAAATAGCATTTTATTTTTACATCATGGTTTAAGGTCGGCTGGATAAGGGTTAATTTTTTTTTGTTGAAGAATTTTTTAAAAAATATTTTTTATAAATGGAACAAAAAAATGGAACTGTATTGAGCTTTAATGATAAACTTTCTTAAAAAACTTTGTTTTTTTAACTGTTTGAACAAGTGTGACTTGTTTTTTCAACTCGTTTAAACTTAAAGAAACAGGGGACATTTGAATTTTGAAGAAAAACTTTTTTAAGACTAACTTTTTTTAAACACACTTGTTTCAATTTATTTTAAAAGACATTTGTTGGTTTATTTTTAGAGTAGTAAATTAAAAACACAAACAAAGATGATGACAAAATAATAATAATAACCTTTGTATTCATCTTCACTGTAACCAACCACTTGAAAATTATCTTAAAGAAAAAGTTAAAATCTTTCAAATTTAGTTTTAATGCTTTATGTAAAAAAAAAAAATTATTTCAAACCATACTTAAATAAATTTTTAAAGAGACATTTATTAAAATATGAAATATTATCAAAAATTATGAAAAATATTATTTTCACTTTTACATTTTGAAAGAAGCATTTACTTAAACATGAAATATCAAAAATCATACTTAAAAC
This sequence comes from Hydra viridissima, assembly GCF_058129835.1. Lineage (NCBI taxonomy): Eukaryota > Metazoa > Cnidaria > Hydrozoa > Anthoathecata > Hydridae > Hydra > Hydra viridissima. The sequence goes on along the minus strand of NW_028324312.1, from coordinate 9,044,179 downwards.
CATACTTAAACACTTATTCTGGAATTTTTGAAAGACTTATTTAAACTCTTAGACTTAAAGATCACTTTAAATTGAGGAGTTTAAAAAAAGCTTTGATAAAACTAAAAAATAAATATTCAGAATTTATCTTGAAGGTTTCTTTTGTGCCATCTTTGCAGTTTCTAATACTTTTTTATCACATGATTGTTACTTTCTCTCATTTAGGCATTAATCTTGAAATTCATGATTACTACATTATCCTATGATTTAATATGCCTAAATAAGACTAATTTCAGCAGTTTAAGCTCATCTAACTTCAACAGTTCAAGCTTATCATGCACTAAAATGCAGATTTTAACCTTGACACCAGGTGAGGATCTGATTTCTCTATCTAAATTTATTACTTTGGTAGCATAGAATGGTATTACTATTTTATGTTGTAAATTCATAATAGCTATCATGATGATGATGATGATGATGATGATGATGATGATGATGATGATGATGATGATGATGATGATTATCATGATCATGATCATCAACATGATCATCATGTTAGCAAAAAAAAACAATTAAAAAAAAAGAAAGGTTGAAAGTAATAAAAAATCATGAAAAAATTTGAAACAGACAATAAAGAGAAAAAAATTATATGTAAGAGCTTCTGTGAGAGTAAATATATATATGTTAAAAAAATAGATTTGACATTAACTGTATGTAATAAACAAATAGAAAATACAAATTCTATGCAAGAATACCAGAATTTTTGTAAAATATGTAAAGAAAAGTAAAAAGCAAACAAGATCTTTGTTCAATTTCAAGTTATAGAAGTTTAAAAGAATTAAAGGGTTGCAAAATACATATATAAACTTTATTAAAAAAAAAAAAAAAGATTACCTGCAATAAACAATGATTTAATTTTACTATTAGACCATTCTTTTAAGTCACTACTTAAATATTGCTGATTTTCTAACTTGTAGCATAGTCCAAGCAACTCGCTATTTGAACAAATAACAACATCTCTAGAAACATTTTTCCCTCCAGGTATTGCTTTTAGAACATCAGAGTAAGCTTGAATGGTTGGATATTTACCTGGTGCACCAAAGTATTGAGATATGCAAAATCGTTGTCGGCTATAAAGAAAGTTTGAATATCAAAAACAAAAACAGATAACAAGAAAAACTAAAAACAATAACACAAACCCATATACTCACTTATACATACACCAACATTGACTAAACATTATAGGCAATCAAAAAGTAGAATTAAATTCAGATCAATTTCTTTGTAAGTAAAAATAGAACTACTTCCTTATATATTCAAATACTCTGGGCCCATTTTAAAGAAAAAAAAACTATCCTTTCATATCTGTTGCCAATTTCTAACTAGTTTTTTTTGTTTCTACATGAAAAACCTCTGATTAGGGTTTAAAATTCTGTTTACATTTCCTTACTTTCTTCCTAATGGATAACATATTCTGTAAATGTATAGAGCTGAAAGTTTATTATGAATTAACTTGAACAAAATATAAAAAACAGAAAAAAAAATGTTTCTCTAATTTAATGATCAATAAGCTGCTCTAAACTTAAATTTCAGTTTGAAACTTGAGTTTATTTAAACCATACAGATAAGTTTTAAAATCAAACTACCTTGTTGCTAAAATTGCACAATATCAGTCCCTAACATTCCAATATATCAGACAATATTACCATCCCTCAAATATAATATTCTTGTCTTATAACTAATCCAAAATATTTCAACATCCTACCATAAAGTTTAGCACATCATCTTTTTCAAGTTACATACTGTTAATAACTATAAATGAACTGAAAATTGTACTAGAAAATAAGCAAAATAAAAAAAAATATCTTCAATTCCTCTAATCTCCTAATATTTCTTAACTGCTTTCTTAAATTTACAACTGTTTAATCTAGCAACAAGTTACAAAACAGAAACATTTTGCAACACATTTTGAAAACCAAACCATGCACTGGATGATAAAGCCAAAGATAACATACTGATTATTGATCGGATCAAATAAGAACATAATAACATCTTTGTCAGAAAGTTTTTCTTTTTCTGTAAGCAATAGAAGATTGTTTGAAGTTGTGTTTAAACCTACAGAACTGAAAAGACTAGCCATATCAGTAATAAGTAACAGACGGTATATGGAGAGATCAGAGTACAGATTAAGGAACTCCAAACATCTATTGGACTTTGTTCTTGCTTCTGTAAGTTTTGCAGTATCAGTAACTGAGCAGTCGCAGTATTTATTAATTTCATACTTCAATTTGCCAAAGAAGGTCAAACCCTGAAAAAAAAAAGTACACTTAAACCACTTTACATTCTTACAACCTTTAAAATCTGAAAAATTCTTAAAGTCTAAAAGTTTTAACTTTAAGACCTTTTTTTTCTTATTTTAAGGAGTGTAAGAAGTTTAGAACTTTAATTTGAAATTTTTTTGAACTTTTTTTGAAAAACTCTTGAATTGGCTTTAATTGTATCTTGATAAACTTTATTTCAATTTCTTGAGATAAACAATGACTTACCAAAGAATTTTTAGCTTTTTTTATGATTTAAACTTCATTAAAAAAAAAAAAAAAGAAAGTTGGCTTATTAAACAACAACTAAATGATGTTTTACCCCAATAAATGGGTTCAAACAGTTACAGAATATAAAAGATGACCTAAAACCAGCAGAAAGATTTAAAACAGTGTTGGAAAAACCCAAGATTTACGCAAAAAAATTCAGGCCAGTTGGTTTTTGTGGTTAACCCATCCTCAATGCTATGTCAACAAACAAAAAGGAGAACTTGCACTGAAAACTGTCAGGTTATCAGTTTCCAATATCTTTGAAATCTTTTAAATGATTATTTTTACTAACTGTCCTTTGATAAAAAAAAAGAAATGTTTGTCTTGTGATAAAAAAACACATTTCTTTTAAGGATTAGATCCATGTGAGTTACAAAATTATTGTTAGTATTAAAATAGTATTAACTTTAAAAGTAATATTTATTTTTTTTTTACCAAAACATTTTATACTACAAAACTATAACTTTCAAATATATATATTTTATCTTAGTTCATCAGTAGTTGAAGAAAACCTTTTTTGATTGGTTGGTCTGTTTGGTTTCACATTTACATGAAAACTTAACAACCTAATTCCTATTAGGTTTTCTCAAAATTTGATGATGAAATGATGATGATGATGATGATGATGATGATGATGATGATGATGATGATGATGATGATGATGATGATGATGATTTGTAGAGAAAATTAATTTTTCAAATAGAAGCCTAAAAATGCCATTTCAATTTAGTAATACTCCTTTTATATAAAATATTTTTTAGCAAGTTAAGTATCAAAAATTTAATGCTCAGTACAATAAAGCTTTTAACTCCTTATTATAGAGAATTTAAACGCTTAAAAAACTTTTAAGAATTTAAATGCTTAAAAAGCTTTTAACTCATAGAGAATTGAATGTTTCAAAATTTAGCCTTTAACTTTATACCACAAACAAAAAAAACATTTAAAACTTACTTTATTACGACTTTGAAGTAATTTTGATTTTAAAGAAAATTAAAAAAATGCATACATATTTACATATATTTAAAATTTATAACTGTTCCTATAAATAGTTTATTAAAACTATTTATATTAATTATTATAATATATATTATTATAATATATACTATTATTATAATATATATTAATTTATAGGAAAAGTTAAGCTGTTTTGCTGTACTTACTAGAGTAAATGTATAAAATAAAAGCTTAATGTTTTAGAAGGATCAACTGAAAATTGTTATTTGCCTAAAACTACCAACTTTTTAGTAAATTTTTTGTTAAAATAAATTTCTTATAGTTAACATTGATGATATGAACTTCAAAGTGTGAGCCTTTTTAGATTAAGATGTATATTCACTCTCAATACAGCTCTTACATTTTATCTCTACATTAAAATAACATATTTTTGCCTCTATTGCGTATCATACAATTTGATATCAGACATGTGACTTAAGATAATTGATTAACAAAAAAAAGGCTAACTAATATATAAACAAACCGTGAAAACTTGATTATATATCTCATTTGCTTGTGCTTGAGATACATTTTCAGTTTCACGAAATTGATTAATGGAATTTCGAATAGACATTATCAGCTTTTTCAAACCTTCCCCATCCGCTTTTAATTCTTCAGCACGAGCTTTTGTTAGGGCTTCATCAATCACTCTCTTTAGCATGGCTTCTTGACTTTCTTCTGCCTCTATAAATATATATACAATTAAATACACAAAATTATGTAAAAAAAAAAATAATAAAGAAACCTTTTTGTTTATAGATACAAAAATATTGCCATACCTTGTGATCCTCCAAACAAACCAAATATCATCGATATTACGCTCAATATAGATGAAACAAGAGCTCCCACCGGACCAGCCAATGCAGCCAAACCACCAATTATACCAAGTGCACCAGTTATCATATCCTGCCATTTCCCATTTACTATACCACTCACTAACTTAACTGAAGCACCACCAACTTTTTCAATAGCAGCTATAAATAGCATAAAGTATAACTAAAACAAATATTTGCTTTGATGATTTTAAGAATAATGTTATGGTGTACTCTTAATAAAATTAAGGAGAAAAAAAATTATGACTGATGATAAAATATATCATGTTATCACTTAAATGTATTTTTACTATGGACATTTCTGTAATGCAAATGGCTAACTTTAACAAACTATATTTTCTGAATGATTAAAAGTACACAATTCTTTGTGTAACTTATTTATAACTATTTGTATGATTTTTAGTTTCATTTATCAGAACTGAATTAAATAATTATTTTATTTTAGATAATGACTACAAAAGAAAATAATCGGACTGTTTTTTTATTACTTTGAGTAAGTCCTATTTTAAACTTCAAAAGTCATAACTTTAAAATTACTTTAAAGTAATTATGGAATTTGATCATCTTGCAAGTTAGTTTGTTTTATAATATTTTTTTCATCTGGTTTAGTTAAATAGGGAAAAGAATCAAAAAAAAAAAAAAATAGATGTGTGATTTTTTTAAACAGTATATTTACATTATATATTTTATTGTTTCTAGTATTTTTGAAATAAATTTAATCTGTAGCAAAAGAATCTTCTTCACTTTAAGATCATATTATTATCGAGAAACTTGCACCTTGCCAAATTGGACAGTTTTTTAACACTATCTTGACCATTACATGAACTTCAAATTAGATCATTTATCAAATTTGGTACATAAAAACAATAAAATTAGGAAACTTTTATTTATTTTTTTGAACAATTTCAAAAATTTATTCTTTGGTTACCTGAACTACACTATCATGATTTTAAAAAATTAATCCATTAAGCTAATTTTTGATGAGCAATCAGTACTTTATATGTATAAGGTAACGTGTATATATAAATAAATACATATATATATATATATATATATATATATATATATATATATATATATATATATATATATATATATATATATACATATATAATTTTATCAAAAAAACTCACCACTTAGCTTTTCACTTTTTTCAACTTGGCCCTTGACTTTGGCTTCTGTTTCTATTAACTCAACACGAAATGGATTTAACTTTTCGTCAAATTGTTTATATTTATCCTGCGCAGTAGTTTTGATATGACCTGCTTGCTAAAGATGATTTACATATATTGTTTGTAAAGAGTTAAATAGTTAAGGTTTATATGATAAAATAACACAAATAAAATGTTGATAGTAAGAATGTATTAGAAAATATTCTATATTAAAAAAAAAAAACATTACATGTAACACTATAAACTTAAGATCTCCAATGATTGATGGAGCTAACTAAAGAATTTAATTAATATCTAAGTAATATAGTAATTTCGACAATCATAAATATCATGTATGACTTTTTTTTCCCGCAATTTTTTGCTTTCGGTTTCATAAAATATTACGTAATAATCTCTTGCAATTCAGCAGGCATAAGGCATCGGTGTTTGGTTTTTCGGTTTTTAACGAATAATAAATGAATAAAATAAAAATTTCTGTATAAATTATCTAAAATAAATCTAATCTAAAATAATTTGTACATTTAGACATTAAAAGTTACAGGATTTCAGAAAAAAACTCCAATACCTCGCAAACCTTATTTTATATTTGTTTCAGCCATTTAAGGCATTATGCAGAGCTGTTATTAAAACCGATTTAGTTCCATTAAAACAAAATTTAACTAATAATTTTACGTATGAGTGTTAAAATGTCACAAAAAAAAAACGAAAGCAAGAGATTTTTTTTGGTTTTAACAATCAAAACTCACGCCCTAGAAATAAGACGTTCTTATTTTTCCTATATTTTAATTATGTTACAGCTCTGTAATGATGTTCAAAGTTCATACTTTGTTTTTTTTAAGTGGTCCAAAAATTCAAAAAAAACTACGAAGTTTCGAAAACGTTACTTTGTCCATTATTTTCAAAAAAACAACATAAGCTTCTTTTTATTTTACTAAATTTCACATATATTTAAGACTTTAAAAGTAAAAAAACAGTTATTCTCGTTTTTACATTCAGCTTGTTACTTTTAGAAGCAAAAAATAATTTATATTTTTGTAAATACAGTTCATGACCTAAAATCTAAGTTGTAAGAAGATTCCCATATTCTGTGAAATGTATTTGAAGAGGAAGATAAAAAAATGTCTGCCTTTTTTTTTTTTCAATCTGACCAGAAAATAGATTTAACGTAATTAGCAGCTGCCGTCAAGATTCGCGTCGAGATTAAGATAAAAATAAAAACCTTTAAAGTATTTGGGGTATAAATTTTCCTTTTTAAAATGCACAGAAGTTTAAAATGCATGTAAAGTCTAATTGAATTTCATACATATAAAAACCCCAACCCCTTTCTTCCGGGGTCTTTCCGGGGAAGTAATAAGTGATCATATCTACATTTTTATACTGCAAATGGATACCTTATCCAAAACATTTAATTTTAAATTCCCCGGCAGAATGATAAAGTAGGCCGGTCAGAATGGTTAACAAAAAAAAATTCATTGATTCTTTGATTCTTTGGTATCATCTCTAGATCATCTCTAGATCAGCCAACAACTTGTTATAAGAACAACTTCCTCTTCCTTTATTTTCACACATATTTCACACATATATAATATTATGATTTGTTAAACAAATCTATAAAGTTCAACCTTAGTTTTCATACTTTTAATTCCAAATTAAGTAAAAGTTTTATAATCAACTCCTCATCAAATTTTACCATCGACTCCTCAGCATTTAAAAAACTCGTTTGTATTACCACCTTGCTCCATTATATATATTTTTTATACTTTTTACTTTTTTTAAATATTATCTTTTAACTAACTAATATGCATCTGATAAACAGCCTTTCAATTTTATTTCAACGATGCTTTTTTATTTTGTACCTATTATTATCATTATTAGTAATTTAAGTTATTACATCATATATCATACCCACAAATAAAATAAAATATAAACATTGGGCAATCCAGGTTCAAAGAACTAATGACGACTTTGTGATTTCAAAACGTCATTGTGCTTTTATCTTATCTTAAATAACCTTAATTAAAAGTTCGTAAAAAAAGTTCCATTGTACAAACCTTTCTAACAACTTGCATGAATGAATCAAACTTATTAGATAATACAGTCTTCTGAGATGTTCTCCTATGAATAGCGCTGTGTTGGTGAAGGGAGCTCCGAAACGGCACTTGTTTTCCAGCAGTAATTGCTACTCCAACAAAGAAAGTAATCAGGGTCAGCGAGAACATTGCAGCTAAAAGAAACAGCTTTATTTACTATGATAAAAGTTAATCCTCGTTGTTTAGCTGTATCTCACGGCTCCTAATTCTTAACATTCTTTAAATATACAATTAGATTTAATTTTTCTGAGATTTTTCACTGACTAAAGAAATTGTATAAGCTGCCAGTTGATTCAAAAGTGTAGTAAAAACATCCATTTGCTATTATGTCGAGCCTTAACTTTTCCACCACCAAGAACAATACAGGAACTGATTCAAGTACTTCGTACGTGCATGCAAAATCCAAAATTTTGAATGCGCGTACGAAGTAACCCCAATATAAATAGTAATAGTAACAATAATGTCAATAAGCTATTTATTTATTTTTTTTCATTTTAACTATTAATGGTTTTTCACTTACATTATTAAAAAACCTTTTTTTTATATATATATGAGAGCCAAGACATAAAAAACGTGCCAAAAATGCGATTAGAACTCAAATGAAATTAAAATACATGAATGATTTTGTTTATAACAAATGTTGACGCGTGAAGCGTTCTTTTGTTGAACACTTTTCAAACATTAAATTTATAACTTGCTAAAAAGTTACTTAGATTCACAGCGGTTCATTCTTTTTGCACCAACAATGTTTAGAACAAATCAATCAAAAGGTTGGAGTGTTGAAATAATGACAAAAAGGTTCTAGCAAGTACGAATATCTTTAAAATATTATTAAAGCTATAAATTGCAAAACGGCAGAATAGAAATATCAAATGGATTATTGTAGAAGAAAATTAGAGATTTAATCATCATTTATTACCTGTAAAACCGTCTCCAAAATAGGCCTATAAATGTTGGTATATAAGAACAACTTAAAAATCCCTAATTACGGATTTAATAAATTTAAAAAACTTTTTTAATCAATTTAATTTTTTTCAAGTTTTGAGAACAGCGTAAATATCTTTTATATTCTTTATACGATTGTTATATATTTTATGTGGTTATTGAAATAACCTTATAAAAATAATAAACGCCAAAAACTAGTCCTCCCTTAACTAAAACTATTTACTAATTATGTTATTTATGCAAATACGTAATAGTTAACAAAGTTTACTTTCCAGATTTTACTTTTGGATTTTATTTTCCAACCCAGGCTTTTACGTGGTCCACAGTGTAAATATTCAAACTTGGTTGAATTAATACTTTTTCTTAAAAAAAACCTGATATTTTAATCATGGTCATAATGAACTCGTCTTTGATATGCTTTAAGATATGATCGACGTGTCTAGCTCAAGCCCGACCTTCTAAAGTTAGCATTTCATAGCTCCCTTGTGTTAATACAATAATGATCGGAATACACTTATTTTTAATGGTTTGAGGCTGCTTTAATGGGGTAGTTCTTGATTTTATTCAATGCTAACTGCTTCATCAATCATAAAACACTTGCTATTACACAAAGATCTCTTGTAATTGTCAAGCGTCAATAATTAAAATTTTCTTAGAATGTTTGACGATGTTAAAACTATATTTTAATAGCTATTATATGCTAATTCTATTTGAGAACTCAATTTGTTTCTTACTCAACTTTTTCTATCCAAATCCCATAATATAATCACTGTCAACATCCAACTGAGGAGCAGTTGGAAGTGTTGGATAAATTTCTTCTACTTTTTTAATTTCCATTTTTAAAAATGAGTAATCACTCTGCACCAAGATGCTTTCAGCGTTAGCACTCCAAGTAATAAAAAAATACAAATTTGTATTGCTTCACCCTATTCAATGACAACATCATCCACATCAGTATAAGAATTCTTAACAGTAATAAAATCATCATAAGCACTTTCAACTAAACTCTCATTTTGTGAAGTTACTTTACGTTTTAAAAAATATTTTAAAGAAACCATCGACATTCCCTTTGACATCGACACACCAAAACGTAACGACAAGTCCTTCGTTTTTATTTCTTCGTTTTTTAAACTGGAGTTGTGTAATTTCTTTTTTGAGTTAAATTCTCCCATTTGAAATTGGTGCTGGTCTTTTCAAAAGTTTCGGCTTCCAAAAAACACTTTTTGATTGTTGTCTTCTCTTTATTTCTTAAGAGAAATTTGTGAATAAGCTTTGTGAATAAAATTTGTGAATAAGCTTCTTTTTTTTTTAAGAACAAATACTTTTCTCTCTCACTCACAATGTGATTCTCAATAGAGGTAAAAAGCTAAAACGACTATTTGGCACACCAACCAGCAAGGAGACTGGCACTAGCAGTAAACCATATCTTTTACCTTTATAACTAGCATATAAATCCATCACCTACCACATCAACTTCTCGCTCGGACATACAACCACTCAAAGTTAACTTTTAGCCTCTTTTTTCTTGCTTCGGAGAATTTATCATAAAGTTTGTTAGACAAAGCTTTGTGTTAGCCGCCTCTTCGGCATTTCCTAAATAACGCGTTTTTCTTGTTTTCGGTGTACTTGTTGTAGATTTCTTTTTCCTTTGATTTCCATCCTGTAATCATACTCTTATGAACGTTATACTTTTTTGCTACATCCCTGCTTAACATACCATCGTTTAAGTCATTTAGCGCATCAACCTTTTCTTTTAACGTATAGCTCTTCCGTTTGTCAGCAATTTTTGGTAATTCGTTAGCTTCAACATCAGTAACAAGCTTCTCTAAAACCAATTTCACAGTTTTTTCAATATTATCGTACTTGTTCTTTCCATCAATGATTTGATCCAAGCTCATTGATTTCGGGTCTTTGACAGTTTGAGCAATATCCGTATGTGATAACTTATATTTACACCAAAACTCGTGCATTGAAAGGGCTTGTGATGTTTTCAGTGATTTTTTGCAAACAATACATTCAAACAAATTATCTTCTTTTTCCTTCGGCACTACATTTACCAACTCACCACGATGACAAATCTTTTTGGTAAAACCAAAGTTGATCAAATTTGTCTGCTTTCTCTTATTCATGATCTTAACAGCGTTGTCAACAACATACACAACAACACTACTCTAATTACTTTCTTTTGAAATCGTTTATCTAAAAGAAGTCATTATATTGCAGAGAAAAAAATTGATTCGAACGCAAAATCGAATGTTTTCATTTCTCAAAAAAAAACGTGTACGGCAATTTTTTAAACTGATCAGAAGATAATTGATTGCCTGCAAAAATCGTCCCTTAAAGTCCGATACTTGAATATAACAATTACTGTTATTCTTCTTCAACACGAAACACAACTGCACTCATAAACAATGGGCTTTAGACTGCTATATTGGGGTAGGTTTTATAACCTGTTTTAGGATTCTCATTGTTTTCTCTATCTGACTCTGGTTTTTTATCAATTATGAATGGCATTCGTGCTTGCTATATCAATCATAAAACCCTAGTTTTGACACGAAGATCTCTTGGAATTATCAAGTATTAATAATTAAGGTTCCCTAAGAATATTAAATGGTATTAAAACGTATTATAAAATTAATTTATTACACTTTAAACTACGTATTGAACGATTTTTACGTTTGTAGAGATGTTTTCTGTTAAATATTTCAGATTTGAAAATTAAGCCATTTTTTGCATCTGATAAATAACACATGAAAGATCTGCTAAACTCAAGTTTCAAAATTTTCAATAAATGGTTTTCTCTTTGCAAAAACAATTCGAAGACGTTAGAGTGCGAAAAATGAAGAGTTACGTTAACAGAAACTCTTCATTTTTTTGCACTTCTTACTACATTCAATATTCTTTCATGATGTCATAAAAGGACATTACTCTCTTGCAAAAAAAAAAAAAAAAAAAAAAACAACAACAACACTACCCCCTCGGTAAAAAGAAGTTTCACTAAAAGTTAGTTCCGCTAACTTTTCAGGGAATGAACTGCCGGACGTTGGGATATGAAAGATCTATTTGGAATAATTTGTATTGAAAGTATAACTTTTTTTTACTTCTTGACTACTTTTATCTTTTTCTGTTTTTATAAAGACTAACACCGTAATTACCTAGTGTAAACCATATTCTACTTAAACAACCTTATTAAATCTGAAATTGTATATTATTCAGATCATTTATTGTTTAGATTTGTTTAAAACATCCAACGATTTAAAATGCTAACATAAAATTGACGAAATGTTCTTTTAAGTTTTATTAATATCATTAATGTAATTAAAGTAAATATTAATATATTTTTAATTATTAGATTTGAATTTTGTTTGATAATTTAAATGCTTGTGGGCGATTAAACTTTTCACGCCAAATCGCATCCTGCTAAACTTCATTGAAAACAAATAAGTTATTGTGCTCTTTTTTTTAAACTACATTTTTTTTCGTTTTAAAAGTTTTTTTCACACCACTTTGTTTTTTACAAGAGAAATTTTCAGTGATTGAATTTCATATGAATTCTCAGTAGATTCACCAGCATCGACGACCGGCAAGGAGACTGGTCCAATATACGGGCCCAAGAGCATCCCCTTAAAATCTTTGTTTGTCCACAGCTCAACCTTTTGACCCAATGGAATGCTTATACTCTTTATTTTCTCATCAGGACCGGAGTAGCTGCATCCATAAAATTTAGGCTCATTGTAATCCTAAAAAATACAAAAAGTTGTCTCAATACATTTATAACAATAACTAGTGCGATAATATAAAGCGCAAAATAACGTGCAAATTAAAGCGCAAAATAACGTGCAAAACAAAGTGCGAGGAGGGAAAACGAAAGATATATTAAGAAAAGTTTTAATTTATTCTCGAGCCAAACGTATTACTTATTCGAACAATGAAAAACGCGAGACAGCCGACACAGAAAGATAGACACACATGAAAAACTTAACAGCCACACAATTAACGTTTAAAACTGTTTTCGAAATAACGACTAGAAACTCATTTGTATATACACCGATTGAGAAGTATATACACACGGGCTGAGAAAATCTAGCAACGTTTTGGAGATTTTTAAGATTTTGAGAAGTGTTCTTATGTTAGTAGTCACTTTGAGTGTAAGTTCCAAAATGTATTAAAATATCTTTGAAAGAGATTTGATAGGTTTTACTAATTGTTTTTGTTAACTATTATAAGAACATATTTGAGTTAAACATTTGGGAATCTTTTTTAAGTATTATAAAAGATGAGAAAAACCAGCAGTAAGTATTAATAGTACATATATTTCGATTCAGTTAATAAAATCGTTACTATTTATATTAACATTTTTCTGCTAAAGCTTTACGTAGATCTTAAGTCTTAGAAGTCAACGAGTCTACTATTACACGAACCATTCCACAAGACATATATACACACTGAGGGCAAGTCAAACAAACAAACATAAAAACCCAAACTCCTAACAAGACAATAATCATAAAGGAAACCGCCATTCATCACAACTTTCACAATAACACTATTGCTCTCAAAATTCCAAACAAAGCCCTTAAAATATTAAAAATCAGCATTTGGTTTTTATAATATGTATGTATGTATGTATGTATGTATGTATGTATGTATGTATGTATGTATGTATGTATGTATGTATGTATGTATGTATGTATGTATGTATGTATGTATGTATGTATGTATGTATGTGTATATATATATATATATATATATATATATATATATATATATATATATATATATATATATATATATATATATATATATATATATATATATACACACAGTATTGGACAAAACATTTGCAACCAACATCGAACATTGCTAAAAAGTGTTCCTAATTTTACATGTCTTACGAACTACAGGGTGTATACTTAATTTCTGACCCCCTATATCTCGGTTTAAGAATACGGTATTTCAACACATACCATTTTATTACTGTCATATCAATTTAATTAGACAAAGAATATATGTTAATAGTCAGTAATCAGTATTTTGTCCATTTCTTTCTATGCATTGGGTAATTCTCCTTGGCAGGCTTTCTACTAGGCGAAAACACTCTTCTTGCGTAATGGCAGCCCACTCCTGTTCAACACGTCTGATCAACTGTTCACGATTACGAGGTCGAGGATTGTGTAAAACACTGTCCTGGAGTCTTGACCAAATATGTTCGATGACATTTAAGTCGGGCGAGTTGCCAGGCCAGTCGGTCCACACTGCTGGAAAGTCTCTGTTGATCACATTCATTGTTGCTCTTGCCGTGTGGCAAGTTGCTCCATCTTGCATCAGAATAACTTTATTTCTCACAGGAAAGATGGTCTTATCATCAGCTGCACGTTTGTACACAGGTAGAATAATATCACGGTAATATTTTCCATCAACAGTTTTATTTTGCATGTGGGGGGTCAGAAATTAAGTATACACCCTGTATACTACCACAGCAAACAGTTCAGGAGTCTGGAGTCATAGCATGCCATGACATGAGCAATCAGCTGACAGGTGACAGCACACAGGCAGAATTTCATTGACAAGTGCCATTTTGCAGCGGACAAAACAAGTGCCACTTTTTTGGTTTGTTTCATTTTCTAAAGTCTGGTCCGTGTCAACGTCACGGAAGTTTTTTAATAATTAAAGGAAGTATCCAGAAGTTTCCAGAAGCATGCAGAAGCTTTCAGAAGTTTCCAGAAGAAGCATCTGGAAGCATCCAGTAGCATCCAGAAATATTTATTTTTTTTATGACTTCAAGTGCAAAAATGGCTCCCAACAGTCTTGGATTGGAACTAAGAAAGAAAACTAAGTGGAATGTCACAAAAAAGTATTTGTTATAAATATCGCGTGAAAAAATGGACCGTATCAAGACTATGTTCCAAATATCGTTGTGCGGGGAAGTTGGCAGCAGATAACAAAAGTGGAAGACCGCGTTCCACCACTTCTAGCGAGGATTCTATGATCGTCAGATCCGTCAAGAAGGATCCCTGGATATCATCAGTCGAGATACAAAAGCAATTAGAGCTGCCTGTATCGGACCGAACAATCAGACGACGTGCTGTTGAAGCCGGATTGTTTTCTCGACGCCCTGCAAAGAAACCGCTGATTTCACTAAAAAACCAGAAGAAAAGACTACTGTTTGCTACATCTCATATTGACTGGAATGTGCAGAAATGGCGAACTGTCCTGTTCAGTGATGAATCGAAGTTCAACATAATTGGGAGCGATGGCATTTGCCGTGTACGTCGACCGGCCGGAAAACGCCTCGATTTACACGTTACTGCCATAAGACCGTGAAGCATGGTGGAGGCAATGTAATGGGTCTGGGGGTGTTTTTCTGCTAACGGTCTAGGTCCAATACATCGAAACTATGGAATAATGGACCGTTTCATGTATAAAAATATCCTGAAAGATGTTATGTTACCTCATGCTGAATGGAATATGCCAATAAAATGGGTTTTTCAGCTAGACAATGATCCGAAACACACTGCAAAAGTAGTCAAGCAGTGGTTTCAAGACAACCACCTATCGGTGATGGATTGGCCGCCTCAATCTCCTGATCTCAATCCTATCGAGAACTTGTGGGAGATTGTCAACCGCAGAATTAATCGTGAAGGTGTTCGTAATAAGGATCAACTGTTTGAAAAAATCCAAAAGGCAGTTACGTAGTTATTTCTCTAAATCGAAAAAATGCAGTATCTGTTCTGTATGTCAAAGCTTGGCCAGAGGCAACAAAAGGTTCTGATGTACCAGTTAATGATATTCAATTATAAAAAGATCTAGGAGTTCTTAGACTTTTCTGTTGCAGCTCAGAAAGCTCAGAAAGTTCTTAACAGGCACTCTTGCTAACTGAGGTGCCGGCCTTTATTCTCTTTTTTAGTAAAGAAAAATTGCGTTCAAGTTGAAAGATGTGGGAAAGCCACTTGCTATAAATTCTGGAAAACCTACTCCACTCATCTATTCAAGAGAAATTTATTAAAAAACGATCTTGGCTGCTCTTTCATAATTTAAACATCTTCAAAATTCAAATGGAATGGATTGAGACATCTTTCAAAATGGAAAGAAGATACTTTATTTAAAAATTACAAACGTCAAGGTTAACAACAATGCTACTGAGCGAGGAATCAAGTTATGTTCGTATCATCTTCAGAAATTCATAGAGGTGAAGAAAACATATTAATAAAATGTATTAAAAATTCTATTAGATTTTATGCAAAAAATGTTTGGATAACTTTAGGATGAGGCAGTATAAAACCAAATTTTAGAAGCAGTTGAAACTTATATAAAGACTGTTGGCAATTTTAATAAGTAGCAACTATTCTCTGACTTGGTTCAATAAAAAGGTTGATTTTTTTCATAAATTTTTTGATAAGCTTTAGATAATTTAGCATAGAAAACATTTATTCTTTGACTTAGTTATCTTTTTTAAAAAAAATAATAGAAAACTATGGCGCAACACAACCCTAATTAATTTCATCATAGGGAATTCATTGCGACAGTCCAGAATAATAAATAGCTGACCATACAATACCACACCAGAAGGAAACTAAAAAATAATTGATATATATCTTAAAAGTAAAATATATTTTTGCAGCGTAAATTTTTTAAGCGTAAATTTTTGATTTTGGCCAGTACTAAGATTTATGTTGGTGAATGATACTTTGATTTTCATTTTTTCATTTGAGAAAAACATTTTCTGTCTTAAAAATACAACTATAATTATAACTGCATATTATGTGCTTATTTGTGCATAAACAATTTACTTATATCTTTTTTCTTGTATTATCGAAATACATCCGAGCTATTTTTATTACCTTATATTCCAAATCTCCAATTTCTTTTTAACCGGCCCACCTTTGGAAATTGTTTTTTTTGCATTTTTATCATTCCAGCTGGTCATTGAGCGTTGACCGCTCGTTATTTTCCGTTCTGCCTTTGATATCGGCTGTGGTGATGTTTTCTTCTGATAAGGATAGGTTAAGATTGTGATTTCCTGCTTAACCAGAAGGACGAAAGAACATTATTAAGCATAGAAGATAAGGAACAGGCAAGTAAGCAAGAATAGATTCATCAGCGACAATTCAAGGCAGAAGAACCGTGACAAAGAGGCATTCAACAAAGTATTACATGAACATCAGCATCTATAAAATCCCCTAGGCAGACTTTTTTTTTCTGAGGATTATTGCATCACCTTTCAAATTCCATTTAGCAGGTTCAGTATTCACGCTGTTAACAATCTTCACCTCGTCTGCTTCAAAAAATTTGTTAGAGAACAATGCTAGGTCTACAGTCTCAGCTAAAAGGTACCTTAAATGATTTTCTAGGACCTTCCTGGCAACAATTTCATAATCAGCTGATTCATATCTTGCCAGAGTTTGATCCACAGCGACAAATCTTGTTCTGGAGCAACGAGGTCATATAGAGTAAAAAGTAGAGCTTTTGTCCAGGCCTCACAAAGAAGAGTACCGAAATGCACGAACCAACGAATCTAAGCTTCTTTTCTCTATGTGAGATTGAACGCATTATGTTGACCATAAGAGGCATACCTTGATGACTTAGTATTTTAGCCACTTACCGTGTATGATAAATTGGCCCAGGAACTCTTCAGTGAATTGTTGATGGTGGACTACAAAGGACTTCCACAGTGAGTTTTGATAGTAATTTTAATTTGTGATTTTACACAGCCAAAAACTGCAACAAATGGGACCATAAGCCTCAGAGCTTCACAATCATAGGTTTTTTTATCACACAAAGAGTAAACAACTTATCTGAAGTATTTCTAGAGACTTGGCTTGCCATTTTCTGATTTTGTGTTTTTAAAGTAAGCTTAAAGTCTTCATAAGAATCGTTGGAACTTGAATATAGGAAAATTTCTGTTTACCTAGGGGATGAAGTTCAAAAGATGCTGATATACAGTGGCTTTCAAAAATAAAAGATCACTTGGATTGAGTGAAAACGTAAACTATTTCCATGCTTTTTAAAAAGTAAAAAAAAAGAGAGTTTTGAAGATGCTGTGTATGTATGTATGTATGTATGTATATATATATATATATATATATATATATATATATATATATATATATATATGCACATATCTCAATCAAATTGATTTCATAGACTGGTGTTATTTTTCATTGGGCTTCTTTAACAAAAAACCTTACAAAATATTACTCACCCCAACTTCAAGATAATCACAATGCTGAGAGAAGGATTGTCCCTTGCAAATCTTCACCATTTCAGAGATTTTTTTGCTATGATATGATACTTTGATGGATTTTGCAGTTTTTTGGCCACAAATTTTATCCATTGCATTTGGACCGTAGAATGGGCCGAATTTTTCACCTAAAAAGACAGGCTTTATTTAAAACTTTAAATTCATCAACTATAAAAATATTCTTTTAAAACAACCCAAATAACTTTTCAGAATGCAACAGATTTGATTAAGAAATTATCAAACCATTATTGACAAAGAGGTAGCAAAAAAAGAAAATCATCCATTTTTCTCTTCCTTTCTAGTAAACCAGTAAATGTTTACTTCAAAAGGTTTTGGTTATTTTTTTTTTTTTAAGCAAAACTTTAATTTGCTAACACTTTTATTACTGAAAAAAAGCTATCCATTTAAAAATCCTATTTCTTTTAAAATAAGATTTTTTTAATGGATAGCTTTTGAAGTAAACCGCAACACAGAAATAAAAAGCTTTTCAAATTTTAAGTTGAAAATATCCGCTGTGAAAATTTATATAAAGCCATATTTTATGAATTGAGAGTATTAATAGATGACTGCTTAATAATTGATGATTTCGGACAAAAAAAGAAAATTTAGATTTGTTTACAGAATTTTAATGTAATTTAAAAATTTCAAAAACTTTGTAAAATATAGAATAAAACAAACCCTTAAAGTCTTCATTAGTGTAAAGCTCTATTTGTACATTTTCTGGAATTGAAACAGAAGCTATGTTGTTCTCCCAATTTTGATCTAAAATGAAGTTAAAAAAAAAAAAAAGAACATATATATCAGTACCAGCAGTTTGAAACTGGTCAGCTACATGAGTTTACCAGGATTAAATCATATATAGGTTATGTATATATAGGCAATATAGGCCAGGACTTCATATAGGTTATAGGACCAAAGTCTGTAGTCATGGAGTAATTCCTGATGATTTTGTCATACAAGGTCTTACCACTTATCACTAAATTATTTTACATTGCTTAACTACATTTTCCACTTTAAGTAACTATGGAATTCAGGATAAGCGAGGTGAGGGGAAAGAAGACAGAGAATTACAAATTTCATTGAGAGAGTAGGAATTACCAAAAATATTAAAACACTGGAATGAAAAAAATCATGGCTAACCCCCTGTTTATCAAAGAAGGAGAAAAAGGGTGGTTATTATGAAATCATGCATCAACTATTTAAAATAACTAATTTTTTTTTATCTATGATAACTTTGTTATAAATGGTCCTTTTAACAAAATTACTTAACATTACCAAACTATCTGTGCTTTTCACTCAAATTTTAAGTAACTATAGTTTGTTCAAAAGAATTACCATTACATGGACGATAAAAAAAATTTCCAAAATATATTTTTAGTTGGCATAGCATCTTGTCCTTTTGGATTCACTTTTGAATTCATTTAACATTCAACATATAAATGCAGGTTGATATTTACATAGAGAAGTCTAGTAGGAGTCATTTAAAAAGATTTAGGTTAAAAAGATTCATCAAAAAGTAGAGAATTCCTTCTTCAGCACTGGCCAGAATATCAGGACATTACTGCTGAGCCTCAAGGGAAGCTATTATAAAAATCTTGTAGGACCGGGAACTTTTTGATTATGGTAATTATCTCTCTTTTGATACCACTGCTATAGGTACTGGTTGAACTGGACTCAGGGGAAAAATGGGAAATAGGAAAAAACTTTCCTGAAAAAAAAAGGGATTTAAAAGTATAATAAAAATAGTATATATACTTTTCACATAAGTAATTTTTTGAGATTGAAAAGTCAGACTTTAAAAACCTTAGCATTTCTTTAACTTAAATAAAGATTTTTTTCCTTGATTACAAGCATTTAAACTAGCAAATTTTTAGTATGGCAGTGAACTAATGTGGTTTCAATCCTGAATTAAAAAAGTTTTATGCAAGATATTTCACCACGTTAACTAATACAAAATTATCATATGACTTCCGGCCACAATTCACTAAAATGTTAAATCAATTCTACAAGAGAAAGAGTGATGAATTCACATAATGAGGACTGGCAGGTGGAGGGAACTTTAAAAAAACATTTAGCAAAGCTTGGATGAAAAACATAACAAATAATAGTATAGTCTCAAAGTTAAAAATCAAAAATTGTGAAAGTTAAATTGAAGAGAAAAAAAAAACAATTTGATAAAATCTTTTTTTTTCTAGTATAAATCTTCCACTAAACCCATCCCCTCTCTTCCCAACTGCCTGAATACAAATCTTTTTTCCATACAGATGGGAGTCAGATCTTTTATGGAGCAAATATAGAGCAAGAGTTACAAAAAATATTACAATTTCTTTCTCCTTTTATGAGCCCTACCCTAATACATTTACAAACATACACACATTAAATACATAGATACATGCATATTTATACCTGCATACATTAAACATACATACATAAAACATAGTTACATACATTAAATATAGATACATACATATATACAGTACATCCATATATACAGTACATACATACATATATACATAAATACTTTAAAAAAAAGAAGCACCATACCAAACGCACAATATCCCCAATTTTTGTTTACGGAAGTATAACACCAGGGATCTGCATATCGTCCTTCATATGTGCAATAAGTATACATTATGCTATTGTACTCAAAAGGAAACATACACTTTGGTTTATTGCTATTACTTGTCAATATATCACTTCCTACAAAAAAAAAAAACAAAAAAAAAAAACATTTAAGAAACAGTTAATTGTCTTCTTTCTTTTAAATTTTTCTTTTTTTAATTCAAAAGTATTGTAATGACATGGCATATTTTGGTTGGATTAAAACACAAAAATTTAGGCTCTGAAGCAGCATTACACCTTAAATTTGACTCCTTTGAACATTTGCCTTTAATACCATTAAAGACAAATATTAAGAATCAAATTAAAGGCTTAATGCTGTTAGAAAGTGCCTTTATAATTCACGTTTTGATATGGCAATAAAAGTTAAGCCATTAAGTTTTGATCATCAAATAAACTAACATAAAATTTAAAATGCATGCCCAGGTTTAAATTCTTTTTTTTTTTAAAGTTTGGCTAATGATGCAAAAATCAAAGATCAAATTGTTTATGATTGGCTGCTCCATCCAACAATAACATAAACAATGCTAGGTTGTAATGCTTTTATAAGTAAAACACTAATTACCTTAAAATATAGTAAAGCTAATTTTGTTAAATATTTTCTTAAGTTAAAGATTTTATCAAAATTTTGTTCAAAATAAATGTTCTTTTATGGAAATTTGTAGATGGAAAAAAAAAAAAAGATCAAAGTAACATTTTTACAAATCTTAGAAAAAAAAGCTTTGAAACAACATGTTCGTTAAAATTTATTGCTTGTAAGTTATTGCTTGTAAGTTGGAATGGAGTTGTGAACTAATTTGTGATAATAGGTATGTTTATGAATTAAGATCATTAATTTCATACTTGAAAAATTCGAAATCTCCCACTATTGGGCATGTCAAAACATTTAAGAAAATTCAGAATATGCTGAACAAGAATAGGAAAAACAGAGAGACTGAATGAGAACCTTAGAAACAAAAGGATTTCATTGAGAGACTTGTTTATTTTTGAGAGTTGAGCTCTATAAATGCAGAGCAACTGATTGAAAAGGTTAAGAAATAGGCATGTCAAAATCTTTATTTTAATTCAAAATATGACAAGCATAGGAAACTAATTACAAGGAAAAAACCAAGAAAATCAATGAGAGCAACAGAACCAAAAGAATTTCAGTGAGACACTTGTTTATTTTGAGAGCTAAGCTCTTTAAATGTGCAAAGAAATTGATTGAAAAGAACAAGAAATGTTTTTCTAAAGAAAAAACTCAAGATACTCTTACCAGAGATCAAAGAGGAGCTAGGGAGTTTAGGATTGAATTAGTAGATTCAATTTTTTAAAGATTTAAGAACCTTTTCAAAGACATGTGAGTGAGAACTCTAGGTTGAAGAGAGTCTTAGGTTTGAGAATAATTTTTTATAGTAAAACACTATTCCCACAATAACTTAACTCATAAGCCTTTCAAACTTCTTTCAGATCTATTTCTTACTTTGAACTTTTCTTGTTCAGTTCTAAAGAATAGAATGACAAACATCTGGCACTAGGTAAACTTGAACAGTTTACCAATGCAATCAACCAAGAAATATGTGACCGCTGCTAGAAAAGGTACCAAAAGTGCGAGATGGAGTTAAGAGTGCCATTATGTTCACTGTAGTCATTGGCATTGTAATGTAAAAAAATTCACAATTATATTCCTACAAACTCTGGAGATATTAAATATACAAATAATACTATTCAAACATGCATTTTTTACAAAAACAGCTTTAAATATGTAAAATAATGTAATCAACCATAACTTCAAACACAATAGATAGCTACAAGTTAAAATTTCCCCATACAAAGTTCATACAAAGCAAAAACATCAAGAATGAAAATAGCTAAAATTTGACCTCAACTTGTATTTTACTGCTTTCTTGTTATTTAGTGACTGCACTTACAGCACCTTTTCTCTCAGCTGGTCACATATCTGGCCTATCACATAAAGTATCCAATAAAACAGAATTTTCATTAACTGGATCACACAAAAGTTCACTTTTTAAACTGTCAAATGATAAAGAGAGCATATTTGATCCACAGACTTTAAGTTTAAAAGGTCAAGTTGTGAAATACACTTCTATTATTTTAAACATATTAATGTCAAATATGTAGTATATATATAGGGTGTCCCAAAGAGATACATACTTAAAATCATTGAAAAACCAGGTGCTTATTATTATACATTAATTTGTTAATAAGTAAAAAAAATTACAGACAGTCTGTGTATTCTATAGTACTCAACCTTTTAGCAGCTGATACCTCAAATGTTTTTTTTTTCTTTGCAGATTAAACCTAGTGATCTAAATGATGGCAGCTAGGCTTCAACTCTGACAAAAAAAAAAAAAATTCTTAAATGCTACTGGAAGCATGAAAATGCAGTTGAAGTGCAAAGATAATTTAGGAGGATGTTTAAAAAACAACCACCAACACAAGTTACCATCACTCAAATTAGAGATAAGTTTGAAGCTGATGGAACTGTTCATAATGTCTTCTGACAAGTCCTACAAAGGAAAAAAGAGTACTTAAAACATTTCAGCAATCTCCAAGAAAGTCTGTGGAACAAGCAACAAGTTGTTAGTCAAGAATTTCAAAACCATCTGCCTGTTGTATCATAAATAGTTGTAAATGGAAAAGGTATGTTACAAGATTATTGCATGCTCTAAATGAAGTGGGACTTAGCACTATAGTCTTTTTAAAACACCAGTGTGACACAATCATGACCCTGATAAGAAGCTCACCTTAACCACAACAGAGGTAATTGGAACAAAGCACCAATGCTTTTCTTTCTCTTTTTCTCCCCATCTAATCATCCCCTATTTGTTAGACTTTACATAAAAATTCATTTGTAACTTTTTTTTTTTAATATATGTTTTATGTATATATTTTGTGCATATGCTTAAATACAGCCCAGTTCATTAATAGTATATTAGTTGAATGTATAATTTATAAGTATATTAAATGCTTAAACTGAAACTTTTTTATCTACATGATTATTTAATTTACTCTGGAAATCTGTCCAAATGCATTTTTACTATTCCTAACCTTAAAGCTTATGCTATTGCTTCCCTAAAGCGTTCACTTGCTCAGTCAAGCAACGCAAACATATTTATGAATTTTGACATAATTGCCTCACACACCATCAAGTCATCAAACTCACAGGAGCTTTTAAATTGCTAGAGGAATTAATTAAACAAAACCTATTATGGTTTGCTTGTAGACACCATATGCTTGAGGTGCTCCATTCTAATCTATTTACAGTAAGCTATGGGCCATAATCCAGTACAAAAATTCTTATATTCAAAAGATTAAGAGAGATGTGGGGTAAACTTAACAACTAACTTTGAGCTTAAACTTCAAGGAATTCCATTAGTAACAGCACCTGATGAACTCAAGCCATTTATCCACAATCAGTTAAATGAAGCACACAAATGTAAGGATTAAATGAAACTCCTTCATGTTGCTGGCTTGCATATAGGTATAAATATTGAATGCAATATTTAAGTGTCAGGAGTAATTCATCAAGCTTGATGGATAGCAAAGGCTTTTTATAGTCTCAAGATGGAGCTGATGCTTGAAGGCAACAAAACTGTTTTCAAGCTTTTGAGTAGTAAGGATTGCAAATATTTAACCAACTGTTATGCTTGTGTATATTCAATCTTGGTTTACAAGCACATGTGCTGTGGATGCACTAGTGAATATGTGGCTAATAAGCAGGCTTTTGTTTTCAACACACATAAAAAATAATGAGAAAGTCTAACTCATAACACACATAACAAATAATGAGAAGGTCTTACTTAAAATATTACTTTAGACCATGGCTCACATTTGCTAACAGAACTTCAAATGAGCATCTCGGATCTTCACACACCACAAACATTCTTTGAGGTCACTCAAATACATGATGGATTTGTAAAGAATTCAATGGTTAATTGACCAGCAATGTAATCATTAATTGATTCTATGGCCAAAGTCAGCAAGCTGGTGTGTGTCAATAATATTGCTGAGCATTGCATAAAACTTATCCAAGACTTAAATTCAATTTCTAGTGATTAGACAAAGAAGTAAAATCTGCTGCAAGCTATGGAGGTTCGCTGCAAAACTTTATAAAATGACAATTTAAAAAAACTTAAATTAATATGTAGATTTTGTTAACTGTGGAATGTAGAGATTAGACAAAGACCAGTTTTTGTGGAACATACATTTTGTGCTACATATGAACCCAAACATAAAGCATTTACATAATATACAAGTAAACTAAAACTTTTACTGTAAATGAAATGACTATTAAAACATGCTGTCTTTTGTGTCTCAGTTTATTGACTTTTGAAGTCACTAAATGTCCAAAATTTTAAAACATGGGTTTAAATGCTGCTGAATGCTACAAGTCAATAATGAGATCAAAAGCAAAGCAACTAATGAGATCAAAAACTTAATGAATCTATATTTGTCTATTTGAAATAATTGAAGTTGAATCATTTAGCTTTTTCTCCCACCTTTTAAGTCAGAAAAATGATTTTGAAATAAATTTATTTAACTACGCTTTACCCAGTAATTAAACATATAAATGAATTTTTGATGAATGAATTAACTTTAATTTCTTTATTTACTGCAATATTTATTAGAAAGAAATATTTTAAAGGGATCAACTGAAGAATAATAAAAATTCTATTCCAGACTGTTACATTTCAAAACGAGTTTTTTAAACTTAAAGAAAGAAACTTGTAAGTTTAATTGCATTAAAGCGTAGTAAAATAGTAAAAAAAAATAAAAATATTTAACTTAAAACAAAAAACATTGTAACAAATATCGCATTACTAATAGTAAAAAATATCAAAGAAAATAAAAAAAAAAAAAAAAAAAAAAGAATAAAAAAACTTTTTAAGGAGAAAATTATTTTTAATCATTTGTTATCTAAATAATTTTAATTGATATCTTAAATTACAAAATTTCAACAGTTTTTTCATGAAGCAACTTACCAGAGAGACAATAACCAATACTTAATACTTCACGGGTATCTTGGTTTACATTAGTAGCGCACCAATATCTGTTGTGCTTATCCTCTGACTTAGTGCAGTGATTGTGTTTATGATCACCCACCTTGAATGGAAACACACACTTTTCTTTTTCATTTGTTTTACTGTTGATTGCAAATACATCACTGTCTATCAAAAAGAACAATATAAATATCAAATAAACTTCATGCCATGAAATATGCGTTTTAAACTTCATTTAGAGATTAGAGTAAAAGTGATATAAAATATTTGAGAAGTTCAATCAAAGACTTGTTTTTTGATTTTTTTTAGTAAACAACCTTTTAAACTATTTCTCCTCAAAATTGATGTGGTTGGCTTGTTAAAATTTCAAACACTTGTAAACAGCATGCTTATAAAACGACAGTCAAAACAACCAAACCGAACTGATAACTTAGATATTTTAACAAGCTCAATATAAGAAAAATATTAATTTATAATATATATACATTTATTATAAATAATAACTTATTTTTAAAAAATTATTTTTTAAAATAAAATGAAGTTTAAATAATGGATTAATATAGCGTGGTCTTATTTTTATCAAAAGATGGGTGATTGGTTCTAAACATTTTATTCACTTTTTATTTTTCATAACTGAATTTTTACTTTATTCGGTACCATATTACCACAATTAAAGTTATAACTTAAAATAAAAAAAAAAAAGGAGTTTTAAAAAAATTATAGTTAAATAAATTGTAGAACATACACTACCGTGCAAAAGTCTCCGCTCATTTGTAATATTTCAATAAAGTAACAAAAGTTTGCAAGAAAATTGCGTTTATTTTTAATTGTTTATTAAACAATGAATTAGACAGTAAATACAATACATTTTAGGATGATTTTAAATATATAAAATCAAGAAAATGTTAATATACTAAGTTGTAAATGTTAAATTTTATTTTCATCAATATGAGACCCCTTGGAGCGTATAACAGCAGCGCATAATCTTGGCATTCGGGCTAATAATTTATTCATGGTTTCCGCTGTTATCTCATTCCAAGCTTTTTGCAAACGTTCCCATAGCATTTGCTGATTAATAAAAGATGTTTCACCTGCTTCTCTGATCTTCTGATCCAGTTCATCCCACAACTTTTCGATGGGTGATAGATCTGGTGATTGAGGAGGCCAAGTCATAATTTTGCAAACTTTTCCCCTTTCTTTTAGTTTCAAATAATTTTTGCATAATCCAGATGCATGTTTTGGATCGTTGTCCTGCTGCATGATGAATCCTTTCCCAATTATACGAATACCAGATGGAATCGCGTGCTTAACCAAAATATTATGGTACATGTGTTTATCCATGGTAGATGTGATTTTAACTAAATCTCCAGTTAACCCATTGCCAAAACATCCCCAAAGCATAATATTACCACCTCCATGTTTTACAGTACTTTGTATACATTGAGGAAGCACTCTTTCATTAGGTAAACGCCTAACATGCACGCGACGTCGGGTACCAAAAAGTTCAAACCTACTCTTGTCTGTCCATAGAACTTTCTTCCAATCTTCTAATCCCCAATTTTTATGCATTTTTGCCCATTCCAATCTTTTCTTCTTATTTACTGCCCTCAACAAAGGTTTACGTGCAGCAATGCGTCCAATTAAGTTGACTGATCTTAGTCTTCTTTTTACAGTATCAGTTGATACTGGCTTTACCCTTGTTTTGTTGAGTTCTGCTGTTAAAATTGTGGCTGGAATTTTTCTATTTCTTTTGCTGGACACAACAATAAACGTATCTTCTTGCCGTGATGTAACTCTTGGTCTTCCAGAACGTGATCTGTCACTGTTGGAACCAATATCATGCAATCGTTGTAGAGCATATCTCACACCTGATTCGGATATTTTTAACCTGGAAGCAATTTTTCTACATGAATAACCTTCTTCACGTAAAATACATATTTTGCCACGAAGTTCTTCACAATATTCTTTCTTTACTTTCACCATTTCTCAAATTCTTTATTAAATTCAAGACATTAAATGCGCACACTAATGCCATTTTCAAGTGTAAATATAAACATAAGTCTATTAAAAGCAACCAATTAAAATTACTGAAAACATCCTTACCATGCCGGAAAGTATCATGCTACTGTCAAACCTAAGCTTACAAAAAATATTTTGGTTAAAACTTTTGTGCAGTTTTAAATTTAATAAAGAATACTGAAGAACTTTATATGTATTTTACGTGAAAAAGGTTATTCATATAGAAAAATTTCTGCCATGTTTTTAGCAGCAGAACTCAACAAAACAAAGGTAAACAAAATTATTTGAAACAAAAAGAAAAGGAAAAAGTATGCAAAATTATGATTTAGCCTCATCAACTTTTTATATTAACATTTTATTCTTTTTATATATTTAAAATCATCCTAAAATGTATTGCATTTACTGTTCCTTGCAAATATTACACATGAGCGGAGACTTTTGCACGGTAGTGTATATCCAGCAATTTTTTAAGAAAAAAAAATATTAGATGTGAATGTTCATTATAAATATTTTTGTCAACCTATTTCAAAAAAAAACATAACTATACTTAATTTACCAAAAGCATGAATCATTTTCAAATCAGGATAGCTATAAATATCCAACTGGTCACATCTGCTACTCTAAAATTTACAGACAATAATAATATATATAACAACAAATACCTAAAAAGTAAAAAAAAATAATAATAATTAAAGAATTTTGATTTAATAAGACTCAAAGATTTTTTAAATGAACAACATTAAGATACTATTAAAATGGTTTATCAGATTTTGTAACAAAATGAATACTTTTCTCATCAAGGAGTGAAAACTCCTTGATAAGAAAAGTAAATACATACTACTCAGCTATAAATACATACATACATACACACATACATACATACATACATACATACATACATACATACATACATACATACATACATACATACATACATACATACATACATACATACATACATACATACATACATACATACATACATACATACATACGTACATACATACGTACATACGTACATACGTACATACATACATACATGTGATACTGTTAAGTTAGGATTAGGTCAGACCATAAGATATTTTTATCGTTACAGTGATGCTCAGCTAAAAATGGAATGAGTTTCTTGATTGATTGTAAAGACACTTGTCAGCTAGACACTTAACAAGACATTTAAAGTCCTTTTACTGGTAAAAGTGGTGTTTGCCATTAGAACTCACTGCTCTCCAGATTTTTTCTAAGCACTTAACCTTATAGTCTCACACTATAGTCTTTTGATGAAATCTTTCTGCTTTAAGATGGTTAAACATGAACTGCTTGACATTCAAACAATCTTCAAAATGTTATTTGTAAATGTTATTTTCATTATTGTTATTTGTTATTTGTATTTTTTTTTTTTACTCTATATCTTAACTTTCTGTTTTGAGGTCGAAAAATAAATTGAATTGAAATTGAAGCCAAAAATGTTAGATGAAAATGTAAAAACTCAATAAGCTATGTTATGTAAAGAACTAAGTTTGACTATTAATTTGTAATAAAAAAGAGTTAAAATACTAAGTTTAAATACTTCATTTTATTTTTATTTTAAATGACATACACAAAATTTTAATGATACATTAATCCCATAATAAAATGAACTGTAAAAAAATAAAACGAAAAATATTCTATTAAATTGAACACACTATGTATCCAAAAATATACTTTGTCAGTTGGTTTCTTGCCAACATAAAAACTGACAACTTTACTTCTCCTCAAAAAATTAATTTCAAAGATTTTTCAGCAAACAAACAAATGCGGAATCAAAATTATTAACAACTTACAACTTTTTAACTAGTTATTATTATTATTATTAAATGGTTACAAATTTATCAAAAACTTATAATAAATATTTAATAACTTATAACTTGTTGATTAGTTATTCATATTGCTAAATGATTACAAATTTATCAAAAACATTTTACATTTGTAGTAAGATGTTTGAAACATTGTTAGGTTGAATGATCTTATGGTTGAATTGCAAAATTGATTGCAAGTGTTATTGTTGGATAAATTACCTGCTCAAAGTTGGAACTTGCACAAATTCGAACCATATTCTGAGCATCTTTTTCTGTTTCACTTATTTTGATAGACTTCCAAGTTCCTGGTGTCGATCCAATAACAGTGGGCCCAATAAATGGTCCATATACAACTCCTATGTATACATACTTTGTGTGAAAAAAATAAATTAGAATAATAGTTATTCCAAAAGCCAAAACTAGTAGGATTTTTGGTCAAAAGCAGTAAATTTTTCTTTAAATATATTTTAAAGATGCCACAAGCCTGTTTTTTTTGTGTTAGTTTTTTAAAACAATTAATGCTTTGTATTTTTTATAAAAAAAAAAGAAAAAAAAGTTAAAGTTTCATCGGGGGAATTTATAACTTGCACATTTTGCTGCAACAGTTTAGGTAATGCCTCCCATATTCATATTGCTGTTTGCTGAATTGAACATGGTAGTAAGTAAAATTGTAAATTGTCACAATATTGTTCATAGTTGGTTGTTTGAACTATATCTTTATTTTTGGTGGATATTACATGACAACTTGTATATTTTTAAGCAATTAATGTTTTCAGTGTCAGAAGCTGCATTTTTTACAAAAATAATTTCAGGTACATTGAGCTACTTCTAAATATAATGCAGTTTGCTTTTAGATTTTCAGGGAGTGTTTTTATAGCAAAATGAACAAATTTAGAGGTTAAGACCAGTAGAAATGTGAAATTGTAAAATATCTTGTCTATAAGGACCGTCTTGTGAAACTGCATTAAGCTTTTATGATAAACTTAAGAATAGACAGCCTTACTTGTGTACTTAACTCATTTAAGCTTAAAGAAAATTAAAAAAACAGGAACATTTGAGTTTTGGAGGAAAACTCTTTTAAAGACAAACTTTTTAAAAATCTTTTTAAAAAGTTCTTTTCAATCATCTTTTAAGGACATTATTTAGTTGTTTATTAGGAGAGTAGTAAATCAAAAAACACAAATGAAGATGACATAAAAAACAAATTACCTTTATAACTATCTTCACTGTAACCAATAACTTGAAATTTATCTTAATGAAGAAGTTATAAAATCTTTCAAACTCAATTTTAATGTGTTTTATGTAAAAAAAAAAGAAAAAAAAAAAAAAAAAACTTTAAAGAAGCACTTAAGAAATGTTATAAAAAATTTTTAACAATAATGAAAGCAAAATAAAGAGGTGCCATAAAAATGAAAGCCATAAGAATGGGTTTCAGGTTCGGATTGTTTACTTTTTATATTTTTTGAATTATTTTACAAATGTTCTGGTATTCTCGAGTTGAAAGTTTCTAGCAAGAAACGTATGAAAAGTAACACTTTTGCAAGAAATAAATGACCAGTTGCTTACTAATTTGATTAAGATGTAAAAGTATATTTGAAATAGCAGGATGCTATTGCTATTGCTCCAGCTATATATTATATAGTGAAGGCATCAGAAACCGAGCTAAAATTTTGACACATTAAACTTACATCTTTTCCTTTCTCAATGATATTACCTATAAGATTGACATTTCCATCTTTTGCAACAAAACAGTTGTTACCTTCAGATGTTTTAAAATGCCAATGCTCTGTTTGAAGCTGTGAATATTGTCTTACATTTATTTCTCTGGGAAAAGAAGAATTCCTTCAAAATATTCTTTTGTTAAGATTGGAAATTTATTTTTTTTAATTTTCAGATCCTAGGTCAAGAAGTGACATGAAATTGTAAACATCAATTATTCTTGAAATTGAAAACATAGTCAAAATATCAAAATAGTTAAAACTTGTATTAAAATGGGTTTTGATAAAACTAGTTGCCTCTTTTGTTTTTCAGAATGGTTTGGAGAGACAAAAGGAAAGGGCATGAATAATCAAGTCACGTATCCATAATTACAGAAAGTACTGATTTTGTTCCTTAGTTATCTTACTAATTCTTAGTTATTATTAATTCAGTTTCATATTTTCATATTTCATTTCTTGAAACAGAATGTTGTGGAAACTATCATTGATGGTGATGGGTTTGAAAAACCATTGGTAAGATTTAATAGGATCAGTAATTCAGTGTGTGCAGAAGAGACTTAATCTAATGCAACCTTCAACCATTCTTTTTCTTGGCATGACAGGTGCTGGCTAAAATACCACAAGTGATGCACTACCATTTTCAGGCCAACATTACTGAGCGCAACATCATGATTATCATTTAGTTTTTGGATGAATAGAACATCAATGTATAGTGCATCAACCAATATGCAAGATTTGAACTTACACTGAAGGTAGACAACAACACAAATCTATTGAACAGTTGGATTTCTGGTAATTCACAGGCTGTTAAACTTGATAACAGATTTATTTCCATCAAAGACTGGTTTTATGGAGTAGATTGCCATGACCATTCAGCTAATTAAATGAAAGACACAAAGTCTTTAAAGAATTGCTAAATGCCCAGACCAAACATTAGTGATTAGTGATGTCACAGTCATCTTTGGTTGATGGTGGTCTAAATTGGACAAGTCGAACTTCATGCCCAGTTGATGGATCAAAGCAAACTCCTAATGCATCAGGCAGAAATACCTTGAACATGCAATGGTAACAGGCTACAGGGTTGCCACCGTTATTAAAGAAAAAAATTCCCTGATTTTCCCTGATTTTTCGCAAAAATTTTACTTATCTCCCCCTTATATTTCCAGCATTCAAATACCCAAGCTTAACTTCCAAACTTAACTTCCAAACCAAACTTCTCCATCAACCCCAGAAAATTTTTATCTCTAAAAAAACAGATACTATAATCCCCGATGAGTAATGAACCAATCAATTTGTTTGAAAATTAAAGTAATCAAATACTTCAATCAACACATGAAATTGTTCTTTGAAAAAAATATAAAAACTACAACTTGAACTCTGAAGGGTTCAAGTTGATGGGATTCTACTGTAGTTGCGTTTAGATATATATATATATATACATATATATATATATATATATATATATATATGTAAATGCAATGTGATTAATTTTCTTTAAAAATGTTAAAAATTTACCCTGGTATGCTGGAAAAAGAAAGTTTTTGTTAGAAAACATTTCAAAACATAAAGAAAAATTAAAAGTTCCCTGATTTTTCCTGATTTTTTCCAAAATCAACTATTCCCCCCCCCCCCCTGATTTTCCCTGATTGTATCTAAATTTCCCTGAATTTCCCTGATTTGGTGGCAACCCTGAGGCTAACCATAGCAAACTGCAACCAATAGCCAATTCCAGAAGTATGCCATTAAGTCTAAAAGGGTTTAAAAGCACATGCCAATCACAAGCAATTTGAATTGCCATGACTTAACACAAACATAAGTATTGGCATAAGCATATAGGTGTAAATTTTACTAAATTCTATAAATCAAGAGTTTTCTAATGGTACCAAACAACCACAAAAACAGTGGTTGATAAACAAAAACAATAACATTTATTTGTAGCTAAATTTGAAATTGGATTCTTTTAAAAAAAGAGTCCTAAATGTATTCAAAGTATAACGTTAATATATGTTAATATATGTAAAATTTATGTTAATGTGTGTTAAACTCTAAAATAAACTTTTAAAACTCTGGCATAACAAAAATTAAATTGCTTTGCAATAAAAATTTTATATAAAAAATTTTGATATGAAAG
This sequence comes from Hydra viridissima, assembly GCF_058129835.1. Classification (NCBI taxonomy): domain Eukaryota; kingdom Metazoa; phylum Cnidaria; class Hydrozoa; order Anthoathecata; family Hydridae; genus Hydra; species Hydra viridissima. The sequence continues at coordinate 9,011,016 of NW_028324312.1, read as the reverse complement.
TTTGCAAAAATAAAGTAAATAATTGAATTTCAACTGCACCATTTTATTCAAAGCAACTGAATTTAAGTTTCTGTAACTAAATTTTACAGTTCGTACAATCTTGTACAATCTAAATCTAAATGAATTTACATTTTAAAGCATCATGATTGGGAATCAAGGTTGAACATTGTTCATAACTATTGCACATCTAAATATATTGCTGTTAAGGTTTTTTTTGTTTTATTATATACATTTTATTATTTTGAAACTGGGAAGAAGCAATCAAATAATGAAACAGACAATAATAAAACAAAAATAGTTCTTTTTTTTTTAGCAAAACAAAATAACTATCTGAAAGTGCACTTGCTAAAAAAGCAATCCAATTAACATGAAGGTAAAGTTCATAAAACAAACTGAGATAAAAAATTAAAAGAAAAGCAAGTTAAAAGAAAAGAAAAGTTGAAAAATAAGAGGATTTAAAAAAAAATAAAAGGAGTTAAAAGAGCCGATGAAGATAGAAAAATTTGACAACCAATGATTATTTTGAAGTAATCAACTAAACGTTGCTTACATCAAATATTCTAAATAGCCTTTTAACTAAAAAGCGGCCATATATTATTTTGAAATAATTTATGCTTAGTTTTATTGATGTCTAGTTTGTTTCATGAAACCGATACATAATTGTATAAGGTTTGACAGCAACCTTGTGAGAATCATTTTTGGAATACCCTACCAATATCTGTCAGCCTTTTTAGTTGCAACTTTAGGCCTTCCAGTTCAAGGCTTAATTTAAATAGTTTTGTGCAGACCAAATCTATTGATGTGACTTACTTTGGTTTAAAAATATTGTTTAGTTCAGAAATCTTTCTGTAAGATATGTTTTTCCACAGCTTTTATAAGGAATTTCTTTATTTCATTTGAAACATTCTTCGCTTTTCTCATGCTTTTAAAATACCTCAAAGTAATTGAATTGTTAAATTTTACAAATATTTCGGCCTTTAACTATGCTTTTGCAAATAAAATTTCATTTAATTTTGTTGGACACTGTTTCTAAACTTTTGCACTGTAGATTTTTTAACTAACCAATAAAATTTGTAATTTTTGTGGTTTGTGTTATGAATTGAATTAACATAAAGAAAATTTGGTAAAAATTTGAACTGATTTGAGAAAAATTGTAAAAAGTTAGGCTTTAAAAACTGAAAATAATTTGGTGTTTCTAAACATTTGCATGCTACTGAACATAAGAGCTTTGTGTAAATATGTAAAAACATAATTACTATGACATCTTTGACTTTCATAACAAAAAAAATAGAAATTTTTAATTCCTACCCAAGAATACCAGAACATTTGTAAAACAATTCAAAAAATAGTAAACAATGTGAACCTGAAACCCATTCTTCTTTATAAAAAGGTTGTAGTTTAAAAAAATGTACAAGAAAAATGTGCATAATTGTTCAGCAGCTAAAATATTTATATAAAAGTTAAGACCAGAACATAAAATAGATGTACAAAATTAAAGACCAGAACAAAATCATTCAAAAACTAAGTTCATGGTAAAATAAATACATGCTGAATATTTTGAGTTATCATACATAGATGACTAAGAGTCATGTTAGTTAAAATATCTTTACAGTCAAAACCTCCATGCTGCCATTATCTTGAGCTATTTCCAATCTTTTTAAATTCATAAATGTCAAGTTATAATAATAAAAGTTAAAAAAAAAAAGATTACCTGCAACAAACAGCGATTTAACTTTATCATGAGCCCATTCATCTAAGTCACTACTTAAATATTGCTGATTTTCTAACTTGTAGCATAACCCAAGCAACTCCCCATTTGAACAAATAACAACATCTCTAGTAACACTATTCCCTCCAGGAGTCGCTTTTAATTCATCAGAGTAAGCTTGAATGGTTGGATATTTACCTGGTGCACCGAAGTATTGAGATATGCAAAATCGTTGGCGACTATAAAGGGATTTTTCAGACTACTGCATGAATACTCAAAAACAAAAATGGATAACAAAAAAAAATTTAAAACAATAACAGTTATCAATAAGCTCACTCATATTTACACCAACATCAACTAAATTAAATTAAATAGCTAATGATCTATATTATATAATCTATATTTAGATCAATTTCTTTGTAAGCAAAAATAGGTTTACTTCTTTTATATGCAAATGACCTTTTTTTAACAGTTTTTCTGACCCTTTTTTTAAAGAAAAAAAGTTCTTACTTCATACTTATTGCCAGATATCTAGTTTCTTTTGATTCTACAAGAAAAACTTATGACTTTGGATTTTCTTACGTTCTCCACTATGGATAACATATATTGGGTATATACACAGTGTTCAAAATTTACTACATATTAATTTTTAAGATGAATCCTAATAAAATAATCCCCTACTCCCCACCTTAACTGGTTGGATGATATGGCATTTAAACTTATATTTTTCACTGTGACTTAACTTGAACAAAATATAAGAATGAAAAAAAAAAAAAAAAAAAACATTTTTTTGACTGATTTAATGATCAATAACTTGCTCTCAATCTAAATACCAGTTTACATTGAGCTTATTCAACTTCTATGTTGCAAAAGTCCCTAACATTCCAATATATCAGACAATGCCACTATATCAGACAATGTTACCATCCTTCAAATATATTTTTCTTGCATTACATAACTAACTCATCATATTTCAACATCCTATCATAAAGTTTTCCACCTTATCTTTATCAAACTACACACTGTTTTCATAACAAATTATACAAAGATAACTATAAATGAATGAAAAAATGCACTAGAGAATAAGCAAAATAAAAAAGAAATCTTCAATTCCTCTAATCTCTTAATATTTCTTAACTGTTTTCACAAACTCACAACTGTTTAATCTAGCAACAAGTTATGAAACAGAAACATTTTGTAAGACATTATGAAAACCAAACCATGCACTGAATAATAAATCCAAATATAACATACTGATTATTGATCGGATCAAATAAGAACATAATAACATCTTTGTCGGAAACTTTTTCTTTTTCAGTAAGCGATAGAAGATTGTTTGAAGTTGAGTTTAAACCTACAGAACTGAAAAGACTAGCCATATCAGTAATAAGTAACAGACGATATATGGAGAGATCCGAGTACAGATTGATAAACTCTAAACATCTGTTAGACTTTGTTCTTGCTTCTGTAAGTTTTGCAGTATCGGTAACTGAGCAGTCGCAGTATTTATTAATTTCATACTTCAATTTGCCAAAGAAGGTCAAACCCTAAAAAAAAAAGGTACACTTAAACCACTTTACATTCTTACAACCTTTAAAATCTGAAACGTCAAGCTTTTACACTTTTTTTTTAATACCGTAAAAGTGCCTAACTTTGCACAACCATTGGTAACTTTGCTAAACAATATGTCAAAGATGTTTGACTCTCTAGCAACTAAAAATTTGAACTAAAAATGTAAATCACTTTAGAATCTGACAGTTTGTTTTAGTTTCAATTCAAAACTCATGTAAAATAGTTTTATAAACTGCTTAAAGTGTTTATTATGGTATTGGTTTGAAGTATATTAAGTGTTTAACCTATTATCGATTAAAAAAATCAATAATAGGTTAAACACTTGTATATGGCAGAAATTGGGGTAACTGCACAATGTACAAAGTTCACCTTAAATGTCATTGGTCATCCAAAGTTCACCTTAAATGTCATTGGTCATCCAAAAGTAATACTTTCTAAAAATTCATGCAAATATATTATATAACCAGAGTTATTTCTTTCTTTTTCATAGCTTTATATAATTTCTTGGGTAACTGAAGGTCAAATAAAGTTACTAATAATGTTTTTTCCTGATGTCAAGTCATTACAAAAAGAAGCTTAAGACCAGAAAAAACAAAAACTATACGAAGAACAATCTAGCTAAATCCCTTGAAAATGTAAAATCTAAAAAGCTGACTCAAGAGCAAGCTGCTACAAAAAAATGGTGTTAGTTGAAGAACAATTTGTTACAAATTGAAAGGAAAGAACAACTTAAAACCTGGTTAACCGTATTATTTTTCCAAATTATAGGAGACTGCCTTTGTCAAATGTACCATTCACTTAAGTCAATTTGGATTTCCTATTGGTAAAGAAGACTTACATCATATTATGTACAACAATATCCATAGTTCTGGTTGAAAAGTAGAAGAATATAAAGTCTTTCCTAGGCCTGATTTAATCAAATCATTTTTACAAAGACATCCAGAGCTAATAAATAAATTTGTGCTAAACATAAAAAAATCACGAGCAAATGTTAATGAAGAAATTCTAAAAGAATACATTCAACATCTTACCAAAACCATACAAGATGTTCCTCCAGGCAACATATATAACTATGATGAAACAAATCTAACTGATGACCCTGGCTTTAAAAAATGCTTGGTAAAAAAAAAGGCAGTAAAACCCCGCAAATATGAGAAACACTTCTAAGACAAATATTTCTATAATAATATCAAGTAATGCAGCAGGTGAAATTTTACCACCTTTTGTTGTTTATAAAGCTACTAATCTGTGGTCAACTTGGTGTGTAGGAGGTCCTAAAGGAGCCACATACTTCAGTACTAAAAGTGGATGGTTTGATGGAGTAGCTTTCAAAGAGTGGTTTTTTTCTATAGTTTTACCTTAGGCAATAACCTACCCTCTCACATCTCTCCAAAAGTTATTGAAGCCTGTGAAGAAAATGAAATAAAGTTTGTTTACCAACTAATAGTACACATATAACTCAACCCCTAGATGTAGCTTTCTTTAAACCTTTGAAAATAGCTTGGCGTAGAATTATCACAGAGTATAAAGATTCACCTGTTGGCTGCACAAAGACATCTCTTGATAAACAACATTTTCCAGAACTTTTGAATAAGCTAATGTCTGTTGTAGAGCCAAATCAGGCTAGTAATTTACAATCAGGTTTAAGAAAGTGTGATGTCTATCCAGTGAATGTCAATGAACTTCTTACAAAATTTAGAGAAAGAGAATCTCAAGATAAAGAATTTCTAGAAGACAACTTTAGGGTTTTCTTACAAGACTAATTTAAATCTTTGGAATCTGCATGAACTAATAAATGAAAAAAGAAACTGTTTCTGAAGGCGAAGTGTTAGCATTGAAGATCTAGAAAAATTTAATTAGGATTGTGATTTTGCCTCAAAGATAATTGCAAAGTGGAAAAAATAGGCATAACTAGGAAACTTTTCAAAGTGCCAGAATTAGGCTTTCAATAGGGCTTTTGAACTGTATTTTGTTAATTTTGATTTTTTATTGAAAAAAAAAAAAGAACTCTTTAATTCTTTTTGCTTAAGTTTGCCAAGGTACAAACTTTTTTGTCTTTTTTTGTGTTTTTAATGAGGTTGTGTTCATTTTTCGTTTATCATAGCATCTTATATTCTTTTATTAGGCGAAATAATACTAAAACTAATCTTTTGTTTTTTTAGTAAACTACTCTTTGAATTATTTTTCCTTTTAGAAAAATGTATGAAAAAAAGTATGAAAAAAAGAGGTTGCACCAATCCCATACATATCATAAACCTGTTCTAATTTTTTTTAATGTTGTGCAAAGTTACCCAGACCCCTGGTTTACTTTGCACATTTTTTAAACAATCTTGAAAAACTACTTTTTAATTTATAAAAATAAATTTAACCATTAAAAAAGAACTTAGATATCCTAAATAAATGATTTGTTAGTTTACATCAATTTAATAAGAAGTTTAAAGCAAATTTTTATAGATGAGAATTAAAAATAAGTTAAAATTTTGTACAAAGTAAGACACTTTTACAGTACCTTGCATAAATCAACAATCACAATAGATAAATTATGAATGATAAAAACTTGTGTAAACTTGATTATGCTTGTGTGGATTTATAAGCATTAGAGAACATATGAACTTTCACATTAGACTCAATAAAGATGAAATTAAAAACTTTATTTGTGTTTAGTTATTACTTATTTAGTAGAAAATGTAATCATGTTAATAAAGAATTATACATATTTCTATCTGCTTCATTATCAGTTTTAATGTAATCATAATAATTTTTAATGTAATCATAATTAATGATAATGTAATCATAATTAATGATAATGTAATCATAGTTAACAAGGTTAATCTTTTTTAAGTTATTTCATCTCAAAGTTAAAAGAAATAAGAATCTAAGCAAAAACCCAAAATGATGAAATTTTGCTCATGGATTTTGGGGTGGGTTATTGGGTACCAACCCTGCTTATAATGCTATTTTATTGCACTTTCTTGCAATAAATTATGAATATTTCAAAACTGTTAACAATCATGCTACTTTATCATGTCAAATTTAAGATCTTTTTTAAAAATAATCTCGAATAATCCACATTAAAGTTCATGTAATATTATATGAATCCATGTTGCAACTATTGAACTTAACATGATTCTTTCATATTTAACACAGTATACTATAATAAACAGATTCGAATCTGATTAATTATTACTGTGTAAAAGTTTATCAGTTTCCAATATGTTTAAAAACTTTTAAATGATTATTTTTACCAACTTCATAACTTTTAAATGATTATTTTATTTGATACAGAAAGAAATGTTTCTCTTTTGATACAAAAAGATATTTTGATACAAAAAGATATTTTGATACAAAAAGATATTTGAAGAATGTCTGATATTTTTTTTGAGGCTTAGATCTGTGTAAGTTAGAAAAATAGTAAAGTATTAAAATAGTAATAATTTTTTCACCAAAAAGTTTTATACCTGTCACAAAATTATTGGTCCATCATTAAAACTTACCCCCAGACTAAATTTCTCTGAAAAAAAATATCCGCCTGGATAATTTTTTTCTGAAAAAATTGGTCTGAGCAAGAAAAAATTGGTCCGGGAAAACTTTGATAATTTTGATTACATGTGCTTTTATTAATTGCCATGGAAGGCGAGCTAGTTCAAAAAGTGTTTACATACTTAATTAAAAAGCAATACCCTGAAGGAGTTTTGGACGGCAAATGAGTGATAAGAAAAAAAGCGTTAAAGTTTGCAATTTCTGAAAACGGAGAGTTATTATACAAGTATAAAAAGAAAGACAAGATAAGTTATTAAAAGTTTGAATTATCTAAGCAATAAGTATAGAAAATAAAAATCATAATCATTATTTATCCATTGAATGAGTAATGATTATAATGATTTTGATAATTGTTCCTATATAACATATTGAAACAACTTCTGCAATGCATCATATGTATCAATGTATGTATGTATGTATATATATATGTATATGTATATGTATATGTATATATATATGTATATGTATATACATATATATATATATATATATATATATATATATATATATATATATATATATATATATATATATATACATATATACATATATATATACATACAGACATACATTTTTTTTATAATAGCATGTATGTATGTATGTATGTATGTATGTATGTATGTATGTATGTATGTATGTATGTATGTATGTATGTATGTATGTATGTATGTATGTATGTATGTATGTATGTATGTATATTCTGTATGCATGTATGTATGTATGTATGTATGTATGTATGTATGTATGTATGTATGTATGTATGTATGTATGTATGTATGTATGTATGTATGTATGTATGTATGTATGTATGTATGTATGTATGTATGTATATATATATATATAATTGTATGATTAAGGTTTTCATGAGATTGGGAGTGCCAAGGGTTTTGCTGTCAGATAATGGATCTGAATTTTGAAATACACTTAATAATACACTTAATGTATTGCTTGGTATAAAGAAAAGGCTTGCAACACCATATCACCCACAAGTAAGCATTGTTATTTGAAATTAATGAATAAATAAACAATATTATATTAATTTCATAAATAAATGAGCTAATCATAAATAAAATTACTGAGGTTTAAATCACTGATATTTATATAACATTTTCCCTTTTTTTATTTAAGGCTAATGGCCTCGATGAACGCTTTAATCAGACTTTGCAGAATATGCTTGTCAAATATGTATCATCTAAAAAAGAACAATGGAGTGTTTTTCTAGATACCTTTGCATTTGCGTACAATACATCTTGTCATGATTCTACAAAGTTCACACCTTTTTATCTGATGTATGGTCGACAAGCATATCTTCCAATTGATGTAGATTTCCAGACAAAATCTCCGGAAGATTTAAGTGCAGATTATTTTAAATTAAAGGATCCCGACATGTCACTGACAGAATATAAGTAAGTCTTGGAAGAGGCAGAACGAAATATTTTGAAAGCTCAAGTAAAGTAAAAAAAACAATTACGATAAAAAGCACTCAAAACCAAGACTTTTTAGAGTATATGACTTAGTACTAAAATTAAATTATAATCATAAAAAAACCAAAGGAGGTAAATTAACTGATAAATTTGTAGGCCCGTATAAAATACTTAGTTGCCTTCCTCATGGAGTATACAAACTTCAAGATAACAAAGGTGTTACAACTTGTGCTACAGGAGGCCATCTCAAAATCTATAAACCTTCTGCCCCTATTTTACAAAAAAGTTTGGTTGATTAGGCTCTTCTGATAAAGAAAGTCTTGATGATCAATGCTTTGATGATGAGGTGACTTCTCTAAATACCTCCATCTTTAGTGAGTCATTATCAGAAAATGGGGGTATCTATAATACATTTAATTCAGAACATAAACCAAAAAATTATATTTATGAAGATTTCAATGAAACTCTTCCAGAATCAAACAGCTCTGTTAATGACTCCCCTTTAGTAGAAACAATAAACCATGCTTATGAGAGTTCCAAAGTGATTATACCAGATTCCATTTTGGATAAGACATATTCAGAAGTAAAAAAAAAAAAGATGAACTCCATTCAATGAACTTGGTTTGTAGATGCAAAAATAGGTGTGATGCAAGACGATGTCCTTGTAAACTGTTTGGTTCTGTATGCAAAAGTCATTGCCACCCAAATAGGGTATGTGTAAAAAGACATAAGAAATCTTTTCAAATAGAACATATTAGTCTTGCAGAAGAAGAAGAGGCAGTTTCTATTGGTGAATATAAGCTTACTTAAGTTAGAAGCATGACACTTTCAGAAGATGATAAAAATGTTTTAATCAACGGTGGATGGCTAAATGGCAAAATCATTTATGCTGGAATGCTAATGCTTAAAGATGCTTTACCTTATATATCAGGTTTTCAAGATCCCATTTTGCAGCTCACAAATTGTTTAGAGATCCAAAAAGGCAATGAGTTTATTCAATGTCTAAATTTTGGTGGTATGAATTGGATCACTATAGCAACACTAGGCTGCACACAGGGGACAGTCAGGGTTTATGACAGCTTACATAATAAGTTGACATCGTCTTTAAAGAACACGGTTGCTGATCTTTTGCACTCTAGTACTAAAAAAATTAAAATTGAGTATGTAAATGTGCAGTATCAGTTGGGCTCAAATGACTGTGGGTTTTTTGCACTTGCTAATGCTTGTGAACTTTGCTTTGGCAGTGACCCATCTGTTGTGAAATACATAAAGGAAGACATGAGAAAACACTTGTTAAAGTCATTTGAAAAGTTAGAGTTGACACAGTTTCCATCGAAGGTGCTGAGAGTTTTACTGCATTTTTTAGAAGTTGAATTTTTAGATATATATTGCACTTGCAGAATGCCAAGCAATGAACAACCAATGATACAATGCAGATTATGCAAGGAATGGTTTCATGTAAAATGTGTTGAAGTGCCAAAAACAATAATAAACATTAATCTTTTTCCTATTAGATTTTAAAAATATATATATAGATATTCAGATTTAAAAACTTCTTTGTTTCCATAAAAGGATTGCCGCTGTTTTAAGCAATAAACCTTTTTCCATTAAGTATCCAACTTTACATAAACTATAACTACATAAAAACAGACTATCCAGCAGTGTTTCCCAGTCAGTCAGCTACCATTATTCTTTATCACTAAATATGATAAAGTACGACAAAGCATTGACAGGCTATAAATATCTATTCAGCTTATTAACCACTCTCAAAAAAAGATATTTTGAGAAATAAAAATAGAAGGGTGTGCCATTTTAAACTGAGGTAAAAAGCAACTTACTATGATTAATATACTTTTTTATACTTACAACATGTTATAATTTATTTAAACTTGTTAATTTATAACTCGAACTTTAAAAAAATCAAAAATAGCGAATTCAAAAAAATAAACCGCATAACAAAAAATATTCGCACGGATCAAAAATTTTTTAGAAAATTTGCTACGTTATCTAAACTCCAAATTATTTGCCCAATTAAAAAGAAACATTTACACGGATTGATTTTTTTCAAAGTGGACCAAAATTATCGCAAAAGTTAATCCAGCCGGACCAAAAATTTCAACAATAACATTGGTCTGGGATAAAAATTTTCGCGGACCAAAATTACAGCAACATACCGTAAAACAATAACTTTTTAAATATATATTCTTAAGTCATCATTTGTTGAAGAATACCTATTTTTTGGTTAATATTAACTTAACATGCTAACTTTTGATTTTAAAACTTGATTTTAGACATTAGATTTTAAATATTTAACTTTAGACATATTAGATATTTGATTTTATATATTTGATATTAGATATTCGACCAAAAAGCAAAAAGCAAAAAAATATATAAACAAACCGTGAAAACTTGACTATACAGTTCATTTGCTTGTGCTTGAGATATATTTTCAGATTCACGAAATTGGTTAATGGAATTTCGAATAGACATTATCAGCTTTTTCAAACCTTCCCCATCTGCTTTTAATTCTTCAGCACGAGCTTTTGTTAGGGCTTCATCAATCACCCTCTTTAGCATGGCTTCTTGACTTTCTTCTGCCTCTGTAAAAAAAAAAAAAAAAAACATGTATGTATGTATGTATGTATGTATGTATGTATGTATGTATGTATGTATGTATGTATGTATGTATGTATGTATGTATGTATGTATGTATGTATGTATGTATGTATGTACATAAATAGATTACTGATATTTATTTATATTACAAGCTTGATTTGTGGTATATTAGAAACCAAAAAATAGAAATAATTATGCAACAGCATAGTATAAAACATAAACCTTTTTAAGAAAAAGTTTAATCAACAATTTTAAATTTTAATTTAACATACTTTATGACTTTTTAACATATTTTATGAGTTTTGGACTTACTTAATTAGTTTTTTTTATTAGAACTTTCAGAAGCTTATTTTTGTTACTTTTCTAACTACAAAGTGTTACTTTTTCAAAATGTTACTTTTCCAATAACAAAGTGCTTTTATAACACTTTTAAAAATAAAAAGTACTGCTGCACTGTGCTACTAAATGCACAAAATACTAAAAGAAAACATTTTTGCTTATAGATACAGAAACATTGTAATACCTTGTGATCCTCCAAACAAACCAAATAGCATTGATATTACACTCAATATAGATGAAATAAGAGCTCCCACCGGACCAGCCAAAGCAGCCAAACCACCAATTATACCAAGTGCACCAGTTATCATATCCTGCCATTTCCCATTTACTATACCACTCACTAACTTAACTGAAGAACCACCAACTTTTTCAATAGTAGCTATAAATAGCATAAAGTATAACTAAAGGATAAGATAAACAAAATATAGCATAAACAATTATTTACCTCTTTTAAAATTATACCTTTTTAAGTACTCTTCAATTTATGCCTGACGATAAAATATATCATGCAGTCTCTTAAATATATTTTTTACATAACACATTGTTTTAACACAAATAGTTAACTTAAGCAAGCTACATTTTCTGAATCATTAAAAGTCCATAATTCTTTGTGTAACTTATTTATAACTCTTTATATGATTTGTATTCTCATTTATCATAATTGAATTAAATAATTATTTTATTATAAATAATGACCACAACAGAAAATAATCTAACTATTTTTATTACTTTGAGTTAGTCCTATTTTAAATTTCAAAAGTCTGAACTTTAAAATTACTTTAAAGTAAAGTAATTATGGAATCTGATCATCTTGCAAGTTAGCAACTTTTGCAATTTAGTTTTTTTTTTTGTTTAGTTATCTATCCAATCCAATAGGGAAAAGGGTAAAAATGTAAACAATTAAAGAATGGAGCAGTTTTACTTTAAGCAACTTTTTTAAAATTCAAAATTTATTTTTACAAAATATGCTTTATGACTCAGTATTTTTTAAATTAATTTAATTTATAGTAAAAGCATATTATCTTTTTCACTTTAAAATTATAAAATTATGAAGAAGTTTGAGTCTATCCGAATTGAACTGTTTTTAAGACTATCTAGACCATGACATGAAATTCAAATTGGAATTTCATTTATTGAATATGGATTTACTGAAGATACAATTAGGTAATTTATGACATTTAATCTTTTAAAATATTTGAAAATTCCATTCTTGTTTGGTTACCTAGATGTCTTATTTCAGGTTATTTTATAAACTGCGAGTGTAGCTGATTTTTTTGTTTACTATTTATTATATTGGGCAGAAACAGTCAATCAATATTATTAAAAGACAATCTGTCTGTCTGTTTGTTGTTTTTTTGTAAGAATCCAGCCAAATGAACCAATCTACACTAACTTTTGCACACAGAACTAATTTCTCCCAGGGAAGGTTTTAAGCCAGGTTTGAACCTCCCCAGACTTCATGTTCAGGGTGCTTATGGCTGGAACCAGGTTCCACTCCCACCAACCAAAGTCATTGAGTTTCCCACCAAAACACTCACAACCTGTTTGTGGGTTTGTTCAAGGCAGCCATAATAATTAATGAGGTTGTCATTGTCATTACCAATGACCAGGCAAACTTGAGAGACATTGTGCTTAAGAAACAAGGTAATTCTCATCAGAGAATCAATGAGTTCCACATTTAAATTAGCTATTTACTTGACACTAGAAAGCACCTATTGGTTATGTTTTATCAAATAAAGTTAAAGGAACTGATTTAACATGCTTTATTGAAAACATTATGAAAGTGGCTTTAACACATGAACTTTGTATTAAAAGTATTACATTTGATGGTATAAGTAACAACTCAAATTCTTTTGTTCCCTTTGAATGTCAGTTTAACAAAGACGTTGTCAGTATACTTAATACTACTTCATTTAATATCTAACTTCTAAACATTTTCCTAGATCTATGCCATATGCTTAAATTAGCTAGAAATTCTCTAAATGATTAAGGTGTTTTTATTGATGGCGACAGTCACTATATTAAATGGAGTTATATTAAAGCTTTGTTTGGATTACAAGAGTTTGAAGGTTTAAAATCTGCATAGAAACTTTCAAGAAAACATTGAATTTCATTGCCACAAAAAAGAATGTGAAAATTGCTGGCCAAACTCTTAGCAGCTCTGTTGCTGGTGCAATTGAATTTTTAATGGTATCTCAACACCTATCTTTTTGGGAGCAAAACAGTATTATTCATTTTTTAAAAGTTATTGGAAAATTATTTGACATGCTTAATTCAAGAAATGTGAATGGTGAATATCACCATTTTTAGTAAAAAAAAATGGGATTTCTAAATTTTGTGTCAGATTCATCATTAAATTTCATATTGAAGGTAAATCCCAACAGTTTTCTCATACCATTAAACATAAAACCAATATATACCTACTTTTTACTCTGTAAACAGTTACCCGTAAGGGCCACTATTCACCTCTATAATTCACTTCTATCATTCACTGTAAAGTCACGGAACCATACCTCATTTACCACAACATTTATAAAAACAGTTTAAAAATATTTATCAACCATTATATTACTTAAATTTTCTATTTTATTGTGGAAATTAGTCAGAATAGGATCTTTTTATAATGTTAAGTTTTTATATTGTTAAGTTTTATTAATTTAATTTATATTCAGCTCAAGTTAAACATAAAATACTATCAAACACTTTCATTATTTATAGTGACAATGAGTCCCAGAAGCAAAGGGGTCGGCTAAGGAATTTTTCATTGGTAAAACAACTAGAAATTTTTTAACATCAAAATACATTATTAATCTAGCTGACAACCCAGGTTATCAAAATGGGTAACTACTGTGTATATTCTCAAAGTGTAATTGTAATATAACTTCAACTGTTAAGAAAGTAAAGGATCTTGGGCATTAAAGTTTCTTGTAACAGCATATGAAGCCTGATCAGGAAAACCAGGGTACAATTAAAGCAATATTTACATGATGCTGATAGAAAATGTTTAGAACGCCTTTGCAATGTACTCTTCAGTGTGACTTTCTTAAACCCAGTTGAACAACTTGACTTATATTCATTTTGATAATGCTCCTTTAGCCACTTTGTGATATTCACATTTATAGCAACTTGACAGTGGCATTAGACAAGATGAAATTACCACAAAGCATTTATGTTATACTTAGCCTTTTTTATATCATTTTTAATCTCAGGATATATATATATATATATATATATATATATATATATATATATATATATATATATATATATATATATATATATATATATATATATATATATATATATATATATCCTGAAAATACAGTGAAGGTTGACAACTTTATTGTTACTTAAAGTTTCATACCAGCGTACCAGCAATCATCAGCCAAAATATATATAGATAGCCAAAAGATAGATAATTTAATTTATTCAAAATTTTATCAAAAAAACTCACCACTTAGCTTTTCACTTTTTTCAACTTGGTCCTTTACTTTTTTTTCTGTGTTTATCAATTCATCGCGAAATGGTTTTAACTTTGAGTCAAATTT